>NC_134537.1:141541918-141847751 GCF_050624435.1 Tenrec ecaudatus
AATGAAAAGTCAGTATGATTTCTATAAATTAAAACACACCCATACACATACACACCCAAACCATGAATCTTTGTCATTCGCTGGCCTAGAACTGAACTCACTCCCCACTTTTTTGTCCTCACCCCTGAACTTTCTGTGAAACAATGCACATGCCTACAGGATGACTAATAGCACCTGGGAAGTAGAGTACTCCTTAGAACCATCCATTGTAAGAGACCAAAAGGAGAGCAGTTGCTCTGAAGTGAGAAGCTGAGAGGAAGGAAAGACAATTAGAAACACAGGGAGCAAGTGGGAAGGGCAATGGCACATTTGGAGGATTGCAATCAAGGTCATGAACCAAAATGTGCATGACTACTGAATGGAAAATGAATCTGCTTTGTAAACGCTCAGCCACATCACAATAAAAAATTCCAACAACATTATGCATATTTATTGTAAAGATACATTTATATATCAGCAATTAAACAATTTTGATATGAATGATGTATAGTGTATACTAGAGAGAGAGAGCCTGTTTTAATAAAGGGAGAAGGATTGAGAATGGAGTATGAAAGAGAAAAAAATAATCTATAATGCAGTAGGAGTCAGTGGTGTGCCTTCTATTTTGACCTGAGGAAGTATTACAGAATTATTATTTTGCACTTGACACCCTAACAAAACGCTCTACTCAGTTTTTGCCTGAATGTTACATTTCAGAGATAACCTATTAGATTTGTCAGAAGGCCATTGGGAACTTCCAGTGGTTGAAATCCATTGTTGTTTCTGACTCATAGTTACCCCTCAGACAAAGAAGAGCTGCTCCAGTGGGTTTTGAAGGATGTAAGTCTTTATGGAAGTAGACTACCACATATTTCTTTAGCAGAGCAGCTGGTGGCGTTAAACCACTGGCTATTTGGTTAACAGATAAATACTCAACCACCAGTTCTTTATCCTTCCATGGAATCTCGACAGAATTTCAACAATAAATGGGTAGAAGATTTTATATATTTTGTGTCTTTCTTTTGTATAAGCTAAAAACACCGGTTCTTTCTAAGATCTTTGATGGTATTTATAATGGAGCTTCAAAAAATTCATGGGAAAATGGCATTAGAAGATAATGGAATTCTTCCACGAACTTTTTGAAGCCCCTCATTCATGTTATGCCACACAAAGTAACTTTTCTTGCTGATTTTGGAGAACCACGGCGGAAAGGCAGCAAGGTGTTTTTATACATCTAGAATTCCCATTGTCAATTTTTACTCACCCTAGATTCTTGTTTAAGGGAAAATTACATTAACTATACCAACAATGGAAGGATGTAGTGCTTTAATCCAACTATACTTGATTAATACAACTAATGCTTATAGCACATATCAGGTTCAGTAAAAAAAAGCCTTGCTGTAAAATCATACATGTTTATTAAAGTAAAATATGAGGCTAAATTTCTTAACATAGCCTCCATCTAGGTCTGTATACTTCTGTAGGTGGTGTATCCATCTCTTTCACACCTTCCTGAAAAATTCTGTTTTCTTATACTTATTCTATGTCCAAACAGCAATTTTGGTACCCTTTGGTATCTCAACTCATGTATTCTTTGAGTTTGGGGGAACCAAAAAAGTCTGAAGAGGCAAGATCAGGGATATGGGGTGGATGGGAGAAGGTTTCCCAATACAATTCTCATAGGACAGCTCTTGTTATCCTCAAAGAATGAGTCAGTTGTCATGAAGGAAAAAATTAAATCCTCCTTACAACTTTTATAGCATTTTTCTTCCCAATGCACTTTCCACTTTTCATAAAATATCTTCCTAATCAACTTCTGTGATTGTTTTGTGTCTTTTAAGAAAATGTATCAAGTTTACCAATTAGAACCCCCCTAAAGCAGTGACCATAACTTTATGAACTAACTGATCTGTTTGTCTTGAATTTAACTGGCCACAAATATCACCTTGGAAGCCACTATTTTGATTCGACCTTTTTTTTAAAAGCACCCTAATGAGATGAAGGCAAATGTATCAGTGAGAGAACTTGTCTGAAGCTATCTACTGATGGAAGAGACATGCTTACACACATTTTGTTTGGATAAATCCCACGCATTTATAAACTGGAACCCTAGTAGCAATGGCGTTTTACTTGCCTTTCTATCTAGTCTTTGAAGTTTAAGACAAAGACTTGCTTTTTGTTTAAGAGACTCATGCTCTCGGTAGTTCTTTAGAAATGTACAGTGAAAGAAACAGTTACACTCTACTTTTTGATATTAGTAAAGACCTGAAAATCAAATATAGGGACTAAGACTGCCATGTAAACTACATTGCTTTGGACTTAGAAAAAATGACTTGAGAAAAGAGGGAAGATGGACAGAATGTGTTTAATAAATTGTTTCAATTATTGGGAGTGATGCCTTATGAGGAACTCTAATAGTGTGTTGGTGTCAGTCATACGCAGTCTCTTAGGCATGTCAAAGTTCTGGAGCTTCCATGTGAAATTTCAGTCTTCGTTGAGGTAGTTCTCTAAAGTTCATTGCAAGGGTTTATTTTTAGTAGAATTACTCTGTGCTCTAGACCTGGCTTGTGAAGATCAGGAAGGGTGGGACAAGGCCCAGACTGCTGTTTTAAAAGGAACACTGCCAACTCTGAGGTAAGCAGAGCCAAACTCATCCTGGACTAGATTTAGAGGTAGATCACCCAAGAGCTCTTTATAATGCCAGCTCCTTGTGCCTTGTGTTCCAGAACTAGGCTTCCTTGGGAGCTTCCCATTCACAAAAGAGCAAAAATTACCTTCTTTCCAGCATAGTTTTATTCTGAGAAATAGGGGAGACCTTAAAATACCTGGCCATTCTAAAAACCTTTTGGAAACTTTCCATTCTGTTAGATGTCTTCTGGTGCCTGAGTTTTCCCTACTTAAATATCATTGAGTCGCCCACTTGTTCATTATTTACCGAGAGGGTGTCATCAGCCAGTCCGCTGCCTGTCTATCATCAGAAGTGGTAGATGAGAGGATCAACAAAGCAAAGGTTTTTTTGGTCATCATATGGCTACTATTGTAATTCTTGCTGTGTTAACAAAAACCCAACTCCCTGCCATAGAGTTGACTGTGACTCACAACAACCCTATAGAACAGAGTAGAACCCAATATGCCACCAAGGTGCTGTCTTGTTGACTTTTGACTCAGTGACCCATTTGACAAGAGGAGAACCACCCTTTAAACTTTTCAAGAAACACATCATTAGACCTTTCTCCTGTGGAGCTGCGGGTTAGAATTGAACCAGTAGCCTTCTGGTTAGCAGCTGAACTCTTAACCATTTCCCTGCCAGGCCTCTGTACTATTAGCATTACCACCCGCTCACTCAAGGCAGGAGAGTCCGTTCCTCTTTCACTGATCTTTTTTTTAAAATTAATAAATCTTTTTATTGGGTCTCATATAGCTCTTATCATCTGGCTGCCGTTGCTCTTTTCTGCCACAGGCATCCTACCATCGTCTCTTTAATGCTTTAAAAATTTTTTATCTAAAAGATCAGTTAATGAACACAGTGAGTTGCTTTTTGCGTCTATAAGAAAAAGGAACTAAGGTAACACTACAGGTGGTCCTCATACCTTAGGACGGGGGTCTATTTTCTGGACTCGGTCATAAGTTGGTTCTGAGGTATATTGAGTACTGTTCCCCCTTTTGTGCATTTTCATTATCATTGCCTTTTATTATCAGTATCTTTATAAAGCATAACTTGGAGCATCTATGAGTGAACATCTGAGAATGAAACTACACAATTGTATGTAGTACATAATTCATATTGACAAGTATAAAAAATAAAAAGATGATGATGTACAGTTCACTGGAACTTGAATATGTTCTGAGTTAGGGGTGACTCATTTTTCATTAAAAATGTCATTGTTGCTTAAGAAGAAAAAGCATATTATAGTTCCACCATAATTTTTGTTTGCACTTTTACCAACAATGTTCTCTGGGTACATTTTATTACAAAAATATAATTATTCCATGTGCATCTATTTATAATTTTCTTCCCGCCTTAACAGATGATATGGCACAAACATCTGTCCATGTCTATATATACACACCCAACATTATAGTTTTTGTGTTTATAGTATGGGTTGATTTAGTCAAAGTTTTGATGGAATTGCTTATTATGAGTACTTAGTACTTGGGGAAACACCATATTATGTGATTTGCAGACTTTGCTTTATTTAATAGTCACAACAACCCTCAGAAGCATATATTAACATTCTCTATTTGGCAGATAAAATGGAGCTGTAGAGATATTAAATACATTGATAAAGATAGCAGAATTAGGGTAAGTCCTGAGGTCTAACATACCACAGCAAAGTCTATAAAATCTGAAACCTCTGTTAGAGGAAACCTGTTAAGGAAAAACATTAGAACATGCCCACCTCATTGAGGAAAGTGCTCAGATTGTACTCTGTCAAAGGTGGCAGATTTTGGAGACCCAGAAAATCAAGACAGTCCTATGGAGTTCTGACTTTTATAGGTTTCACTATATGAGAATCTGAACCGAATTACTTCCTCCTATGCACATTTTCACCACCCCCACCCCTTACTTATATAAGTATCACTTTATGTACAATTATTAAAGTCTATCAAAGGGCATATACATTTTAAGATTTCTGATAACTAGCCCCTCAGAAAAGTTATAATAACCATTGCCGTTCTGTAGCAGAAGAACATAGAAGTTTTGCCATGTTATCAGCCATGTTTTTTTGGATTTTGCTAATTTGATAAGCCCAAAATGGCTCTTTGTGCATTTCATTTGCATATCGTAAATCACTATTAAACAATTGTTTCAAATATTTAATTTTTGAGTGACTATGAATTCTCTGATTTTAATAATATGCCTTTTGTATTATTCTAATCGAATAATTATGTATTTTATTTATAGAAATATATTTTAACTGTTACTTGTGCTCATGTCTATTTTTTATGTAGTTGTTATTTAGTTATTTATTTTTATTTTTATTTTTTAAAAATTAAATTGTTTTCTTAAATAAATCTACTCTTTTCCACCTTTTTGATTTTAGGACATAATTTACATCCAATATAATGTGAAAATCTTAAGCATACAGCTCTATGGTTCTTTACATGTTTATACACTGTGTGAGCATCACCTAGACCAGGAAAAAGCGCATATTTACCATCTCACTCCCTTTGCCAACAAAGTTTCCTCTTGGCCCCTTTTATTCATAACCTCCTCTGTTTGCCAACAAAGTCACCTTCTCTGATTTCTATTACCATATATCAATTTTCCTTTTTCTTGAACTTAATTTAATTAGAATCTAGAGTATGTTCTCTTTTGTGGTTGGTCTTTTGCCTTTAATATATTTTTGAGATTCATGTATGTTGTTACACAGTTTTTTTTTAATCTTGTGGGTTCTTAGTTCATTTTATGAATAATTTTGGACACTGGGTTGTTTCTCTTTGGGGCCTTATCAGGAACAAACTGATACCTTTGGAATAAGTCTTTTTTATAGATCTGCTGTTGTTAGGTGCTACTGAGTTGGTTCTGGCCCACAGTGACCCTCTGTACAACAGAAAGAAACACTGCCTGGTCTTGTGCCATCCTCACAACTGTTCCTATGCTGAGACAACTATTGAAGCCACTGTGTGAATTCACCTCGTTGTCTATTTTACCTTCTCCAGGAAGTGATCTCTCCTGACAGCATGTCCAAAGTATGTGAGATGAATTCTCCCCATCCTCACCTTCAAGGAGCTATCTGACTGTATTTCTTCCAAGATATATTTATTTGTTCTTTTGGCAGACCATGGTACTTTCAATATTTTTTACCAGCACCACAATTCAAATGCCCCGATTCTTCTGTGGTCCAGTTTCACATAACATGCTAACATGAGGCGATGGAAAATACCGTGGCTTGGGTCAGGTACACCTTAGTCCTCAAAGTCACCTCGTTTCTTTCAACCTTTGAAAGAGGTCTTTGAAAGAGGTCCTGTGCAGAGTTACCCAATGCAACATGGTGTCCGATCTCTTGACTGCTGCTTCCATTATAATTGATTATGAAGCCAAGCAAGAAAATCCTTTACAACTTTAATCGTCTCTTCATTTTCATGATATTATCAGTTGGTTCAATTGCAAAGGTCTTTATATTAAGTTATAATCCATACTAAAGACTACAGTCCTTGATCTTTGACAAGTGCTTCAATCCTTCTTGCTTTCAACAAACAAGGTTGTGTCATCTGCCTATCACAGGTGGTTAATGAACCTTCTTCCAGTCCTGATGGCACATTCTTCTTCATCGCATTCAGCTTCTCTGAGGATTTGCTCAGAATAGAGTCTGAGTAATTGTGCTGAGAGCACACAGCAGCCTGGTGCCCACATGTGCTGATTTTAAACCGTGCAGCTTTGCCAAGAGCTTTGCTCCATCCATATCATTAAGGCGGACCCACTTTGAGGGACCCGCTCTTCCCCAGTCATGTTTTGAGTACCTTCCAACCCGAGGGACTCATTCATCTTCCAGCAGTCTTACTGACAATGTTCATCTGGTATTCTTAAATTTTCCAGAAACAGACTGCCACTTCTTTCTTACTAATCTGTTCTTCATGTGGACTCTCCATGGAGCCGCTCACTCTGGGCAATCATATTGGTATTTGAAATAGTGAGGGCACAGCTTCCAGCATCCTAGAAACACACAGGTCACCACACTATGACAGTCTTAAAGATGAATATGGCCTAATTTTGAGCAGCCAATTAAAATGCTGTTATATGTGCCACCGTGAGTCAGTACACTAATTGGTGCACCACCCTGTTGATATCACAAAAACATACACAGGGTTTGTGGACCTGAAAATTTAAAATTGTGGATGAAATAAATCAGTGAAAATAATTGGTAAAGACCTACTTTATTTTCATGGATTTAAAAAAAATAGGATGTCCATTTTCTGAAGTTGATGTGGAAATATAATGAACATGTGAGCAAAATCTCAGCATGACTTTTGTGGCTAGAGGTAAGATTGTTCATAAATGTAAAGGCAAAGAAACTAGAATAGCTGAAACAATTTGATAAAGAAGAATAAGGTGGGAGAAATAAATCTACCCAATATCAAGAGTTATTATATATATGGATCAGTGGAAGAGAATAGAGAAACTATAAATAGGCATGCAGAAATAATTGAGAGAATTGCAAAAGTAATAAGCAATTGAACAAATGGTGCTAGAATAATTGGATAATTAGACATTGACCAACAAAGAGAAAGAGCCTACACCTCATTCATATTCTACACGCAGACAATTAACCCAAAAGTAACCACATAATGAAACATACAATGCAAACTTTTAGAGAAAAAAATAAATCCAGGATTTAGAATTATAAGAAAGATTTGGAGACTTGTCTCCAAAAGCATGAGCCATAGAGGGATTGGGGAAGAAAGATATACAAAAATAAACAGTTTTATTCTTCAAAAGACCCAGTTAGGAGGATGAGAAGAAAGGATTGCAAAGTGGGAGAAAATGTTTGAATGCCACGCACTTGACAAAAATTACAATCTAGATTATGTAATAAATTCTCAAAGCTCATCAGACAAAACCCAAACAAAAGTGCCCACTCTATTTAGAAAATGGCAAAAGAAGATGAGAAGCAGCTCACTGAAAAAGGAGACAAAGGACAACAATGAAAAGATGTTTAACATCATTACCAGTAAGAAAATGCAAGTGAAGCCCACATGAGCTATCACTACATTCCTTAGAGAACAAGTAAATAGTGATAACACCAAACTGTAGATTGGATGCTAATGGGAATACAAAATGGTAAAATATGCAGATAAATGGCATGGTCATTCTGGAACACAATTGAACACTTAAATTAAACATGAAACTACCATATCACCCACACTTGCGCTTCTGAGCATTTATCCAGCGAAATGAAACAAGTCACACATAAAAATCTACAGGGATGTCTGGAGCTGCTTTAAAAAAAGTAATAGTCCCAAACTACAAAAAAAAAACAAAACGTGGTTGTTCTTTAAAGCAAGTGAATGATTAGACAAACAGTGACACCAGGGAATACACATAACAACCTACATGCATTGCTAGAGACTTTACTGAGTGAAATAAGCCAATCTTGAGACGTTACACACTGTATAACTCCATTTACATAACATTCTTGAAAGACAAAGTTAGAGAAATGGTGAGCAGGTTTGTGGTTGCCGTAGTTGAAGTGCGTCCATAGGAAGGGGGTGTGGCTATGAAAGACTAACTTGGGTGACCTTTGTTGGTTTGGAAATATTGTGCATCTTGCCAATATCCTTGTTCAATATTGTATTCTCATTTTCTAAGTTGTCACCGATGAGGAAACTTTGTAAGAGTCATATGAGATCTATTTAACTGTACAAATCTATGGTTCTTTTATCATGAAACATTTAGCTTCTTTTCTCAATCTGTATCCTTACCTTTTTTACAAAGGTAAGATCTAATATTTCTAAATTAGGTATTTCTGTATTTAGAGAAATACTTATAAATACAGTTAATTCTGTATTTCTTTTTTTTTGGAAATCATTTTATTGGGGGCTCGTACAACTCTTATCACAGTCCATACATACAACCATTGTGTCAAGCACATTTGTACATTTGTTACCATCATCTTTCTCAAAACTTTTGCTTTCTACTTGAGCCCGTGGTATCAGCAACTTTTTTCCTACTTTCTCCCCAACCCCCTCTCTTACAAACCCTTGGTAATTTATAAATTACTATTATTTTGTCATGTCTTTACACTGTCCGTCTCTCTTCACCCACTTTTCTGTCATCCATCCCCCAGTGAGGGCCTTATATGTAGATGCTGTGATCTGCTCCCCCTTTCTATCCCACCTTCCTATACTCTCCCAGTATCGCCACTCCCACCACTGGTCCTGAGGGGTCCATCTGTCCTGGATTCCCTGTATTTCTAGTTCCTATCTGTACCAGTGTACATGCTCTGGTCTAGCGAATTTGTAAGGTAGAATTGGGATCATGATAGTGGGGAGGGCCTGGGTGGGTGGGAAGAAGGTTATAGTTTTCTCCTTTTTTTAAAGCTATGCATTTAAATTTGTTTTTTTTTAAATCGTTTTATTAGGGGCTCATACAGCTTTTATCACAGTCTATACATACATCAATTGTGTAAAGCACACTTATACATTCATTGCCCTCATCATTCTCAAAACATTTGTTCTCCACTTAAGCCCCTGGCACCAGGTCCTCTTTTTTTCCCCTCCCTCCCCGCTCCCTCCTCCCTAATGGACCCTTGATAATTTATAAATTATTTTGTCATATCTTTCCCTGTCCGACATCTCCCTTTACCCACTTTTCTGTTGTCTGTCCCCCAGGGAGGAGGTCACATGCAGATCCTTGTAATCGGTTCCCTCTTTCCAACCTACTCTCCCTCTACCCTCCCAGTATTGCCATTCACACCCCTGATCCTGAAGGGATCATCTGCCCTGGATTCCTTGTGTTTCTAGTATCTGTACCAGTATACACTCTCTGGTCTAGCCAGACTTGCAAGGTAGAATTCGGATCATGATAGTGGGGGTAGGAGGGAGTATTTCGGGAACTAGAAGAAAGTTGTATTTTTCATCATTGCTACATCACACCTTGTCTGGCTTGTCTCCTCACTGAGACCCCTCTGCAAGGGGATCTCCAGTGGCCGACAAATGGGCTTTGGGTCTCCACTCCCCACTCTCCCCCTCACTCGCTAGGGTAAGATTTTTTGTTCTGATGATGCCTAATACCTGATCCCTTTGCCAGTTTGTGATCACACAGGCTGGTGTGCTTCTTCCATGTGGGCTTTGTTGCTTCTCAGCTAGATGGCCACTTGTTTACCTTCAAGCCTTTAAGACCCCACACGCTATATCTTTTGATAGCCGGGCACCTTCGGCTTTCTTCAGCACATTTACTTATTCACCCGCTTTGTCTTCAAAGGTTGTGTCAGGAAGGTGAGCATCATAGAATGTCAATTTAATAGAAGAAAGTATTCTTGCATTGAGGGAGTACTTGAGTGGAGGCCCAATGTCCTTCTACCTTAATCCTAACCCTATAAATATATGCACATAGATCTATTCCCTATCCTCATATATAAGTATATTTGCATATGTACATGTTTTTATTTAGACCTCTATAAATGCCCTTTGCCTCCCAGCTCTTTCCTCTATTTTCCTTGACTTTCTTCTTGTCGCACTATCATGCTCAGTCCCCACCAGGGTTTTAGCAGTTCCTCTTCGTTACATTACCCTTGATTATGCCCTACGAGGCTTCCCATACCTTCCTCACCACCAATTTGGACCCCTTGTTTGTTGTTCCCTTTTGTCTGGGTTTGTTAACACCACTTCCTTCCCCCCCCCCCTTCCCCTCACCCAAGTCCCCCTGGAACTGTCAGTCCCATTGTTTTCTTCTCCGGATTGTTCATCCAGCCTATCTTATTTAGACAGACCCGCGGAGATAACAACATGCACAAAAACAAGACAGAGCAAAACCAAGCAACAATATACAACAAAATAATAACAACAAACCAGTGATGAAAAACAAAACCAAACACAACAAGAAAGAAAAGCTTGTAGTTACTTCAAGGATTGTTTGTTGGCCTTTAGGCTTGTTTTCTCCTCCAGTCTGTTGGTGGCACCCTGCCCTGGCCCCAAAGTGCCTGCAGCATTCCTTGGGGACCTTGCTGCTGTATTCTCTTGCTGTTCTGTTGCACCCCTTTAGTGTTTTGCCTTGGTGTGATGGGGTCAGATTGGGTGCAATTCCCACACTGTGTCTCCGGTGTTGTCCCCTGTAGGGCTATGGGTTAGTGAGGCTCATCATGTCTCATAGTGGGGCTAGCCATGTGGTCCTCTCTCTGGACTGGCTGCTCTAATTGGGATCATCATCCTCAAGGCCTGGTGGGCAAGGATGTGCTCCACTCTCTCCTCCTCCCCCTTCATCTGCTCCTGTGTGCTCCCATCAGATGTGTCCCTGTCCTGGAACTGCAGATTCAATGCCGTCTTTTGAAATAAATTCTTCTGGGGGGAGTGGTAGGTGTCCACTCAGTATTTTGGATTTGTGCCAGCCCCCCAGACCTCTCCACCTATTCCCTACTCCATGCCAGCATTTTGCATTCACATCTTGGAGCACTGGGTTGAAGTCTGGCCCCTCTTTTCCTGTGGAGACACAAACAATACCCTCCCCTTAGGTGGTTAAGTGCCCTGTGCCCCACTACCCATTTCTTTATTATTATTGTTATTATGCCTTTCTGCACCTCCTTTTTAGTTGTCTACCATGTGTATCTCTGTAATTGATCTGGTCCCTGCCATATTACCTGGCTCTCACCCCGGGAATGTTTGTGTACAGTAAATTTTTCCCTATGCCCCTTTTGTATTTTTTTTAAAAAGCTTACCTCAGCAGACTCATGTTGTACTGTCCCTTTTGTGCCTGACTTACTTCACTTAGCATGATTTCCTCCAGTTCTTCCCATACAGCGATGTGTTTCATATGTTCATCATTGCTTCTTAGCGATACGTAGTACTCCATTGTATGTATATACCACAGTTTTTTAATACAATTGTCAGTTGATGGGAACTTGGGTTGCTTCCAACTCCTTGCAATTGTGAACTGTGCCACAATGAACATTGGAGCACAGATGTCTAGCCTTGGTTTGTTTCTTGCCTCTTCTGGGTGTATGCCCAGTAGGGGGATGGCTGGGTCCAATGGTAACTCGGTTTCCATCTGTTTTAGATATCCCCAGATCAATTTCCATAGTGATCGGACATACTTACAAGTCCACCAGCAGTGGATGAGAGTTCCTGTCTCCCCACAGCCACTCCAACATTTCTTGCTTTCTGATTTATTGAATTGGGCTACCTTTGAGGGTGTTAGGTGGTACCTCATTGTTGTTTTAATTTGCGTTTCTTTTATGGCTAAAGATCGGGAACATTTTCTCATATTTGTTGGCCATTTGAATTTCTGCCCTTATGAAACTTCTGTTCAGGTCCTTTGCGCACCTTCTCAGTGGGCAATTAATTTTTTTTTCTTTTTGGAAGCTAGCAGAGTATTGTAGTTTTAGTAATAAGGCCTTTGTTTGATGTGTCATTGCTAAAGATGTTTCTCAGTCCGTGGACTATCTTATTACTCTCTCGGTGAATTCTTTCGATCTTCACAGATGTTTTATCTTCAGTTTAACACATTTGTCAATTTGCCTCTTCTGTTTTTGTCCTTCCCTATTTCTGATAGCCTATGTATTCCCTGTGCCAAAGTTCTCAAGTTGGTCCCAATTCCCTCATTGATGGCCCTAATAGTTTGGGGTTTAACTTCAAGGTCTGCGATCCACCTTTAGTTTATTCTTATGCATGGAGTGAGATAAGGGTCTTGGTTCACTTTTCTGCAGGTAAATATCCGTTTTTTCCAGCACCACTTGTTAAAGAGGGCATCTGCTTCCTATTTGATATTTTGGGGACCCTTATCAAAGTTCAGTTGTCTGTATGCTGATGATTTTATTTCTGGGTTTTCAATTCTTTTTAATTGCTCTGAGTATCTGTCATTGTACCAATTCCATGCAGTTTTAACAATTGTGGCTGTATTGTATGTGCTAAAGTCAGGTAAAGCAAGCAACTCCCTCTCCAATTGAAGTTGGTAATTAGTTTTTCCATGGGGGTAATTTTATCAGGATTGCATTACATTCATATAGTGCCATTGGCAGAACTGACATCTTGACTATATTGAGTCTATTTGTAAAGTTTAGATCTCTAGCCTCCTTGTTGAGTTTCTTTCCCAGTGATCTATCTTTCTCAGAAAGCAGTGTGTGAAGTCACCCACTATAATTGTTGAGGTAGTGATTTCTTTTTTAACCTTTTGGAGTGTTTAGTCGACGTATTCAGGGTGTCTTTCATTTGAGGAATATATGTTTACAATGCTTAGTGGTTCTTTGTCTACCATTCCCTTAAGTATTATATATAGTGTCCCTCCAAATCTCTTTTTATGGTTTGCACTTTGAGGTCAATTTTATCGAAAATTAGGATTGCAAACCCTGCTTTTTTTTGAATTGTGGTTTGCTTGGTATGACTTTCTCCAGCCTTTCATTCTCAGCCTGTTTTTGTCTGTAGCCTTGAGATGTGTCTCCTGTAGGCAGTAGATTGATGGGTTGTGTTTTCTAAGTCAGCATGCTAGTTTCAGTCTTTTAATGCGTGAGTTCAGGACATTGATATTCAGGGTTATTATCTCCATCTGTGTGCTCTGTGATGTCATCTTATACCTTTTGTGTTGGGTGTTTTCCTACTTTCCTTTCTCATTAGCCTACTGTGCATGTGTGTTTGTATCATTCTTGAGTTCTTTCCATCCTTAAGCTAATGCTATCTTGGATTCTGTTTTCTCTTTGTTGCCCTCTGGGTTAGATTGTTCTCTCTGGCAGTCTCAAATGTATGCTTGGTGAGTGTTGTTATTCTGCCTATCTTGGGTCGGCAAGGATCTTTTGTAGGACTGGGTTTCTTCTAACGTATTCTTTGATTTTTTTCCTTGTCTGGAAAGGCTCTTACTTCTCCGTCTATCTTGATCGATAATTTGGCTGGGTAGAGTTTTCTTGGGTTTGCGTTGTTTTTCTTCAGTTTTTGGAATATGTTACTCACTCTCTCCTGTTCTTCATAGTTTCTGCTGATAGGTATGAGCATATTCTTATTTGGGAACCTTTATATGTGATTGTTTTTTTCCCCCCTAGCTGCTCTCAGGATTTTGTCCTTTTCCTCAAAGTTGGATAGTTCAACTATTATGTGACTTCATCTTGGGATTCAGTCTAGCTGATGTTCCTTCAGCCGCCTGAATGGCTGCCTGACTTTCATTCATTAAGCTGAGGAAGTTTTCCTCCAAGAATTGTCTCACTCTTGTTGCAGATGATTTCTTTATTGTGTCTTCCTCCGGTAAGCCAATAATTCTAATGTTCCGCTTCATAGCATCAGACATAGATCTTAGGTTTTCTTCAGCTTCTCTGGTGATCTTATTAGATTTTTGTTTGCATTTGTTAAAGTCTGCTTGGCTGTCCTCCAAGTCACTGATTCGGTTCTCTGCTTCCTCTAGTCGATTCTCGAGGTCCGTGATTCTGCTACTGGTTTTGTTATCTTCTCCCTGAGCTCCTATATTTCCCTTTGTTGTATGGCCTTTATCTCCTCTATCATTTCATCCTTTTTCTGTATTGTTTCGTTCATGCCCTATATGACTCCAAGCAGCTTTCTGAAAATTTCTTTCTGTGGCAGCTCATGGTCTGCTTCTTTTATGCATGTCGTTATGTTCGGGACACCTTCTGTCATTGCTTTTTGTTGCTCCTGCTTTTTCGTTGAGGTCGTTGAAATTGGTGGCTGTTTGCGTTGCTTTGTTTTAGAGGAGCAGTGTGCCATTTCCCACGGAGTCGAAGATGATTGGCTCTCTCTGGGAGACTTGTAGGAATGTTTCTTCTAACTTCCTACAGCTAATTTCACTATGGAATTAACCTACCACTTTATTCTCCTGCGTCTTCCCTCTCAGGGGAATGCCCCAGAAGGGTGGTGGGTTGCCTGCTTTGGTGTTGCAGTGGTTGGGCAGAGTTTCCTGCAAAAGATTGGAATGTTGACGTGTTTTGGCCAAGCTGACTTATGCCCCTAGGTACACAGGCAGGAATTGCCCTGTGAGAAGTTGGGCAGAGTATCCTCTCAAGGGAAAGCAGGGCTTTTCCAAGCCTCGAGCTAGCTACACCGGATGGAGCTCACCTAGCTGGGTGTGGTGCAGGTATAAATGCCCTATGCTAAGGGGAATAATCTGGAGGTCAGCAGTAGAGTGTGTGAGAACAGGAAAGAGACAAAGAGGAGAAACAAACCTAAAAAGTAAGACCACTTGGACTGTGCAAGGGATACAGGGAAGAGAGGGAAACAAGAGCAACAATGTAACTCAGTATTGATCCCCGCCGTGGAGGTGCAAGGGTTTAGTGCCTGCCCCAAGGCTGTGGTGGCAAGCTGTGGCTGTGCCAAGAAAAAGCCCCTGTGCAGCCCTTCAAGACCGTAGGGAGACAGAGTGGAGGGATTGATACAAAATAAACAATGTAGCTGAACCCCAATCCCTTCTCGGGTTTAGTCCCTGCCCCGAGGTGGTGGTAGCAAGCTTTGGCTGTGTTGATATCAAGCCCTCCTATGGGCTCCAAATGGTTCCGGTTCTAGCAGAGACAGTGGCAGGGCCAAGGTCAAGCCCCAGCTGGCTTCCACTGAGGTAAGTCTAATGCGCCCAGCCCCTCAAAAGCCTGTGGGCCTGTGCCTACTTATCTTTATGATGCTTCTCCTGCGTTCCAGCAGTTTTGAATTTCCCTCTAAGCAACTCTTCTGTGCTGAATTCTGCAGTCTCTCTGGTACATGCCACTCTGTTGCCACCTTCCTGGAATTCCGTTGGGTATATTTTTTCATCGTTGCTACATTGCACCCCGACTTGCTTGTCTCCTCCTGGTGATCCTTCTGTAAGGGATGTTCAGTTGCCTACAGATGGACTTTGTGTCCCCACTCTTCACTCCCCCTCATTCACAATGATATGATTTTTTTGTTCCTTGATGCCTGATAACTAATTCCATTGACAACTTGTGATCATATAAGCTGGTGTGTTTCTTCCATGTGGGTTTTGTTCCTTCTCAGCTAGATGGCCGCTTATTTATCTTCAAGCCTTTAAGACCCCACACGCTATACCGGGCACCATCAGCTGTCTTCACCACATTTGCTTATGCACCCGCTTTGTCTTCAACGATTGTGTTGGGAAGGTGAGCATCATGGAATGCCAGTTTAATAGAACAAAGCATTCTTGCATTGAGGGAGTACTTGAGTGGAGGTCCAATGTCCATCTGCTACCTTAATACTAAACCTATAAATAGATTCACATAGATCTATTTCCCCATCATCATATATATTTACGTATGCATATGACTGTATTTAGACCTCTATAAATGCCCTTTGCCTCCTAGTTCTTTCCTCTATTTCCTTTTACTTTCCTCTTGTCTCAATATCATGTTCAGCCGTCATTTGGGTTTCAGTAATTTCTCGCGGTTACATTGCCTTTGATAAAGCCCTACTAGACCTCCTACACTCTCCTTGCCATTTTTCGGTTCCCTTGTCCCTGGGTTTGTTAACACCCACTTCCTTGTCATCCTGTTGTTCTCTCATCATGCTTGTTTATCCCACCTATGCCATCCAGATAGTTATGCATTGATAATCATATGCACAAAAATAAGACAAAGGAAAACAAAGCAACAATAAAACAAAACAACAACACAACAATCAAAAAAAGAAAGAAAAACCTGTAAATAATTCAAGGTCTTCTTGTTGACCTTTAGGAGTGTTTTCCCATTGAGTCTGATGCGGTACCACACTTTGGCCCCCAAGTCTATTCTTGCTACTCCTTTGGGACTTCTTTGCTCTCCTCCTCTTGCTGTTCTGTTATATACTCTTTGTGTTTTGCCTTGGTATGGCGGGGTCAGATTGGGCACAATTCCCACACTGTGTCTCTCCAATGTTGTCCCCGTAGGTCTATGGGTTAGTGGGGGATGTCGTGTCACCTCGTGGGATTGGCCATATGGTCCTCTCTGTTAATTTGCTGCTTTGAACAGAGATACCATCCTCTAGACTTGGTGGGCCAGGATGTGCTCGACTCTCTCTTCCTCCCCCTTCATTTTTATCCTGTGTGCTCTTATCAGTCATGTCTCTCTCCCTGGGCTGTAGCTTCAGTGATATCTTCTGAAGTAAGTCTTCTTAGGGGAGGGGTGGCTATTCATGTGGTTGGGATTGGGGCCATCTCCTCAGACCTCTCTATGGGTTCCCTGCTTCATGCCTGTATTTTGCATTCACCTTTATATATTTTGTCCATTTCTTGGACACTTGAAGTTAAGATGAGATATTTATCTTTTTTAAAAATTTATCTTGTGTTTTAAACCTATTTTTGTATAGCATTAATTGGAGAAAGCCTACCGTATATACTTGAGTAAAAGCCAACCCGAATATCTGCCAAGGCACCTAATTTTACCACAAAAACTGCATGAAAAATGTGCCGGGAAAAAATGAGGAGCTGATACCAAGGGCTCATGTAGAAAGCAAATGTTTTCAGAATGATGATGGCAACAAATCTGCAAATGTAATTGACACAATGGATGGATGTGTGGATTGTGATAAGAGTTGTATAAGTCTCCAATAAAATGATTTTTAAAAAACATGCTGAAAAACTCGGCTTATACTCGAGTATATAGGTAGATATATTTTATGAAGTTTTCTCAATTCTCACTCATCTTCAAAAAAGAGTATGGTGTTTTTTGTTTGTGAGAAATTTTGTTTTAAAACACTAGTTTGAATTGTGCATCTTTAGTAAAATGCCATTCTGTATGTTTATATTTCATAAAAATATTGTGACTAACTCTTTCTCACTTCAACTGAGCCTCTGATTTTGTGATTTTTCCATGTAATCACTTGTATGCCATATATACCTGGTTCTTTTTCTATAAAGCAGACTTACTGTTTAACCCAAGACTTCTCCACATGAGAACCATTCAACAATCTCTCATTGCCTCTGCCTCCATGAATTGATCCTAACCCTTGTTTGTGTTGGGGTTATTTTTATTTACATTCTTAATGCCACATCTTCCTATTAGCTCTGTAGTAGTTAGGAGTCTCTGGGAGGCGCACATGGTTATGAGCTCGACTGCTAGTGAACGGCTGGAGGTTTTGCTCACCAGAGAGGAGGCACCTCTGGAGACAGGCCTGGTCATCTGCATCAGGAAGGCCACAGCTGGAGGCCCTGGGGAGCAGTTCTGCCCTGCATCTATGTCTCAGGGGTGCCCTCAGATGGAATGGCAGCTAGCAACAGTCATTCACAACTAAAAGATTTGGGGAACTTGAGACACAGATTTGTCTGGGAAATTGTACTTTCAAAATGTAAATTACTTGTGCAGTTGAGATGATTGATAGGTGGTGAATTAGAGTAGAAGAGACTTTTCTTCAATTGGCAAGTGTGAAATTGAGCCTTTGAAAATTAATTTGGAAAACTACCAACTTTGAAAATAGTTCTTTGGAGAAAATGCAGAAAAACTCCATTGTGTGCACTCAAATTACATGAATGACTCTGCTTATTATATTCAATTCTCTATCAGAATTTTGGTGTCTCATTGTTAGTCAAGGAATTCTGTTTACTTCTTGTGCTCATATACCCTTCCTAATTCCTACTACTCTAGTGGCAACTGAATAAAAAAGTTGAAATTAAAGGGATAGAACTTAAATCATTGTATTTTTTAAAATAATAGACTTTCATTAATTTGCATTAAAAGCTGTGTCGCTTATTAGAATTTTCTAGCTTAATTGTCGACAAATTAATTGAATCATAGCCCTCACATAATTAGCATGTTACGATGAACAGTTATATGTAGGTTATTCAGATTGGGGTTTCCATAACAAAGGGGGCACTTAAGGGGGCACTTATCTTAAAAGTGAAATTTGAATCAGTCTCTGATCAATGACCTTAATCATCGAAGTCTGGGTTTTTATTCTAGCCAGGTAAGGAGATTGTAATTGTAAGCAGTTTGGTTGGCTAAGCTTGATTAAGATACTCTTCCCTTTGAGGTTTTACCCTTTCACTTCTATAGTACAACTGTTTATCATCTGGGGTCAAAGGTTATAAAAAGTAGTCATCAATTAAAGCTTTATTGGTTCTAATTGGTAATGCTATGAAAGGAGCCAGCCAACTGAATCTGATAATAAAAGACTCTTTGTTAAAATATTTAATAAATTAACACTCTGTCTTGGAAGGGGGAAGCTAATTACAAAGGCCAACGTTGTTAATCACACTGTTTACTTTCTTCAAAAGCACAGACTCAACTACTCCATACTCATTAGCCATAAGATTTCTTTCTTTTTCTTTTTCTAAATCCTGCAGACTCTTTCAGTCCCTGGAGGGGATGCTCTTCTGTAGTTCAGGATTGGGATATGGCAGAAGGAGGAAATGCCAAGACAAACATAGGTTATGAGGGCCATCTTAAAAATAAACAGGACTCTTTTAGAACACCAGACTGCTGCTGTTCTCTTCAAAAGGGTCAGAAGTTGATGTAGATTTATTTTGTAGACTAACAGTGGTTCTTGGGAATTGCGGCACTTGGCAAGTTATAATATCCATATAATAAATTATCTAACAGAGCAGGTATCCTTTCTCTGCATATAATTTTCGGTCTTTTTCTCCCCAAGGTGCTTGACAGTATGTGGCTCTTGAATTGTAGACATTTTTCAAAGCCCTAAATATTAGTAAATAGAGGAGTAACACAAACCACTGTGCCTCTTGAATGCCCTTCCACGGGAGCCCTCTGAGTAGGCTTTACAACTGGGCGGCAATGTTTCTAGATTTAAGCAGTAGGGGCGTCTTGGGCTTGTTCTTTACACATGTGTCTGATCTTTAGGGCAGGTCTAATGAAAGAAATTCCCACTTTGGACCTGCTGTGCAAATTAGCCATATGGTGAAGTGTAATGTCCCGCTGAACACCATTATAAGCTTAGCTCGATGAAAAGTGCTCCCCCTTTCACATGGAAGCAAATTAAAATAGTTCTTTTTTTTTAACTTTGAAAAAAACCTGTCTTCACTTGGATGCCGAGACAGTTAAAAGAGAGTCCAGCTGCAGCTCGGGTGGTGAAATTACAGGCTGTGCCCAAGACAAATGAAAATATTGCTTCCTGTAGGCAAAGCCGGAAGAACAATGGCGAGTGCTTCCCTCTTTCCATTCCCCTCCTCCATTCTTTGTGTATTTGTCCTGAGCTACTTCTTACACCAAGGCTTTCTTTTCTGGTACTAAGATCCAGGGGAAGGACTCAGCCTATCTGCTAGACTTCATATCAAACTCAGCCAGGAAAGACCCACTGGTTAAAGAGTTGTTTGTGCCAATAATGACACAGGACATACATAATGAAGTAGAAAGAAGGCCTGTCCCTCCTTGCCTGCGGTATAGACCCTGTCCATTTGTTCCCGTGTAAGTGTCTTTTCCCTCTGCGAAACTACACACCGAGATGATACGAATATTTAGAACCCTGGGGTTCAATATAGGTATACTTGGCTTTATTTGCCCTTATTTCTACCTATTGTGCTTGGAGATACTGCACTTTTTACAAAGTGAAGGTTCAGGGCAACCACGTGTCAAGCAAGTCTCTCACCACCACATTTTTTCAAAAGCCTGTGCTCACTTTGTGCCTTTTGATTACATTTAGGTAATTCTTAAACCATTTCAAAGTTTTAATAAAGCTATACTATAATGTAAACATAACAAAAGTTGTGGAGAGCTCTTTAATCTAGCCAATACTGGGAGCTAGATTTATCTGAGTCTTGGGGTGTATTTGTAGCCTAGGGCAACCATACTTTGCCATAGAGCTCCCTTAGTAGTAGATTTTACCACCTTTACAGAGAAGAAGCCTCATTCATTTACTCACATTAAGTGGCAGTGATGTATATGTTTGCCATGTTTATATCAAAAGAAGTGTCTAAATTTAAGGTTGTCACTTAAGTTTTCATTTTAAACCTTTATTCAAAGATCATATTGAGCAAATAGCATGTGTTTGAAGAAAGGGATTCTGTGGACTAATAGTGAATCATAATAAATTCTGATGTTGGAGAAAAGATTTTTGCCTGCAAAGTTCAGTGACAGAAGTAGGTACAATATGATTCTCTTTCTTTATGCATATATGTAAATGAGCTCTTTGTCATAGAAAAATTTCTATAAGTGGGTAAATAAAAAATAAATGATAGCTACTGCTTTGCCTAATCTATAAAGACTGATTTTCCACAAATTACATAGTTTGTTCTTGTAATTGATAATAATTTAAAAATATCATCAAAACATCAAAAATTCACAAAGCAAAGGTTAAAAAATTAAAGAAGTTCTTCTAGCATAGACTGAGGAGAAATGGGTTATATCCTGGTCAGATAGGTAGAATTAATTTAACATTGAACAAATTGATCATTGTTTTGGATCACTTGATCATTAGTGCTATTCCTCAAGTTTTAATTTTGCTATTGTACTTAATATTTAAACTAAGTATGAATTAAAGCATCCGGTGACTTTTAGTGTTGCTGTGAATGAGAAATTGAAAAAGAGGTTTAAAGAGCCCAGAGAATGTTTCTCTTGTTTTTGCACTAAACAAGATTTTTTTTCCTCCACAAGTATTTCTTGTGATACTTACCTATTTTGATATAGTTGTTCTATAAGTGAATGATGTATTTGTTGTGGGATATTCGTTTTTATGTTACGGTCACTACCCTACCCCACTGACTTCAAGTTGATTCTGACACATAGTGGCCCTGTACATCCAAGGATGTCATCTTTTGGGAATTAGGTAGTTTAATATTTCTTCTGCAGTAGTTATGCGTGTCTTTAATATTCAGGTTTCAATTTAGATGGAATGTGCAGTGTGTAAGAAAATATTAAGTAAAGCCTTTTTGACTCCTGACTCTTAACTTTACTGCTATAGTTCAGATGCATAAAAATCTTCGCTTCCCATTGACAACTAAGACAGAGGAGGACATTTGTCTGAACCGACTAGAATAAACCTGCTGAGCTGCTAACACAGGTTCGTTTGAACATTCCGGCTGCTCTGCAGGCAGATGAGGCTTTCTGTTCCTGCAAAGATTTACAGTCTCAGAAACCCAAAAGGGCAGTTCTACTGAGCGCTATAGAATTGTGATCAGTCAGAATTGACTCGGGGGAAGTACGTTTTAGTTTTTGTTGTTAATTTTGTTTTTGAATTCTCCATCTCTCAGGCTGATTGAATGGACTGAGAAATCCAACGAGCGAATATTGTGTGTTTTGCTGACATGAAGAGAGGAATCCTCGAAAGCCAACTTTTGCCTTTTTCTACTGTGTGTCTTCTGACTTGAAGCTACACTCCTAAACTGTGGAATACATTGGTTGGCCATCCCTGTTCTGCATGGATTTTCTAGTCAAGGCCTCCAGAATTAGTGCTGGAGTTGCTGGCGGTGGAGCACTGGTGAATACTCAAAAATAATTGCAATGCACTAGGATAGGGAGCCCTGGTGAAGTTGTGGTTTCATGTTGGATTTCTAATCACGAGGTCAGCAGTTTGAAACCATTAACTGTTTCAAGTGAGAAAGAGGAGACTTTTTACTCCTGTAAGGAGTTACCATCCTGGAAACCCACAGAAGTGGTTCTATCCTGTCGTATAGGGGCGCAATGACTCGATGTTGACTGCTGGCAATGAGTGTGTGTTTGTGGTTTGTTGAGGGCAGAGATTGGTACCCAAAACCCACTGCCATCGAATCTATTCTGATTCATAATGTCTCTACATAAGGGTTTCTGAGGCTAGCGCTCTTTGCAGGAGCAGATAGCCTCTTCTCTCTGCCAAGGAATGACTGTTAGGGTTGAACCACTGACGCTGTGGTTAGCAGTGTAATGATTACCTGACAGCATCAACAGAACTCCTTATTTTTATGGTTTATATTCACTTCAAGAAGTTCAGAGATTGAACTCTGTGGAGGGGAATGTTTAACTTTATTTCGTAAGATTTGAAAGGTGAATTGCTTGTTAGACCTTGGAGTCAATGTTTGTATTGCTTTGACATGGTCTTGACCCAGGCACATCGACTGTCATGAACTACTGTTCCCACAAGGATATCAGATCTATTGCCAGGTGAGTGGCCAGTGGGCCAAAGGCAAGCCACAGGTCTAGTCTAGAAGAAAGTACTGGACTTGAAAGAGTTTCTCTTGTTCAGAAAAGAGAAAAAACGGAAAGGAAAAAAACCCCCTCCAACCAATAAGAAACAAAATATGAGGCCTAAGAGTATACTGAATAACAAACAACAGGAAACAGCCTAAAAATGTAGAGGAAAATGATTTCTGATATTATTTGGCACAACGTAGAAGAGACAATGAACAGCTAAATAGTGTCAGAGAGAGAGCGATAATGTGCTGTGCAGCACATTAATGGATTAGGGAATACTGTCCATTTTTTATTGAGCTTTAGGAAAATCTTTTCTGAACAATAAACTTTAAAAGTTATATATATATTATAAGTTCTTTTATTGGGGGCTCTTACAGTTCTTATAACAATCCATACATCAGTTGTATCTAGCACAATTGTACATATGTTACCATCATCATTTTCAAAATATTTTCTTTCTGCTTGAGCCCTTGATTTTTCCCCCTCCCTCATTTTCCTCCTCCCTCCCTTGTGTGAACCCTTGATAATTTATAAATTATCGTTATTTTTTTCATATCTTACACTGACCAATGTCTCCCTTCACCCACATTTCTGTTGTTCGTTCCCCTGGGAGGGAGTTATATGTAGATGATTGTGATTGGTTCCCCCTTCTTCCCCCAACTTCTCCTTATCTTCCTGGTATCACTATTCTCATTATTGGTCCTGAGGGGTTTATCTGTCCTGGATTCCCTGTGTTTCCAGTTCTTCCTTATCTATACCAGTGTACATGCTCTGGTCTAGCCAGATTTGTAAGGTAGAATTGGGGTCCTGATAGTGAGAGGAAGAAGCCTTAAAGAACTAGAGGAAAGCCACATATTTCATCGGTGTATTTATACCTCTATAAATGTATTTTGCCTCTTAGTTATTTCCTCTATTTCCTAAAAGTAATATTTGAACTACAAGAAAGAACTGATAGTTTGCAACTTTTGAAGTCCTTTAATTTATTTGTGGATTTCTTTCTTTATCTTTGCTGAGCCTTTTTGTGCTTTGATATTTATTGAATTATGTTACTCTTCCTAGGACTTTGATTACCATCTTTCTGCTAGTGAATAGGAAATTCTTTATCTTCAGCCTTGCCCTTTTTCTGAAGTCCATGACCAAAATATACCTTTCTGCTTTTGGCACTAGAAAGTCTCTTAGTCTTTGCGGAAATCCATGCAGAACAGGGATGGCCAACCAATGTATTCCACAGTTTAGGAGTGTACCTTCAAGTCAGAAGGCACACATAGAAAAAAGCAAAAGTTGGTTTTCGAGGATTGCTCTCTTCATGTCAGCAAAACACACATTATTCATTAGTGGGATTTCTCAGTCCATTCAAACATGCCCAAATCAGAACTCATTACCATAAATATCCAAATACCTATAGCCGTTTTAAAAAATCATTTTATTGGGGGATGGTACAACTCTTATCACGACCCATCCATCCATCCATCCATTGTGTCAAGCACATTTGTACATTTGTTGCCATCATCATTCTCAAACATTTGCTTTCTCCTCAGCCCTTGGTATCAGCTTCTCATTTCCACCCCTCCCTTCCTGCTCCCCCCTCACTCATGAACCCTTCATAATTTATAAATTATTATTATTTTGTCATATCTTACACTGTTCGATATCACCCTTCACCCACTTTTCTGTTGTCCATGCCCCAGGGAGGAGGTTATATATAGATACTTGTAATCAGTTTCCCCTTTCCAACCCACCCTCTCTTCACCACTCTCAGCACTTTATACCATTGTGTTAGACAGGGTTCTCTAGGGAGAAAACCAGATTGCTAATAATTACATATATATATGTTTCATATAGATAGATGGATATATAACATAATAAATAGTTAAATTATAAGGCAATACAAATGGCTCAGTGCAACTCACTCCCGTGAGACAGTTGTGAGACACTGGCAGTCTTTCAAGTCTTGAGGGCCACCAGGTAGTCCTTTGTAGAGCAATTCAGGCTATCCAGGCACAGGCAGCAAGCAGCAAGACAGGTCACCAACAGTCAGCCAGATGACAGGATCTGCCAGTCCCCAGCTCAAGAGATGTAAATTCCAATTGTGTGGCTAAACAGTTCTTGAAGGAATCTCAAATTACAGCAACACAGTCCATGGGTTAGGTGTCCCACAGGTAGTATAGCTTGCTAATTGAGGCACAGAACAAGCAAGGCAGCCGCACACTGGTCTGATGATCAAAGAGCAAGAGACAACAAAGGCAAGGCTCGATGAGCCATTTATCTCTCGGCCCTTCAATTAATCCCACATGTGTTTATTGGCCAGGTTGGCACAATAAACTAACTACCTCAAGCATCACTAAACCAGTTGCTCAGGTTAGAAACCTAGGCTCAATTTTCTTTCCTCTCCCCCAACCTTTTTCTTTTTAAATGAATCATTTTATTGGGAGCCCATACAGATATCTTATTTTCTAGAATTAATATAAACTCACTTCTCCCAAACAAAACATTTCCACACACCCCATCCCACCAAGGCTATCAATCTTTGGTTTCTGTAAGAGGTGTTTCAAAAAGTTCATGGGAAAAAATTCATTATCTTTTAATTGGTCATCATGTTTATCTACTCAACTGTTAATGGATATTTAAGGATATTATAATTTTTTTAGAAATTGCAAAAATGCTGAAACAAATACTGTGCACAGGTAGCTGTTTGTGTTTCTGTTTTCACTTATTTAGGGGAACATAAGGTGGGGATTGTTAGCTCTTTGATTTTTGAAAAAAAAAATCTTGTTTTACACTGTTGATATACCCTTTATATGCTCATCAACAAATTTTCCACATCCTTACCAAAACTGGTTGTGTTTAGTTTTGTAATCATTGCCACTGTAGTTGGGGTTCGATGGTATCTCCCTAATCCAGTCATTCTCAGCCTTCCTAATGGCACGACCCTTTAAAACAGTTCCTCATGTTGTGGTGATTACCCAACCATAACATTATTTTCTTGCTAGTTCATAACTGTAATTTTGCTACTGTTGTGAATAGGGAAACCCTGTGAAAGGGTTGAGGACCGCTGGCCTAATGGCTAATGAGGATTCCTGATAGCCCAATGGCTAAGCACATTTATGATTGAGGTTTTGCTTCTATTTTTTTTCTTTCCATCAACTCTGTGCAACTACCTAATTTCTAAAACTTTGCAATTGACTTTAAAAAACATTTATTTTACATTTGCTTTCTTTCATGTGCATATTCAGTATCACCAATACTTCTATTATTCAGTGTCATCATCACTTCTATTACTTAAACAGTTTTCAAGTTTTATTGATATATAATTTACACATCATACAATTCAGGAATTTTAAACATACTATAAAGAATTGTGTGTTCATCATCGTAATCAATTTTAGAATATTCTCTATTTTCTTGTACTTGTTAGCTTCCCATTTGCCCCCAGCCTTCCCTGCCATAATCCTATGAGACTATTAATTCAGTTCCTGTCATTATAGTTCTATAGATTTACCTGTCCTACATTTCATATAAGGAGAAATGTTCCAAAATCCCCAGACCCAGCAACAGTAACAAAACAAAACTGAAACGCGTCAATAGGAAAGAAAGCAGAAACCATAAAAACCTAGAACATATTTAGATAGGTCAAAAGGGAGATCAAATGATAAGGTGTTGAATTTTAACCTAACTACATCTGCATTGAGCTTACTTTCCAATGTGCTCTCTCTGATATTAAAGCTTCTTATGATTACTACAGTTGAAATACAAATGTTTTGATATGAATTATAAAGTACTTTAGCCTAGTCTCCCTGAAATTCCAGCCATGGAAAATGCTGCTCTTTTTATTTTTTCCTGTTCTTTTCTCTTTTATCCATATTTTCATGACCAGGAGCTTTCTTTCTCTTTATACTATTTTGAATCATTCTTCATTTATGAATATAAATGGCATTTCCCCCCAGGGGAAGCCCTCTCTGACACGCTCCCTCCCCACTATATACTTTTGCATGTATAGAGACACACACGCCATTTGGTTCTATAGGAGTCTGTAGTTTTTAACAATATAATTTTTTCTTTAGTTTCTAATCTTACACTGTAAACTATAAATTTAATGAGGACAGAGACTATTCTAGGAGTGTTTACTGTGTATTAATTGACTGGTTTTTCTGTGGATGAATTACTGGAAAATGTTTGGATCAATATAGTACTTTTGTTTTTGTTAGCTGTCACATCATTGGGTCACCTCCTCCTTCTTGTTTTAAAAAAACCATTTTATTGGGGGCTCATATGACTCGTATCACAATCCATACATACATCAATTGTGTAAAGCACATTTGTACAATCGTTGCCCTCATCATTCTCAAAATATTTGCTCTCCACTTAAGACCCTGACATCAGATCCCCCCACCCCATGAACCCTTGATAATTTGTAAATTATTTTTCGTCATATCTTATACTGTCCAATGTCTCCCTTCACCCACTTTTCTGTTGTCTGTCCCCCAGGGAGGAGGTTATATGTAGATCCCTGTAATCGGTTCCCCTTTCCAACCCACCCTTCCTCCACCCTCCGGTATCGCCACTCTCATCACTGGTCCTGAAGGGATCATCCGTCCTGGATTCCTTGTGTTTTCAGTTCCTATCTTGTCAGGTACAGTGCATCCTCTGGTCTAGCCAGATCTGTAAGGTAGAATTGGGATCATGATGGTGGTGGGGAGGAGGAAGCATTTAGGAACTAGAGGAAAGTTTTATGTTTCATCGTTGCTACACAGCACCCTGACTGACTTGTCTCCTCCCCACAGCCCTTCTGTAGGGGGATGTCCAGTTGCCTACAGATGGGCTTTGAGTCCCCACTCCACACTCCCCATCATTCACAATGATATGATTTTTTGTTCTCGTTATGCCTGATACCGAATCCCTTCGACACCTCGTATCACACAGGCTGGTTGGTATGCTTCTCCCATGTGGGCTTTGTTGCTTCTGAGCTAGATGGCTCCTTGTTTACTTACCTTCAAGCCTTTAAGACCCCAGATGCTATATCTTTGATAGTCGGGCACCATCAACTTTCTTCGCCAGGGTCACCTCCTTCTTAAGGTAAACTCATAATAGAACAAAATGTTGCCTAGTCCTGTGCTATCTTCATGATTATGGGAATATTTCAGTCCATTTTTATCAACCCATGTTTTTGAGGGTTTCCCTGGTTTTCCTTTACTCTCTACCAACCATAAGTACCATGTTTCTAGCAATTGGTCTTTTCTGTTGATGTCAGTCAAAAATTTGCCACCCTTAATTCTAAGGAACATTTTGGTTATATTTCTTGTACATCTGATATTTTTTATTCTTCAGTCAGCCCATAATATATTAAGTATACTTTGTAAAACTATCTAAAGCGTCAATTCTTCTTTCTTTCTTTTTCATTGTCCAGCTTCCATGTATATTGAAAGACCTTGGTTTGGGTCAAGCACATCTTAGTTTAAAAGTGACATAAAGTTTTTTTTAACACTTTAAAGAAGCCTTTTCCCATGTTTTTGTCCACCTTAAGGGTTTGATTTCTTGACTGTTACTTTCATGGGCTTTGATTGTTGAGCTATATAAAATGAAATTGCACTGGGAAACTTTCTTTTTTTCTCCACTTATCTCTAAGTCATTCAACTCTTCATCATTTTCAGCAAGCATGTTATATAATCTGTTTTTCACAAAATGCTAATGAATCTTCCTCCAATCCTGATGCCACATTCTTTTTTAGCTAGTTATGCACCTTGGGTTATTGGTTCAGTAAATAATTGAATAAATAAGGTGAAAGGAAAAAAATCATGTAACACACCTTTTTCAATTTTGAGTCAGATGAGTATGCCTTGTTCCATTCACAGTACTGCAGTTTGATTCATGCACAGATTCTGTGTAAGCACAAATAAGTTTTCTGGAATTTCCATTATTCATGAATTTATTATGTTCCTCGCAGTTGAATGCCTTCTATGGTTGATAAAACCCAAGTAAACATCTGAACTTCTGGCAGTTCCTTGTTAAAATCTGGCTACAGTCATTTTTTTATTCTACATGGTTTAAAAATAAAAGAACACAATCCTTTCACTTGCCGGTATAATGTTTTATACCTATTGCTATACTGTCAACGGGCCTTGAGGTTTTTCTTTTTTTATATATTATTTGTGATTGGAACTTAGAACTAAAGTGGCAAATCTCCAGCCACTAGTAACCCATTTGTGAAAAGGGTGGCATTTGCCTACTTACTCTCATTGTCAAACTTTGACTTAAGTTCTGCCTTTCACCATTGAGATGATCAATGAGCAGAGGGAGTGGAATACCAAACGTACATGGATTCATCAGATACAAGGGACATTGTAACTCACTTTTCTGAATGAGGAAGTCAGACCTCTGAAAGGGCTTAAAGATGTTTATGGGAAAAATCCATGCTCTTTTAACATCATTTTCCACAAACTTTGCGAAGCCCCTTCTTATTAGATGAATTGCTCTTTTGTTTTTATTCTTTTGAGAAATAGTTCAAAGGAAAAACCATATTTAGTTTAGAATTATGTGGAGATTCATTATTGCTTTTTACATAGAATTTCATCTCATATCCTTTGGAACAAGTAGTTAAATTATTGTATTATTCTCTAATTTATGAAGCTCTGGTGGTATAGTGGTTAGGCGTTGGGCTTCCAGCCATATGGTCAGCAATTCAAAACTGCCAGCCTCTTCATGGGGAAAAACTGGGATTTCTACTCTACTAAACAGTTACAGTCTCAGAAACCCACAGGGGTCACTATGAGTCAGCATTGACCTGATCGGCTTGAGTATTTTCTTGTTAGAAAGAAGGCTTTCCTTAAATTCTCAGAGAAGTATACCTTAGCTCCAAAGTGTATTGAATAGATAACATCACACTAATATCATAGATGTCCTTTAGGGCTACTAACCTTAAAATGACAAGCCCTTCAGTATTTATAGAATGTAGCGGACATTTAATACTGCCACTTATGCTGCAAAACAGTGATACGTGGCCAGTAACAAACTAATGAGCACTGTCCCTTCTTCCTGGATGGTATCATTGCTACCTCATTAATTTATGGATGGAACAAGCATTGAAATAATTGCCTTAATGTTTGATTTCATTTTATAGGCAGAAAAACCAAGGTGTGTACATCTATAATTGCTTTAGTATTTTAAAACCTTTGTTTTTAAGCTACACTAGGGATCAACAAACCATGGCATATAAGCCCAACTCAGTTTGTTGCTTGTTTCTGTATGACTGGTGAACTAATAATGGGTTTACTTAAAAAAAAACACAACAATTTTATTGTGAAGTGGGTGAAGGTTTACAGAGCAGATTTGTTTTCCATTCAATAATTCAAAACATATTCCGTGTATTTCATTGATTGTAAACTCCCACTTATCTTTCTTCCTCTCTGTTTCCAGTTTCTAGTCTACCTTCTATTCTAACCCTTCTGAACTTTGTCCATGAGCAAATGCATCCTTTTGATTGCAAATGGTTGATTATTCTAGAGAGTCACTTCTTCTCTAGTGTCCTAGTGTTAGCATTCCTATTGTAGACCTGCTTATTGTTTGGCTGAAAACTGGACCATGGGATGAGTTCCTTTCCAGTTCACCTGAAGGGTGACTAAGGGCCATAGTCTCCAGATTCTGACCAAAACACCCTGTCTTTTCTTCTTTTTTTTTTTTTTTAGCAGTTTTTGGGCACTTAATCCACATATGATACAATTAAGTAGTTCAATCATATCATGATCAGTTCTACAATCTTTACCACAATCAGTTTTAGTTTCTTCTTCCTTGTACTCATTGTTATTTGTGTAAATTTTATTTTAATCTTGGCAAAAACATACACAACAAAACATTCTCCGATTCAGCAGCTTCTACCTGTATAATTCAGTGCCATTGATTGTACTCTTCATGTTGTAAAAACCATTACTGATTTCTCTCTCCAAATTGTTCCACCAATGTTGAAATAAGCTCGCTGTCCCCTAAGCAAAACACCTGGTCTTTTTTTTAAAAATTATTAGTTTTGTTCCTCATTTATCTCCCATTACATATGTGATCCCTTTCAGAGCAGTTGATAGTGGTAGGCGAGCATCATCTAATTCTTCTGGTCTCAGAGTTGTGCAGACTGATGTTTGTGTGGTCTATTAGTCTATTGAGCTGTTTCAATATGTCTTCAGTTTTCTTCATTCCTCTTATCCTTTGCACAGGAAGAGATCAATACCTGCACCTGAGATGAACATTCACAAGCTTTTAAGACCTCTAACGTTACTCATCAAAATAAGAGGTGGAACATTGTTTTTGTGGATGATGTGTTTTGTGGAATAGTTGTTATGTGGACTGTGTATTATGCCAGTTGTCCTTGGTGTACCCTGAGACTGTACTCCTGAGTCTCCAGCCCCAGTGACTCATTCCCTTAAAGTGTTGTCTAAGAAGTTTTCATAACTTTGTACTTTGAATGCATGACAACATTTATGTATGTGTGCATCATAGGTAAATACACATGTATAAATACAAACAATAAAACTCACTGCCAGCAAGTCAACTTCACCTTATAGTGAGTGACCGTATAGGACAGAGCATAACTTCCCTTGTGGCTTTGCCAGACTGTAAACCTCAAGAGTAGAAAGCTTCATCTTTCTCCTAAATGTATAAATATCCTCTCCCAAGCCTATATATATTCATGGGTATATTTCCACTCCCCCCACATGCCCATTCAGCCTTTGTGTTTATCTCTTGGTCTCCTCGAAGGAAGATCACAGTGACTGCAGGACTCTGTTCGCAATAGGATTTACTTCTTGTACTCCTCCTGGTGTCTGCCCTGCCCCTACCAATTTCTCCTTTACCCAAGTTAACACCGAAGTCCCATACTCGAGGGACGTCCTACCCCTGGTAACATAAAAAAAAATGTTTATTTTTAGTGTAAGAATCTTTTCTTGACATTTTAAAGTAGTGATACCATACAAAATTCCTCCTTTTCTTGATTAATTCCACGCAGCTTAATATCCTCCACTTTACCTGTGTTATGAGGTGTTTTGCAGATCCCTCACTTGTCTTTGGTGTAGCATCACTAAAAAGAATTGGCCCACATCCAACAAGGTTAAGAGGTGGGCTATAATCAAGAAGCTGAGGTTCTGAGGGAAGCTATCCAAATTGTCCTGAAGACACTAACAGAAAACCGGCTCCAGGAATTGACTGAGTACTGACTGCAATGTTTCAACAAGCTAATGAAACACTGAAACCATTCACCAATCTATGCCAAGAAAGTTTGAAGACAGCTTCCTGGCCAAATAGTGGGAGGAGACCCATTATTGTACCAATGCCAAAGAAAGGTAACCCAAAAAAGTATGTACATTTTTAACAATATCATTAATATCACATGCAAGTAAAAATATAGCGAAAATAATCCAACAATGGTTGCAGCAGTACACCAATAGGCCGGTGCCAGAAATTCAATTTGGATTCAGAGTGGGACATGGAATGAGGGATATCATGACTGGTATCAGATGGCTCTCGTTGAAAGCTGAGAATGCCAGAATGATGTTTATTGGTGTTTTACATTTGACTGTGTGGATCACAATGTACTGTGGACAGCCTTGAGAAGAATGGGGATTTTGGAACACTTCATCGTGCCCATGTGGTACCTGTACATGGATCAAGAGGTAGTGGTGTGAACAGAACAATAGAATATTACATGATTTCAAATCAAGAAAGGTATGTGTTAGGGTTGTATCCTTTTACCATATCCTTCTATCTATATACTGTGCAAGTAATTCTTGAATCAATATGCAGTATCAGGATCGGAAGAATTATTAACAACAAGCCTTATGTAGCTGATATAACCTTACCTCCCGAAAGCAAGAGGGACTTTTGAAGTACTTGCTGATGAAGATGCAGGATTTCAGCCTTCCTTATGGTTTTCAACTCCATTTAAAGAAAACTCAAATCCTTACAACAGATCCAAGAATGAGGAATGAAGTTGTCAAGGATTTCCACTTGTTTGGATCCACAATCAATGCTTATGGAAGCAGCAGTAAAGAAATCAAAGGATATATTGTGTTGGGAAAATCTGTTGCACAAGACCTTTTTAAAGAGCAAGGATGCCACTTTGAGGACTAAGATATTTTCAATCACTTCATATGTATATGAAAGTTGGACAGTAATTAAGGAAACCCACAGAAAGATTGGTACATTTGGATTGTGGTGGTGGCAAGGATTGGTGAAAGTACCACGGACTGCCAGAAGAACAAACAAGTCTGTCTTGGAAGAAGTACAGCCAGAATGCTCCTGGAGTGCGGGGAAACGATTATAAGGATCTACATATGACCTCCTTCCTGGGGGATGGACAACAAAGTGGGTGAAGGGAGACGTCGGACAGGGCAAGATAGAACAAAATAATAATTTATAAATTATCAAGGGTTCATGAGGAAGGTGGAGTGAGGAGGGAGGGGAAAATAAGTTGCTGATGCCAGGGGCTTAAGTGGAGAGCAACTGTTTTGAGAATGATGAGGGCAATGAATGTACAAATGTGCTTTATACAATTGATGTATGTGTGGATTGTGATAAGCGTTGTATGAGCCCCCAATAAAATGATTTTTTTAAAAAGCAAATGTTTTGAGAATGATGATGGCAACAAATGTACAAATGTGGTGACACAATGTTTGTATGTATGGATTTTGATAAGAGTTGTACGAGCCCCCAATAAAATGATTTAAAAATTTTTAAAGAAAGAAATGAGCACGGTGAGGTTTCAGCTCATGCACTTTGGACATGTTATCCAAAGACACCGGTCCCTGGGAATGAACAACCTATGTGATAAAGTGGAAGGTCAGTAGAAAAGAGGACCTTCCGCATGATGGCGTGACACAGTGGTTGCAACAGTGGGCTTAAGCGTGACAGCAATTGTGAAGAGAGTAGAGTTCCAGGCGTTATCTCGTTTGTTGTGCATGAGGGTCACTGTGAGTGCCTTCCATTGTGTGTTTACCATTGTGTTTATCAATTCTTCCACTGATGGTCATGCTGTTGTGAACAGTGCTGTGATAAACATGGGTGTGTATGCATCTGTATGGAGGCTCTTGTTTTTCTAGGATGTATACCAAACTGAGCGATTGTTGGCTTATGTGGTATTCCTAGTTCCAACTTTTTAACGAAGCATCTTTGCCCATCTGCAGTGTACAAGGGTTCCGACTTCTCCACACCCATCAGCATTGGTTGTTTTCTGATTGTTTTTATTTGTTCTTCATATTGAAGTGGGATAATATATCATGGTGGTGGTTTCTCTAATATCTATAGCTGCAGGCATTTCTTGATGTTTGTTGTCAGCCAGAATGTCTTCTTAGGAGATCTATCTGTTCATATCCTCTGCTTAGTTTTATTTACTTATTTTAATTTGTTTTCTTCTGCCCAATTTTAAATGGATTATTTTTCTTTTTGTCGAGGTTTGAAGTTTCTTAATCATTTTACAGATTAGTGCTTTTCTGATATGCCATTGCAAAAGGAATTTTTCCCCATGTTTGGGTTCTCTTTATATTCTTGATGAAATCTTTTGATGTATGTGTGTGTGTGTGTGTTTGTTTGTCCATCCATCTACATGTGCCTGCCTGTCTCTCTCTTTAAAGGAAATCTTAGTCCTCTAGTTTATCTTCTGTTGTTTTCAGTTATGTTTCTTAGTATATTTACACCTTTTATTAAGTTTTGTCCTCTTTTTAAAATTATGCGTTTTGTAAAACCCACCCTTATCAAGTTGATTCTGACTCAAAGCAATCCCATGTAGGGCAGAGTGGAACTGCTCTACAGGGATGCTGAGATTGTAAATCTTATAGGAGCAGTCAGCCTCTTCTTTCTTCTGTGAGGCAGCTGGTAGGTTTGAAACTTTGATCTTGTATTGGAAACCTAGTGCTTAGCCCACAGTACCATCCTGCCCCACTTCCTCCCCCTCAAAAAAAATGAAGAAAGAAAATACCCTAACAGGTGAGGATGATATAAGATTCTAATATCAGGATTTTGTTTCCATCCAAGTTAGGTTTCATTGACACACTCAACTCACTCATTGCCAGTGAGTCGTTTCTGACCCATAGTGACCCGGTAAGAGGACCGGTTAGAACTGCCCTTGTGAATTTCCGAGACACTAACTTTTTATTGGGGTGGAAAGCCTCATCTTTCTCCTGAAGAGCAGTTGGTGGTTTCAGGCTACTGACCTTTTGGTTAGCAGCCCAACACGTAACCAGTATGCCACTAGGGCTCACCGCCCACCAAGCCTAACATGTTTATTATTCTACCCTTTACAGAAAATGTCTGACAGCTCCTTAACTTCACTAGTGTGTTTGCAGGACCTCAGTTCCTTCCATTGCCTTTCCCAACTGAGGTTCGTGTAGGGCTCTCAGGACGTCATGCTGGATGATGCTCTTCAAGCTCTGAGAGAGGTGAAGGGCATGATCTAGGTATTGAGGAAGTTTACATTTTAAGTGTGTATACTTTCATTGACTTCATCTTCAGTTTTACACAAGTGCTTAGCTAATACTCAGACGCTGTTCCAAGGTTCTTGTATCTTTTCTAAATCTTCATAACCACTTTATAAGGTTGGTGTCTGTCCTTTATGAAGAAGAAAATTACTTAACAGCGAGGTTCATTTAAGGCCTACCTTATTTATACCATTTATTTGAATGTAGTCATTTAGTTTTTTACTGTGCTATTCTGCCAGTCTGCCCAGTGGTTCTCAACCTTCCTAATGCCGTGACCTTCTCATACAGTTCCTCATGTTGTGGTGACCCCCAACCATAAGATTATTTTCACTGCTACTTCATAACTGTAATTTTGCTGCTGTTATGAATCTGGTGACCCCTGTGAAAGGGTTATTCAACCCCCCAAAGGAATCATGACCCACAAGTTGAGATCAGCTGGTTTATACTCTTGCTTATTTGCGAAAGTTTTAGCTTAAGAGTAGAACTTCCTAATACAGTTTAGACCTAGAAACTCTAAATGAAAATGGAAGCTGTGTACCTTGAATTTCTAGCACTTGGTTCCCTTTTCTTCTTTTTTTGGTGATAATCTTGTGCTAGATTCTCTTCTGTCTCGGATGACTGACTTACTGGTTTTCACTTCTTGGAGCCTCAACCCTGCTTCCCTTTACTCCTTTGTACATGATTCATTTTAAGACTAGGGTTTATTTGGGATATTTTTTGAATTCTTCTGTGAGATTGATTTTTTAAGGGACACTTTCTCAATGGTTAATATAATCTATAATAAGCTCTGCTTGTCATCATTCTTGTGCATTTGTAATAGTTGATTCAGAAACTAGCTGTTGTGTGCTGGGGCTTGAGTCCTGGTAATATCTTCCTGCAGTTGTTATGTATCTATTTTTACCGGCTTGGTAAATAAGAGTCTATAGATGGTAATAGCTATTATTGTTCTTTTTCTGTGATTATTGTTATTGTTGTTAAAATAGCAGAGTTTGAGAATTTGGCACTTTGATACTTCCACATCTGGAAACTTCTTTTTTTCTTTTGAAATACTGAAATATTTGGTCCAATTATGCTAAACATTTTTCTTTTTTTCTTTGTTTTATAGGGTGCCCGGGAGACATTTGAGAACTACTATAGAAAGCAGAGGCGAAAACAGGCTCGTTTGGTGCTCCAGCCTCCATCTAATATGGTAGGACCACCACCTTCACATTTCTTCAAGTCTTTTCCCAGAGAACATCCTGACATCTTCTCATTATTTTGCATGTGTGATTTCTGCTTGTCTCTTTGTTTTAGTGCCCCACTGAAGCCACCTTTGCTAGATGTCAGTGCCTCTAAAATAGGAGCTATTGATTGCTATGTGGCTGACCTTTTCCTAAGTACTGTGCATCCATTGTCTCCTCCTTATTGCAGTCCTGCACACAAGGGCTGTTTTGTGCGGCATATCGTCTAGGGAACAAAGCCTTAAGAGTTAATGAACTGATTTTAGCTTTATGTTAATGTAACAAAACAGAAACTATTAACTTTTGCTTCTTTGCTTTGTTGCAGCATGAAACTTTAGATGGCTACCGGAAATACTTCAATCAGATTGTAGGGTAGGTACATCTACTTTTAAATGTACGCGCAGAGACTTGCATTAGTGGACGTGTGACACTAGAGAAAATAAACACAATTTTCTGGGCAAATTTGTTTTCCTTTTAAAAATTCCTTGAATGGACAAGGCTCATTTTTTTATTTTGGGCAGACTTAAAGGAACATTCTATTGTTTTTAACAATATATTATGGCTTGTCCTTTTTTTGTGATAAAAGGAAGAGAAGTACTGACTTGGTAATCTTATACTTAATGACTTCCTCCCTATCTTATATGAGTGAATCAAATAATATGTAAAAATTAGGATTTTTTTAATATAAGGCATCAGATTCATAAATGCTTTAGGCTTTGTGGATCACACAGCCTCTGCCTCAGTTATTCAACTATGTTGCTTTGGTATCAAAATAACTATGATAATACCAAACTGAGTGATCCTTGCTATCGTCAAGGAAAGCATTATTTACAAAAGCAGACAGTAGGCGAGGTATGTCCCACAGGCCGTAATTTGCTACCCTGACTTAGAGTATGTTCTAGGATTGGGTTGCAATTCCCCCAAAACCTTCAAAATACAAGTAGGTTTTTCTCGTGGTAAAACGTTCACTTTAGAGTTTAAAGGAAGGAGATCAAGTTGGATTATACCTTTGAGTTTCTTTATTTACTTTCAGATTTAGATTATTTTTATGTGATTGATTATTTCAGTTAAAATATAGCATCCTTTTTTAGAGGGTTATTTTAGTCATTCTGATACTATGTAAAATAACTGAAGATAACCACAGCAGAATATATAAAAATAACTTTACTTTAAAAAAAACTTTTATAAAGTACTTTCCAACATAGGGATTAATACCCCTTATGAAGAGAATTATCTAATTCTTTTATGTATTACATTATTAAAAATGCATGCTTTAGTTTTATATTTCTCACATTAAAATTTATTAATTTCTTGAATGTATTGCTAACCTAGTGGTTTTAAAGTATTGAAATTGACCATCTTTCCAAATAAACATTTTCTTTTCATAAAGTTGCTGGATAATATAGGTAACATTTAATAGAACTGTAATTTCAGCTTAAGATGCTATAATGTTCAGGGAAATAATTCTAAGTTCAAGAAGCTTGATAATTGTTTATGATTCCAAACAATTGTCTTTAAGAAAAATTGCTTGCTTTATAAGCTTTGAAATTCTTGGTAGCTCTCAATGTTCATCAGCCCCAGAGATAGTAGTCAAGGTGTGATTTCCAAGAGATGTGACTTCTTTTTTCCCCTCAATCTTAGCTTTTTTGTGGTTGAAGATCACATTTTACATACTACCCAAGGCTTAGTTAATCGAGCCTACATTGATGAACTGTGGGAAATGGCACTTTCCAAAACCATCGCCGCACTCCGTACACATTCGGTATGTAACACGCCCAAGAGAAGATCTCTTAGATCTGATTATTTATATATGTTAGCATTTTATTAACATAAGCATGTATTGTTTGGATTTACCTATTTAGTTATTGCTTTCAAAGATATTGAAAGGGTTTCGTAACTTCTTCAAATTATTGCCCTGTTCTCTAACAGTGAGTCTGATTTTGTAGATGTTCTCTGCATTGAGAAAACAGTATTTTGATAGTGTTCTATGTGTTACACATTGTTCTATTACATCATATATACTTTCTTATTTCTTCTTTTCTATAACCTTATAGAGCATGTTCTATTAGTATACTTACTTTATAGTCAAGGGAATTTGGCTTCAGAGAGATTAAGTAACCCATTTAAGGTCACACAGTAAGTCTATGGATTTAAATCCAGGTAGTCCATTTCCTAAGACCAAGTTCTTAGCCACTATTCCATATTGCCTTGTTCAGTACCTGTCACTGCTACAAACACTGATTGAGGTTTATAGTTCTACTCTTAGGGGAAAATGTTTGTCATATCAATAAGTTGCCTAATTATGAATTCCCACGGTCGAGGGATATATTTTATTATAGGACTATTTTTTTGCTAATTCAGATAGAATATGCTGACTCTAGATCCATTTCTTTGTTATTGTTCATTAAGCAAATACTTCTCTTTTTTTGGTGTTAGGAGTACATATTTCTTTTTTTAAAAACATTTTATTAGGGGCTCATACAACTCTTATCACAATCCAGACATATACATACATCAATTGTATAAAGCACATCTGTACATTCTTTGCCCTAATCATTTTCTTTTTTTTTTCCTCTTCTTTTCTTTTTTTATATTTTATTAGGGGCTCATACAACTCTTACCACAATCCATACCTATACATACATCAATTGTATAAAGCACATCCGCACATTCCCTGCCCCAATCATTCTCAAAGCATTTGCTCTCCACTTAAGCCCTTTGCATCATGTCCTCTTTTTTTACCCTCCCTCCCCGCTCCCCCCTCCCTCATGTGCCCTTGGTAATTTATACATTGTTATTTTGTCATATCTTGCCCTATCTGGAGTCTCCCTTCCCCCCCTTCTCTGCCGTCCATCTCCCAGGGAGGAGGTCACATGTGGATCCTTGAAATCAGTTCCCCCTTTCCAACCCACTCACCCTCCACTCTCCCAGCATCGCCCCTCACACCCTTGGTCCTGAAGGTATCATCCACACTGGATTCCCTGTGCCTCCAGCCCCCATATGCACCAGTGTACAACCTCTGCCCTATCCAGTCCTGCAAGGTAGAATTCGGATCCTGGTAGTTGGGGGGAGGAAGCATCCAGGATCTGGTGAAAGCTGTGTTCTTCATCGGTACTACCTCGCACCCTGACTGACCCATCTCCTCTCCTAAACCCCCTCTATGAGGGGATCTCCAGTGGCAGACACTTGGGCCTTGGGTCTCCACTCTGCACTTACCCCTTCATTCAATATGGTGTGTGTGTATATATATATATATATATATATATATATACACACACACACACACATATATATACATATATATATATATATATATATTTTGCATGATGCCATATACCTGGTCCCTTTGGCACCTCATGATCGTACTGGCTGGTGTGCTTCTTCCATGTGGACTTTTTTGCTTCTGAGCTAGATGGCCGCTTGTTCACCTTCAAGCCTTTAAGACCCCAGACACTATCTCTTTTGATAGCCGGGCACCATCAGCTTTCTTCGCCACATTTGCTTATGCACCCATTTGTCTTCAGCGATCCTATAATGGAACTGTGCAGTCAATGATATGATTTTTTGTTTTTTGATGCCTGATAACTGATCCCTTCGGGACCACTCGATCACACAGGCTGGTGTGTTCATCCTTGTGGGCTTTGTTGCTTCTGAGCTAGATGGCTGCTTGTTTATCTTCAAGCCTTTAAGACCCCAGACACTATCTCTTTTGATAGCCGGGCATCATCAGCTTTCTTCACCACATTTACTTGTTCACCCGCTTTGGCTCCAGCAGTTGTGTCAGGAGAGTGAGCATCATAGAGTTCCAATTTAATAAAAGAAAGTATTCATGCATTGAGGGGGTGCTTGAGTAGAGGCCCAAGGTCCTTCCGCCCCCTTAATACTTAACCTATAAATATAGACACATAGATCTATTTCCCCATCCTCATATATATATATATATTTGCATGTACATGTCTTTGCCCAGACCTCCATAAATGCCCTTTGACTCCTAGCTCTTTCCTCCATCTACCTTGACTCTCCTCCTGCCCTACTACCATGCTCCATCACCACCTGGGCTACAGCTGTACCTCTTCTCTACGCAACCTTACCCTTGATCATTCCCCACCAGGCCTGCCACTCCCCCCTCTCTACCATTTTGGGTCCCATGTTGTTCCCTTGTCCCTGTGTTTGTTGACACCACTTCCTTACCCCCTTACCCCACCCCCACCCCAAATCCTCTCGGAACTGTTGGTCCCATTGTTTTTCCTCCAGATAGTTCATCCAGCCTGGCCTATTCAGACAGACCTGTGGAGACACTAATATGTATGAAAACAAGACAGAAGAAAACAAAACAACAGTATACAACCAGACAACAAAGCAACAAAAACAAATCACTGACAAAGAACAAAACAAAACACTTCACAAAAGAAAAGCTTGTAGTTAGTTCAGGGATCGTTTGCTGGCCCTTAGGAGCATTTTCCAGTCCAGTCTGTTGGGGCACCACGCCCTGGCCCCAAAGTCCACTTTCAGCATTCCCTGGGGACCTTGCTACTCCATTCCCTTGCTGTTCCGCTGCACTCCCCCAGTGCTTTGCCTCGGTGTGGTGGGATCAGGTCAAGGCAAATACTTCTTAAGGACAAAGTATTTTCTTCTATACTGTTGATTGTATTTTTACTTTCCTGATAATGCCTTTTGATGCATGAAATTTTTACTTTTTCATTAAGTTCAGATTATCTTTTATTATTATTATTGCTTGTGCTTTCTGTGTTGTATAACCATTGACAAATACAAAGTCATAAAGATTGACTCATGTGTTTTCTTCTAAGGATTTTATGGGTTTTTTAAAAAAATCGTTTTATTAAGGGCTCATACAACTCTTATCACAATCCATACATCAGTTGTATAAAGCAAATCTGTACATTCATTGCCCTCATCATTCTCAAAACATTTGCTCTCCAAGATTTTATGTTTTTAAGTCTTATATGTAGGTGATTTTTATCCTTTGAGTTTATTTTTGTAAATGGTGAGAAGCAGGGATCCAGTTTCATTATTTTCAATTGTCCTAGCACCATTTATGGACAACATCATTCATTCCCTGTTGAATGATCTTGTGCTAGTCCGGGAAGACTAGAGAAACAAATTCATAGACACACTCATATGTGTATAAGAAAGAAGTTTATATCAAGAACAATCGAATATTAAGAAAACATCCCAGCCTAGTCCAGATCAAGTCCATAAGTATGATAATAGCCTATATTTCTGATACCAATCTATAAGGTCCTCTCCAGACTCAAGAAACACAGGCAATGATGCAAAAGCAGGAAAATCACAGGCCAGTGGGTGGAAGGTCTTATGAATCCAGTGGTGCTGTAAACATCTCAGCACTGATAGGGGTCTCCATGTGGTTCCTCAGGCTCCAACAGCTTGTTGTCCATAATTTTTTGAAGGGAGTCAGCCTTGTCAATAGAGAGTCTTTAAGGGAATGAGGAGAGAGAGAGAGAGAGAGAGAGAGAGAGAGAGAGAGAGAGAGAGAGAGAGAGAGAGAGAGAGGAGTCTCCTGCCTCCAAGGAAGAAATGCCAGAGTTTCCAGAATCCTTAGGAGAAGGCCATGCCCACCACAGAGGCCTTGTTGCCTATATCAAGATTGCCAGGCTAGATTCCAGCCCTATACTCTTAATCCTCAAGTTGACACCAGATTATGTAACTAACACCTTTGTCAAGTGTGCTGAAGAATCAAATGACCATAGACCTAGAGGTTTACTTTGGATTCTCACCTCTATTCCATTTATTTATATCTAGTATCCCACAGTTTTGATTACTACAGCTCTGTATTAAAGTTTGAAATTGTGAGTAGTGAGTCCTCCACTTTGCTCTTTTTCAAGATAATTTTGTTCTCTTATAATTTCCTGTGAAATGACATCTTGTACTTTGATGCTCATTACTGCAAGCCCAACATCAGTAAAGCATGAAATTACTGGATAGTAGATTTTTTGCTATTGTCACAGCTGCAAGCCTAGCTGATCAGTGAGAAGCAGATATATTGGTTGTGACACAGACACACGCACAAACGCACAGTTCTGTTACAGGTTGAATGAAGCATCAATATTTATAAAACGAAAATTCTTAGCTAGAAGAACATAAAATGACAAACCTCATAATTAACCTCATCACTGTCAGAAATTGAGAGATCAAATAGACAGCAAGTGACAAAATTACATTTGTAATATTGTAAAAAATTAAAATCAATTTACTTGATTGAATAGTGATAAATACTCATATATTTTGTATCCTACTCACAGAAATGGTATTCCTTGTCATTTAAGGAATTAAACTTTGTCAACATGAGGTTACACATGGATTTATAATTCTTATTTTCCTCTGCATTTATGATTATTTCCTTTCTTTTGTTCCTTATTTTGTTTAGTTTTCATTTTCCCCCTCTTCACTCTATGTTGTCTTCTTTAGACTTGCCAGAAATTTGTCTATGTTATTGATTTTATTGTTAACTTGAGCTTTTGGTGTAATCAAATCTTTCAAGTTTGACTTTAATTTCATTATTTTTCCCTTAGTTTGTTATTTTCCTAGTTTTATATGTTAGTGCTTACCTTGTTCTCATTCTTTAGAAGTTTCTATCATTTGCATATAATGATACAAAATTTAATTTGGAAATTGCTTTGGACATATACCATAGGCTTGAATGTGAAATATTTCTTCTGTTCATTTACAAATAATCTATTTAATCAATTTTAGTTTCATCTTTGACCAAAGAATTTCTTAGAAGTGTATTTTAATTTCACAGTATTAAAAATATAGGTAATAGTATATTGACCTTTGTCTACCTTAGCTGTTCCCTGAGTGAATCTGGATTTACCTTGTATCAAGGATGACTGAGACCCTTTTCTAGAGTGTTTTCACCAGGTGAAGCATTCAGCAACTAAGTACATAAAAATTTTGTTTTATTTTTAACCTCTAAGGTACAGTTTTTCTTTTTTCTTTTATTTACTTTAGTCTTATTGCTCTGATCCAAACCTGGTGTTAGACTTGAAGAACCTCATTGTGCTTTTTGCTGACACACTTCAGGTATGTGATATGTTAATGTCCTCACATCTACATAAGTAAGCTCATCAGCTCTGAATTGTTTTTAATAGTTACCTAAGCTTAAGCAAAGACCTTTCAGTTTTCAGTTGTGTTTTTTATGTTTCTACAGCTAGATATTTTTATTTCTAGCTTTTGCCTGACCCTTTATGTTCTTATAAATAAATCACATCAATTCATTGAACCACAATTGCCTTAATTTTTCAAGATGTTCTTTATTTACATAAGAACCCAAATGATTTTGGAGGTCTTAATTTCCATCTTGATTAACAACCATAAAAATCTATTGTTATTTATTTAGTGTACCTTTACTAATAGTGCCCCTATAGGACAGAGTAGGACTGTCCATTGGGTTTCCATGGCTGCAGTATTAATGGAATCAGAGTGCTACATCCTTCTTTACTGGAGCAGCTGCTGCATTTGAACTATCAACTGTTCAGTTAGCAGCCAAATGCTTTAACCTCCATACCATCAGTGCTTCCATCTTGATGGACCACTTACAGTTACTCAAAAGAATAGCTTTAGAAGAGAGAGATATATAGTATTTTTCCTTTTTTTCCCACAATTCCTGATAATTTCTATAGAGAATAAGAGTTTGAAGAGAAGTTGTAGGGTGAGCTGAACTGACAGTGTACCCAGTCTTCTATTGATTTTTATTTTCTGCCCTTTCTACCTGGCCAATTTGGCATACAGTATTTTTAAATTTCTTAGTAAAGATTAGATATTAGGTTGAGTGAAAGATTCTGTGATCACAGTCTTATTTAAGTTGTTGATTAGTGAGCCAAATTGTCTTGCAATACTTAACCATTGTCTTGTTGCTAAAAAATCTTCTTTGAAAATAAAACTACTTTCTTACTTGGCTTTAGGTGTATGGCTTTCCTGTAAATCAACTTTTTGACATGCTGTTAGAAATCAGAGACCAGTATAGTGAAACTCTGCTAAAGAAATGGGCAGGTATTTTCAGGTGAGGAATCATTTATAGTTATGTTTGTGTGTACACACACAGGTATGTATGCTGTGTTTCTGCACGCCGTTTTTCACATGAAATAAACAAATGGTGTATATGATGTATTTTTTAGCTTTTCCAGGTTATGATCCAGACCTCCAGTAGATTTCAATGACATCCAAAACAAATTCCCAGGCTAGCCATCTCAGTGCACTTAGTGTGTTTGTTGTCGTTAAGCCACCAAACCAAAATACCATGACTCATATCACCAAGACCACCTTGTGTCTTCTTGTGTGGTCTTTGGCTTTTCTCTTTGAGGATCATACCTACTCCATGGTATTAGAGCTCTGAAAAATCACCTCGGCTTTTTTTAGAACCTTCATTGATCTTCACTTAGGTGATCTCTTCCTCCTTTCTATACACAGAGAAAGGGTCTTTTAAAGTTCAATATATGAAGCATATATTTAAAGCCGTGTTCTAACATGCATATAATAAGAAAGTCATTCTCTTGTATCTCAGCTCAATAACTATATCCTCACATTGTTTGCTTGGCACACATTCCACATCAATTTAATTGAGTGGCTTTTCCTTTCAAATCTGCACTTATCACTTTCTCTGATCAGTATACCCTGTGTGTAGATTTGTAGAACTTACCATATCCCTTTAATCTTTTACTCTCCACTGTTTATAAACATATCCCTGATAATCATTATATCAACTCATTTTTATTTTTTTAAATCATTTTATTGGGGCTTGCACAACTCATATCACAATCCATCCATCCATTGTGTCAAGCACATGTGTACATATGTTGCCATCATCATTTTTAAAGCATTTTCTTTCTACTTGAGCCCTTGGTATCAGCTCTTCATTTTTTCCCCTCCCTTTCCCTCCTTCCCTCCCTCGTGAACCTTGATAATTTATAAATTATTATTATTTTTCATGTCTTACACTGTCCGATGTCTCCCTTTACCCCCTTGTCTATTTTCCATCCCCCTGGGAGAGGGTTATAGATAGGTCACTGTGATGCGTTTCCTACTTTCTCCCCCCCACACCCTCTTACCCTCCTGGTATGACTACTCTCAAATTGGTCTCTAGGAGTTTATCTGTCCCATATTCCCTGTGTTTCCAGTTCTTATCTGTACCCATGTCCATGCTCTGGTCTAGCCAGATTTTAAAGGTACAATTAGGGTCATGGTAGTGGGGGAGAGGAAGCATTAAAGAACCAGAGGAAACCTGTATGTTTCATCAGTGCTATACTGTACCCTGACTGGCCCATCTTCTCCCCACTAACCTTCTATCAGTGGATGTCCAATTGCTGACAGGCTTTGGGCCTCCACTCAGCACTCCCCCTCATTCACTTTAAGATTTTTTTTTTCTGGGTCTTTGATGCCTGATACCTGATCCCATTGACACCTAATGATCACACAGGTTGGTGTTCTTCTTCTATGTGGGCTTTGTTGTTATTCAGCTCGATGGTCGCTTGTTCATCTTCAAGCCTTGATGACCCTAGACTCTGTAACTTTGGATAGCCAGGCACCATCACCTTTCTTCACCACATTTGCTTATGCCCCCTCTTTGTCTTCAGTGATCATGTCGGGAAGGTGAGCATCTCAGAGTGCCGGATCATTAGAACTAAGTGTTCTTGTGTTGAGGGAGTACTTGAGTAGAGGCCCAATGTTAAACTTATAAATATATCTGCATAAATCTGTTTCCCCATCATCATATGTAAATATATTTGCTCTATAAATGCCCTTTTGCCTCCTAGTTCTTTCCTCTATTTCCTTTTACTTTCCTCTTGTCCCACTCTCATGCTCAGCCTTCATTTGGGTTTCAGTAATTCCTCTTGGTTACATTGCCATTGATCAAGCCCTAGTAGACCCCCTATACCCTCCTCACTATCAATTTTCCGTCACTTGTTGTTCCCTTGTCCCTAGGTTTGTTAACACCCACTTTCTTTCCACTGCCTCCCTCTCTCCCATGGTCCCCAGAGCTGTCATCCGTTGTTCTCTCTTTGGTCTTGTTTATCCTGCCTATGCCATCCAGATAGGCATGCAGTGACAACAATATGCACAAACACAAGACCAAGCACAACGAAGCAACAATAGAAAATAAAACAATAGTTATAGCATCAACAACAACAAAAAGACAATGACAATGAAAAGAAAAGTCTATAAATATTTCAAGATCTATTTGTCATCCTTTATGAGTGTTTTCCACTTGTCGAGTGTTTTCCAATCAGTCAAGTCTGATGGGGTACAGTCTGGCCCCACAGTCTATTATTGGTGTTCCCCGAGCAATTCATTGCTCTGCTCCCCTTGCTGCTCTGTTGCATGACCCCAGCATCTCACCTCAGTGTGGTGTGGTCAGGGCGGGCACAATTCCTGCCGTGTGTCTGTCTCCAGTGTCCCCAGTGGTGCTTTGGGTCAGTGAGAAACTCCGTGTCTCTTAGTGGGTCCGGCCCTATGGTCTTCTCTGTGCATTAGCTACTCTGAGCAGAAATATTGTCTTCAGGGCTTGTTCAGAAACATCCCTCTTCTTGAGCTGTAGCTTCAGTGCTGTCCTCTGAAATGAATTCTTGTCGGGGGAGGGGTGCTGACCATTTCGTTGGTAATGGGGTCAGCCCCTCAGACTTCTCTATTGGTTCCCTGCTTCATGCCAGTGTGTTGTGTTCTTGTCTTGGAGCACTGGGTTGAAGTTTGGCTTCTTTTTCCCTGTGGAGACATAAACAAAACCCAACCCTTGGGTGGGTTAGTGCACTGAAGGTTAAAAAAAAGGAAAAGATATGCATAGCCTGGGGAACAGGGCACTAATCAACTAATTTTTATATGAATATAAACATTTATGTTTCTAAAAGCCAGGCTTATCTGTTTGTGTGAGTATATATAGAGAAGGGTGTTATTTATAGAAAGTTTGAAAGTTGACATTATATATTCATAGTTTTTGGCTTTTCTAATCCACCATCAGTGACTTTTCTGACTTTATTGGTAGTATCATCTCTGTTTTTAGAAAACTCTCAGTCTTATTAAGGACAGAAAATATATCAATGGAAAAAATCTTGATTAATTGAGAGTAGTAGATTAAGAAATGCAAGTGAACATAATTTTGATTTATTATAAAAATTACTAATATAGGATTAAAGAACATGATTGTCTTCTGAAAGCTCTGCCTTTTCCAGAGCACACGTTCATGTTGTTGTTTACCTCTTATTTTCCTGAAGGCTTCAACATGTTGCTGTGCTGCCCAGAAATTTTCTGTAAATTCAAATATTAGTGGTTGTGTTTCTAATTGTATTCCATTTGTTTCTGATCATAGTTTTCCTTTAAAGATGGTCTCTCCTGGAACCAAATTGCTTTTTTTGATAGGGGGATTTGAGCAGGGTGGGGAATATTAATTTTGAATTGGGATGTATGCAAAGCCACTGGACTTAACATGAAAATTATTTGTGATTGTTGCAGTGATTACATCTTTATTCCTCCTTTCCTTATAGAAGTATACTTGATTCTGACAACTATAGTCCTATACCAGTCACAAGTGAAGAGATGTATAAAAAGGTGGTAGGACAATTCCCATTCCAAGATACAGAGCTGGAAAAGGTAAGCAGTACCACAATGTAGGTACTTTTTGGACATTTGTGTCCAAATCAATGGGCTCGGGATGCTTGATCACCTTCCAAGGACTATTTTGGGGGCTTCTAACAAAAGTTTCAGATTTGTGAATTAGTTGATAGCTTTGGAATTCTATCACCTCAAAAGAATTTCTAGGATTGTAGAGAGTTTATGCATTTGGATTACACTTGGAAAATAATTGCTTTTATTATACTCCCTGGGCAGTTCTCCTCCAAACAGTAAAATTTACCCTTTTCATACTGTTGGTTTTGACAGTGCATGAAGTTGTGTCTCTACTGCCATAATAATGATACAGAAGTTTCTTCCCCCTTAAAATGTCCCTTGTATTGTGTCTTTTTAATCAACCAACCCATCCCAAGTCCAATGCTTTAGGAACTATTGTTCTGGTCTCCATTTATGGCTGCATTAAGCAGAAAGTCATATAAATATAATCTTAGTTTGAAACATTTGGGGACTGACTTCTTTCACTCTGTATCACACCTTACATGCATCCCAGTTACTACATGTTTTGTTAACTTATTGCCTTTTTATTGCTAATTATGTACCATAGTTATCTTATTATTTATGCCATTCATTTAAATGTGTCATATTCTTTTTAGTGTAAGGAAACTTTTAGAGAAACTCTCTTAAATTTGAAGACATTAGGAAATCCATAGGGGCCATTCTACATTGTCGTATAGGGTTGCTATGAGTCAGAACAGCCGGGAATATCTGGTTTGAGGGATAGTTCCACAACATGGAAGAATGCTTCCTTTGCACTTTTGTTAACTTAAAAGTGTTTTTAGTGAGTTTGGCATAAGACTTAGTTTCTTTAATTCTTGCATTTACAGCAACAGTTTCCAAAAAAGTTTCCTTTTTCTGAATTTGTGCCAAAAGTTTACAACCAAATTAAAGAATTTATCTACGCCTGTCTGAAGTTTTCAGAAGATCTTCATTTAAGGTATGGTATTTAACGGTGGGAATGTAACCAATGCTAAGATTGTGCCTCTATAATACATAGATATTCTGGGGGGAATTGATGTTCCCTTCAGCTCTTATTTTGCAAGTCTCCATATTAGCCCTTCTTTGTAGGCCACAGAGGCATTTATACAGTAATTGTGCACGGGGATAGGTGGTACCTTTGAAGTATTTTTTACATATGTAATTTTGTTCATGTATGTCCATTTACCTATCCTTTTCTTTACCATTTGTTCCTCGGATTTTCTTTTTAGCATTTTATACTAGTGAGAATTTACTAGCAAAGAGTACTCTAACATATGAGTTTTAATATTCTACTTGAGGAAACAGTAAAAGAGTAACAGGAAACATCTGTGGAAATGTCCTTTTTCAAACATTCTGTGAACTTGTTGAAGGCAGTCATGCATAGCTCCTTCAATTTAAGTTTGATGATTTAGCCCACAGCAGCATTCATCTGTCAGTTTGGCATGCTGTGGCAGTTTGTGTCTTGCTGTTATGATGGAACCTTTGCCACCAGTCAATGAAAAAGAGGAAGGCCCTCAATGAGATGGGTGAACACAACTGACGCCACAGTGAGCTCAGATATACTAACAACTGTGAAGATGGCAGAGGATCGGGCAGTGTTTCGTTCTGTTTTATGTAGGGTCTCCATGAGTTGGAACTGATTTGAGTGTACTTAACAACAGTATATCACAGGTATTTCACTATCAGCATTGTCACCCGTGGTGAACAGTTTCAGCAGAGCTTCCAGACTAACACAGCTTAGGAAGAAGGAATAGGCAGTTCACTTATGAAAGACTAGCTACAAAAAACTTGTAAGTGACAACTGCACATTATCAGATATAGTATTAGAAGATGAACCTTTGGAGTTGAAGATGAAGTTGCAAGTCACTCAGAATAGCACCAAGAAAGCGCAGTCTCCTGAGAATAGAATGTAATGACCTACAGGGATCACAGCTTTTTAGGACCTGTTTTTGCTGTTGGCAAACCACTCAAAATGAGAAGAGACAGATGCAAATGCCCATTACTGATTGGAATTTGGAAAGTATGAATCTGGGAAAATTAGAAGTCATCAGAAAGGAAATTCAATGTTAAAGGTTGATATCTTAGGGATTAGTGAGTGGAAATGGACTGGTATTAGACTTTGGGGGTTGGACAGTAATGGAGTCTGCTATTCCAGGAATGACAGATCGTGAAATGTTCTTTTTTAATGATGAATACAATGTTATTCCTCTTCAATCTATCTTGAAATACAGTGCTGTCTGAGAAAGGGTAATATCTATATGTCTACAAGGAAAACCAGTTAATGCAACTATTATTTAGATTTACCCAGCAACAATAAAAGCCTTTGTATTGCACTCGATTCTTTAAAGAAGCAAGAGCAGTGCTGTCTTAAGGCAGCTCTATCATGAAATTTCTATCTGGAAATGGCTCATACACCTTTAGAAGCAGGTAAATCCAGTCTGGTTCAAGTGTGTGTGTCAGATGGTAAGCTAGCGCCTTCACCTGACTTGTGATTGTGGCAGGAGACTGATGAACCAGGAAGCATACAGGCTGGTGGGTACAAAATTGAATGAATTCCGGATCGGCAGTTTACTGATGGCTCCTAGGATTGACAGGTAATATGACAGGAGATTGAAGAACAAGATGCAGAAACCTGATCCAGCACAAGTGACAAACTTTCCCATGGAGTCTTCTTAAAAAGGAGCTGGCCACATCCCCAAGTAGTCTTTCTCCCAATTGCTTCAAAGCTGTAATCTGATCAAGGTGGCTGCACCCCACTACAACTGCTGGCTGCTCACAGAGTTGATTATTTAATGTTAGATCCCATCATGGAGGCGTGAGAACCCTGGTCTACCTAGGTTGACAAAAATCTGGTGACCGCCAATGACGACATTGAAGAATCCTAACTTCTTCAGTTTGAAATCAAACATGCAGTCAGGGTGCCTTGATAATTACTGGTAATTGGCATGCAAAAATTTAAAACAGAAGAATGATCACTAGTTGGAAAATATGACTTTGTCATTAGAAGCTGGGTATCGCATGATATGATTTTGTTAGATGAATGGCTTCTTCACTTTAAATTCATTTTTCAGCAACATAAATGGTGTCCATACTTGAGATCTTCCCAAATGAAATGCATGGGAATCAAATTGACTATATCTGTGGGGAGAAACCATGGAGATACTCAATATCATCAGTCCAAACAAGGCCAGGGGCAAACTATGGAACAATTGTTCTCAAGCAAGCTGAAGAAAATTAAAATAAGCCCACAGGGTCCAAAATATGCTCTTGAGTATATACAAACTAAATTTAAAGATCGTCTTAAGACCAGCTTTGACTTTGAAGACCAGACTTGAACACTAATGACAGAAGATCAGATGATACAAGAACGTCATCCACAAAGAAAGCAAAAGGTCATTTAAAAAAAAGAAAGAAAAAGAAAAAAGAGGTAGAAGTAGATGTAGGAAGAGACTCTGAAGCTTGTTCTTGAATAAAGAGTAAAAAAATGGTAGAAATGACCATTTAAAAGAACTGGACATAAAATTTCCAAAAGCAGCTCGAGAAGTCCAAATGAAGCTTTAGAGTGAAGTGTGAAAGACTTGGACTTAACATCTAGAAGGAAGAACACACAGTGAAAGAATTGAAGAAATAAATCAACGTCAATAGCAACATTGACAGAGTCCATGGTAAGCTATTGATTTCTGCAGGAAGCATTAAAAGAAGATGAATACATAGTCCTGTGACCCAAAGGAACTGGTCAACATTCACCCAGATGATCAAGAGTTGCTGATACCAAAAGATGTTCAAACTGCACTGAAGGCACTGGTGAAAAGCAAGCCTCCAGAAATGGACTGGCTGCCAATTGAAATGCTTTGATAAGCTGAAGAATTTTGCCTTTGCCAAGAGATTCAGAAGACCAACTGGAGGCCAACCAACTGGAAGAGATCCATATTTGAGCCTATTCCAAAGCAAGGGGACTTAGCAGATTGTGGAAATTATTGAACAACAGCATTAATTTAATTGCAAGTAAGATTTTGCTGTAGATAATTAAAACTTAAATGCAGTAGTGCAACAACAGGGAACTGCTAGTAATTCAAACTAGAGTCATAATAATAATGATAATTTTATTATCATTTTTATTATTATTATTCCCTTTGTGTTTGCCAAAATAATTCTACTTGCTATGACTTTTTTTTCTTCCAGTTCAACGGAAGTTGATGACATGATTCGTAAATCTACAAACCTGTTACTGACCAGGACTCTGAGCAATTCTCTGCTGAATGTCATTAAGAGGAAGAATATTGGACTTACCGAGGTAAAGCTTCTCACTTCGGAGGCAGCCATAGCAGTATGTTAACAGATGCCTGTTCTGGGCCATATGTGTAGATTAGTGATACTTTGTACATAAGCCATGGTACTCTTCTTGATGGGTCCCTAATAGTAAAAGGGTACAATGAAACCTTTGGTTGTTTTTCCTTCCATCATCTTTCAGAAATCTTTTTCTAAACTGTTACTTTTTCTCTCTCATTGGTTTTAATAAATAGCTTTCTAGAGTCCTTAAGATTATTTTCTATTACTTGCCAGTGATTAGGATAAATGGTTGGCTGGAGAATATTGTCAACTTCAGGTCTCTATTCAAATGAATGAAAATTCACCTATGGTCTGTGGGACCACAGTTTGCATGCATAAACCACCGTTGCTAAGTATAATGGCATTCCCAGTTCTTGGTTAGCATCCTTAGACTCAGATTTGGTTTTGGAGTTGACCTTATATGAATGAAAAGAGCAGAGGATCTGGTGGGTTGACCTGAGGAAATGTGAGAGGAAGGTACTATCATCAGCTTGTGGGGCTCACAAAGGGAGGAGGACTACTGGATGTATGTGAGGACCGTGTTGTGGCACAGGGAGGTGTGGCCCACTGGCAGTAGGGCCTCAGAGTTAAAAATATGTGTAGTTTCCTTTCTCTTGGAAACCCAGGATGACAGAAGAGTCTTAGCTTGCTGTTTGTTGGAAATTACAGTGCCAAATATAGGAACTTAGAGAGATGTTATTTAGGGAGAAATGGAAAGACTATGGGACATATGTTTTACCTGTGGAAGTGGTTAGTCTAAAAGTCAATTGTTTTAAGGAAAAACTGGTCATTTTTGAATATACACTGTCAATGATTATGGTAAAATTCAACTAATGGTTAGTGATGTTGGTAGATAAAGACCGCTGGAATCCAGGTGAGTGTCTACCTCTGATTTTTGGAGTGAGTTTCTGTCTCTGGAATATGACTTAAATAGATTATAAGATGAGAAATTGGCCACATTTGAAACTCTACTTAAAATACCCCTTTATTTTCATTGGAAATATAGACATTTAGGACAGTCCCCCGTTGCCTGATTATAACCAAAACCAAACTCAGTGCCTGTGGGCCGATGCTATAGGGGAGTTTCCTGTCCTTTTGGTTAGCAGCACCATGTATAACCACTACACCACCAGTGCTCCTGGTATCAGGCTACCTAAAAACAAAAAAAATTAGTAAAAATTAGAGTATCCTCCTAGTGTGTTCGGTTATAATGATCTTTTTAAATTCCATCTAAGATTTAAATTAGTTTTTTATCTTTTAACTCTCTCTTCATTGAAATTATAGATACAACTCTTCTTATGCCCTTCAATTTAGTAATCTCTTAAAAAATAAAAACATCTTAAAAGAAACAGCACAGCAGGAAAATTATCTAAAAGAAACAACACCCAGAAAACTTTTGACTTTTAATTATAGGAATCCCACTTATTTACTGCTACATCTTGAGAGAAAATCCTACAGTCTTAATACTTGGGTTTCCTGTTCTGTTAGTCTTCTAGCAAGGCACTGCATACATTAAGTAATGATTCAAAGGAGGAAAGCCTCTAGCCGGCTGCCAGTGAGTTGATACAGACTTATAGCAACCCTAAGTAGGGCCTCTGAAGCTTTATAAATCTGTACGGAATTGCCTCATCTTTCTCCAACAGGAGGGATGGTGGGCTTGCTTCGCAAGCAGCCCGACACTTACCTGACAGTGACCATTTATAATTGCAATCCTAGGCACTCTGTCTTTGAAAGGTAAATGTTATTCCTAATCACTGGATCTTTTTTAGGTAAAGGTACTTTTATTAACCCTGTGTATGAATGATAGTACGATCAAACACATTTTTTACTTTTTTGGCTATTGCGGTAGCAGATGCCTTCGGTTATTATGTTACTGGTACACAGAGCGATTTTCTCTTCACCAGCCAGTAAATGGGTGAATAACTGCGTTGCTCACCTTTGGAACAGAGAAGAGATCATATCCTTCATAACAGGGAACTGAAGTGCACTCACATCTGGAATCATCATCGTAATAGCTAACATTTGTGCAGCAGTTTCTAGTCTTCAAAGCCCACTCACAAATACCATCTTGTTTAGTACAGTAATACTTGAGGTAAGTTGGGCATTGCTATTATTCCCATTTTATAGAGCACATAATTAAAGTTCAGGGTGATTATCCAAGGTCACACAGCTAGCAAAATATTGAAAATGAGACATCAAACCAGGTGTTTATTCCTAAGCTTGCTCACTTTTACAATATTGCATTGCATTCCATATTGATTTGATTATTTCATCATAACAAAGGTGGGGAGTTTACAAGAGGTCCATAGTGACATGAAAATTGCTCTGTTAGAGATAGTTTTGGGACAGAGCAAAAATCCACTCCAACAATGATATTCTTTTAAGTTCACATACACAAAGAGCTTCACAGGACCTTTTATCCAGAAGCCTGAGAGTTCTTTAGGAGTTCTACACAGTTAATGTCTGTCTGGTTTGTCTCTTCTTTTTTTCTGTCCATGTGCACTTTCCTTCTCTTTTTCTGCACATACTGGCTTTCTTTCCTCGTGGCTTCTTTACTCTTCCATGTGCTGAGCCAACTCCACTTCACCTTTCAGCTGGACCACCATTGGTTTTTCAGACCTCAAGAGATTGCTAGCTTGGTCCGCAGGTACTGTTGCCCTCCTGCTTCGTCCAGGCTGGGTGGGAAAGGCAGCTGACCAGTAATTGCACTCAAGTCCTAAAGCCACACTGGGGTCTAAGTTTGACTTTCCTTTAATAGGCAAATCTCTTAGTCATTCTGTGAGAAAAATATAAGCCTGTATCTCATGGGATTGCTGTATGGATTAAATGAACATGGGACATGCTTCAGACAGTGCTTGGTACATAATAAACTCCCGGCGTATAGCTCCTCTTGTTAGTCAGAAAGAGATGTGAGTAGGCAGACTAAGATGGGCACATCTACTACAGAGATGCAGTTTTACTGAGTGCCTATTATGTGTCTGGGAACCCTCAGGAAAAGTCTCCTTGCTTATGTTCTCCTGTTGGAAATCAGATAATAAACAAAATAAATAAGTTATAAAGTATGATAAAATGTAGTGAATGCAAATGTTTGATGGTGAAGGGAAGCAAATGTTTGAAAACCTTAGTTCTGCTTTTTGTTCCTGCGACACACATTCTGTTTCTTTTTGTCAACAGAGCATCGATAATTTCCCTTTGGTTACAACCCCTCCCTCTCTTTCTGGGTCTTTGTAATCTCACCTTCAGGTTTAAGTTGAAGACCCAGGACTCAAACTTATTTCATCAGAGTTCTGCATCTCGTGGTCAGTGACATGAGTGATTGATCCAGGAATGGACATGTGACACAAGATGGGCCAATCAAATCTCTTCCCAGAGTTTGCTAGAAATATTAGGTCCTATGTCGCAAGAGCGTCTAGAGCAGTAGTTCTCAACCTGTGGGTCGCGACTCCTTTGGGGGAGTTGAACGACCCCTTCACAGGAGTCCCCTGATTCATAACAGTAGCAAAATTTCAGTTATGAAGTAGCAATAAAAATAATTTTGTGGTTGGGGGCACCACAACATGAGGAGCTATATTAAATGGTTGCAGCATTAGGAAGGCTGAGAACCACTGGTCTAGAGTTTCTGGAGACTATCTTGTCACCAGAAAGAACCTCTCTGACAATGAAGTAAACCCAGAGTATAAGAGAGACAGAGAAGTCGATTCTTAATGACATTAGTTGAACTCTTGACCCAGTCTCCTTTGGAAAATTCTAATTATATGAGTCAACACATTCCTACTTTTGTTAAAGTCACGAAGCGGTAATAGGACAAATCCTGATAGGCCATGAGAAGCAGGTCTGTGTGTGTCTGGGAAGAAAAGGTCCAGCCACCACTGACTGAGTCACCACACATAGGTCTGGGATCTCTGGCCTCAGGGTAAAGAGAGACCTGGAGTGTGGTCGAGGTTTGTCTGAGTCGGTAAGTAAGGGCTGTGTGCGTTAACAGAAATATTCAAACCGGTTGCTTTACCTTACAAAACCGACAAGAGATGAGTTACAACGAGTAAATCTGCTGTTCAAGACCTCATGAGAGTATTGAAAAACAAGGGTGTTACTTTGAGACTAAGGCGAGCCTCACCTAACTGTTTTCAGTGGCCTCATATGCATGTGAAAGTTGAACACTGAATAAGGAAGACAAAGAAGAATCAATGCTTGTACATTGTGGTGCTGGAGAAGAGTATTAGAGACTAATCAATCGTCTGGGAAGAAGTACCGCCAGAGCTCTCCTCTTAGAGGCAAGCACAGGAGACTTGGTCACACACTTGGGACATACTGTGAGGAGAGACCCATCCCTGGAGAAGGACATCCTGCTTGGCAGAGTGGAAGGGCGCAAAAAGAGGAAGGCCCTCGACAAGATGGACTGACCCAGTGGCTGCATCAGTGGACTCAGGCACAGGAACAGTTATGAGGATGGCACGATGGAATGGCAGTGTTTCATTTTGCTGTGTGTAAAGTCACTAAGAATGGGAACCAGCTCAACAACAACTAACACAAAATTATGTTCTCACTGTGTAGGAAGACGAACTCTGCATTCAGGGTGCTGGCTCTGGTGGGGTGCTTTCGCACTGGACTGGGGCTCAGGACAGGACTCCTCGTCTCAGCTTTTCTAGCTATTTTTGTTTTCCCCTGCATTCCTTTGCGATCTCAGCATGGCATCTTTGCCCAGTGCCTGTTTACTTGCTTCTCTGTCTAATTTGCTCCTTTTATGTTTCAAAGGTGACTGGTGACTTCCCTACTCCGTCATGCGGCATGGTGTCGTTGACATCACAAAGCTCTGTCTCCAGAGGAGAGTGTGTCCATGCGTGTGGGCTTTTATGTGCCACCTACTCTTTACTGAGTCTTAGCGATCATGTAGGACCTAGTGGACCTACCCTCCCAGGGTTTCCTAGCATGCATTCATTATGGGAGCAAATCACCAGAGTTTTGCCCTTGAGAAGCAGCTAGTCTGTACTGAAGGCCTAGCCCACACCGCCCCTAGGGCTCCTTCAGCTGTGCTTCATGTCTTGCCTTTTGCATGACAGAGAATGAAACTTGAGGGAAGTAACAGATCTGGAAAATCCTACCTTGATCAGGTGATTCAGCTTAGCATCGGCTCGGATGGCTCTTTTGCCATCACTGTGGTGTTGCGTCCCTTTGACTGGGTGGGATTAGGGGGCTTTTCATCTCTCTAGCCATCCTTCGGAAAACTCAGGAGAAAGCCATCCTTCGGAAAACTCAGGAGAAGACACTGAGCAAACCCAAACTTAAAGACCGATAGCGCAATACTAGGCCAAGGAGGCCAATGAGGCTTGGCAACTAAATGCAATGTATCTTGAATGGGATCCTGGAATAGTTAAGGAACATTAGGGAAAACCCAATAAATTCAATAAAGTGTGGTCTTTAATTAAGAGTAATGCACCATTATTGATTCTTTTGTTGCCATAATTGTACCATAGTAATATGCTGATAATAGAAGAAATGGGTATATGGGAATTCTTTGAAACTTTTTCTTTCAAAGAACTATCCTAAAATAAAAAGGCCTTTTACCTTTCTCTTAGACAGAGTGCATCAGGAAGTGAAATGCAGATATAGATAGGTTAAAATTTTACATCTTAAATTTGTTTTCTTATTTGACCCATTCGTAATATTTTCTAATTTGGGTTGAGATTTTTCTGTGCTTTGTTGTTGTTTTGTATGATTTTCTTTCTATGAAGACCGAGATAGATAAATTTATAGAGACAGTAACTAAATGGATAGTTTCTTAGGGCTAGAACAGGGGAGGTTGGTGGGGAGGGAGAGCTGATTTGAATATAAAAAAGAAAAAGAAAAATGTTTTACAATTGTGACGGGGCAACTCTTTTTAATATATTTAAATCATTGAATTGTATGGTGCATGAATTATAGGCCAATAAAACTAAGAAAATAAAGCCTTTTAAATGATTAAAAAATAACAAAGCAGGAGTTGGAGACAGCAGATATAGTACTTCTTGGAAGTTTTGGAATCTAGTGAATGAGATAGCAGCTGGCAGGATAAGTAGGGCTAAGAGAATTTTGTTTTGTTTATAGGAGAAATTGTGTATGTTATTTCTAAGGGGAAGGATACAAAAGTTGAAAGATGAGATATGAGAGAAAAGAATATATCTCTGCATTGATATATAGTATGAGTTTTGTACTTTTCACCTCTGGTAGAAGATGGGAGGTATGGGAGTCTTTCGGGTGGTGTCAAGTGGGTAGAAAGCAAAGTCTAAAACTGAAAGTGAGAATGAGGAGGGGAGCAAGTGTTGAGGTGGGAAGTGAGAAGTATAAACTAGTTCTGTGGAAATAAAGAAAGGAGAATTGATTGATGTTGGAAACTGTGATTACATGGAAAGTAGGATTGAGGATTAGTTGTGGTTAGTGGGCAGGAAATTAGTCCATAGTAATCGTTGTTGGTTGCCACTGAGTTGTATCTGAGTCATGATGGCCTTATTTGTAACAGAATGAACACTGCATGAGCCTGTGCAGTCTTCAGGATTGTCGGTATATTTGAGGTCATGGCTGTCAGTCCACCATTCCTTCTGTTCCCTTTTGCTACGCCATATTTAAAAGCAAATTTTAGAGCCTCTCCTGACTTCTCTCTTGGTCCTTTTCTTATTTATTTATTTTTTAATGATCCATATTGGTGATGCCATCTCTTTACAATTGTAATGCCCTCCCAGGAGTACTGAATAAATGACAAATGCTTTCCTTTTTTGTTTTTATTATAGTTCAGATCAGTGACCCCATGGCTTTATCATCTGCTGTGCTAACAGCACTCTTATTACTCAGATTGTGTTTTAAAAAAAAGTTCAAGCATAGGTCTTGTCAAGTATAAACTACATTAGACTTTAAAATTTAGAGTCATAACTTCAAGTATTTTCGATATTTTGGTGTTGGAGTTAATATCAAATGAAGTAGCTGACACAGCATTTTGGGTCTTGACTAGGGAAAATTGAGATAAGATTCCCTGAAGTCTGCGAAGGTAATAGCTCATTGTTTTATACATGAGAACCAAGGCTGCTTGCTAGTTCCTCGTCTTTGTGTAGATCTAATGGTTTAGAGAGGCTGCTGGTGTGGAGTCTAATGTCTCATTTTCTTGCTTTCTATTAGTTCTCTTAAAGCATCAGTGCACTGTGTTTTCTATTTTTGGAAGCAAACCATTATCATGTGAAATATAAAGAGAAATGGACACTGCAGGCACAGTTTCGTTTTGAAGTATTTTAGATGATGAGAACGTTGACTCTGGAGTTGGTCAACAACACGAGATTGTCGGTCGTCATGCCTCAGGTTCCACTGGAGTGAGCGCAGCGGCTTGGATGGCTGTGACCATTACAGTGTGCTCTTTGCCTTCCTTTCTGATACAGGGAGGGAGAGACAAAACAGCTTTTACCTCTTAACAGTTTGGACCTTAAGTGACTTCTGTTATAGAGTTGTGAGAGGTAATTATTTGTCTTTCGTGTTTTCTTTTCTCAGAGAACTTTATATAAGAGATAACGTATCTGTCATCTGTTGTTAGTTCCATGTCCTTGAAACAATGTTGAGGCTGGTCTGGATTGCCACAGCAGTGTATTTTTGTAAGAGAGTGGGAAGCAGGGGTTAAAAATATCATCAAAGGAGCTCCAACTCTGATGGAAGTTGATATCTGAAATTGCTTTGTTTCATCCTTAAGTTTAAAATTACCCCCAAAGCATCTGGCTTTACATTTGTAAATGTGCTTCTGAGGATTGTGGTATCTGTCATTCAGGAGTAAAGATCACTTAGGACTCATTAACAGACATTATTCCCTCTGAAAATGACATGGTATATACTGTAATCCGGGAGTGTTTTAATAGTCCATTCTATGTTCAGCAATGAAACATTTCAAAAAGTGACTGACAGCCAGTTGATGCAATTCATGGTGATCTTTTGTGTTGACAGATCTTTAAAAAGTCATGGGAAATTACTACTGTACCCAGTGAAACCGCCTCCTTTTTTTTTTAAACTGCCAATACCCTGCAAAACAGGACAATTTTCTCTTTGACTGCTACTGGTTTTTTTTAAATTTCTATAACATGACACGATTCCTCCTAATTATTAGGATTTCTTTTGATAGACAGAATGCCATCTCTATAGGTAATGCTAATTTTAAATTAGAAAATTTAAAGTCAGTCCTCTAAATTAACTCGCTTACTTTTCTGACTCCACATCAAGACAACCTTGCCAGTAGCCACCTCCCCACTCAGGAAGAAGAGTGATTTACTTTAGACAGCTTATGTTTTGAGGCTATTTTAGTCATCCTCCAAGGGGAAACAGAGTGAAAGCAAACGTGATGAATTGCTCCTGTGGTGGTTGTCCATCGCCCCCCCCCCCCATCCTGAAGGCATTCTAAAGTTGAAGATTCATGTTTTTGCGTGTATACTTTTATGGAAGTTAATAATCTTGTATCCAAAATTCAGTCTCCAAATTCAAGCTGTGGGATTAAGAGGCGGGGCATACTGGTCAGGGTGTTACAGGGAATGAATCACACAGATGTAGCCTGATATCGCCCCCACCGACACCATGGAAACCTATTGCTTTATCGGGCCTTTTGTGGGATGCAGATGACTTCTGCTATCACAATTTGGGCCCTTGTTTTCGTTTCTTAGTACCTGCAGATTTATATTGAGCCATTTAGCCTGGGGTGGATACTTAACCTATGGCTCTTATCATTGTTTTCTAGCTCGTCCAGATTATCATCAATACAACACACTTGGAAAAATCCTGTAAATATCTGGAAGAATTTATTACCAATATCACCAATGTGCTTCCGGAGACAGTTCACACCACCAAGCTCTATGGGACCACAACTTTCAAGGTGAGATTTTCCTCCAGTAGTGGGACTCTGCTGTGTACAGTATGGAACCTTTTACCCGGCGTGGATTTGTCTCCCCCCAGGATGCATTAGTACGACACATAACATGATCTTGGGACTGGGTGCTTGAGTCCTACCCCAGCCCTTTTTCCTCCCTCAGAAAAGAAAATCTTTGCACTTGTTTCTGGACATTTAAACTAAAAACTAAGCAAACAGAAAAAATTCAACTTATATACTCTGAACTTTTCTTTCTATTTTATACATGAAAATGGGCATTTCTCAAATTGGCCCTCATTACAGACATTAAGTCCTGAGAGTGGCCCGATAATGGCAGTTATCGTTGACATCAGGATTCATTAAAAAGTTTTTAGTTAGCGGTCTCTTCCTTTCTATATCTTGTGTCCAATGTCTTATTGTACTTTTTAGTGAGACATTTTTCCTCCTTGTAATTTTATGTTTCTCTCAGAAGTCCATATCAGGACTTTTGAGCCAGTGCTAGATCAAATGGGAAAGTAAACACTCTTGTAGAACAAAAGAAGGACTGACGGTAGATGAGTTTCTGGAGGAAAAGTGCCTAATTTTATAAAAGCTTTTAGAGATTCCTTTCTATGGCTATGTAAACTGTAAATAAGTATTTAAAAAAGAAAGCCAGAAGACAGTTTCTGGAACACTAAATGGGTGAATTCTGACCTAAAGACTAACTTGTGTGGTTTGGGTTAATAGTCTTATATTAATATATTTTATTAAGGGACCAGGGGGAAGGGGGGAGTGGGGAGGGAGAGGGAGGGGGAATAAAAGGGAAACTGAGCTGATTCCAGGAACCCAAGTGGAAGGTGAATTTTGAGAATGGCGAGTGCAACGAATGTATAAGGATGCTTTGCTCAATTGATGTATGTATGGATTATGATAAGAGTTGTATGAGCCCCAATAAAAAGATTTATTAATAACAAAAATTTTTAATCCACCAAAACAAAAAATATATATTTTAGTGAGAGAAATAGTTATTTAATAAATCTGAGTAAGAAAATATGATGTGGGCTTTTAAGAACTTTAGAATGACCTTAAGTATTTCTATTTTGCTTTACTGGGAAAGTCAAAATTTCTCCAGGAAAGAAGATGTGGGCAGGGCTAAACTTTAGGGTTCAGCAGGGACTAGGGTGTCAGGGAGTTAGAATTCAAGGTTCACATATACTTTCTATCATATTGGGGATATGTAAAATCTGTTGCTCTTCCCATCCCATGTCTCAATTTTCTTATTTCAAGAGCTTATCAAATTATTTGAATTCTTATAGTCAGCAATATTTCCAAACCATGGTTTGTGTGTTTTGTTGTTGTTCCAGCATTGAAAATGCTGAGACAAAGTTTAAGGCAGACGGGAAGCCATAGGGTTGAACAGACAGTTAAATACTTAGTCAAGGAGAAGTTGTGAGACCACTGAAGGTCATGTTGACAGTGCCTATTGGAAACACTGATTGCTTAAGACACATTGAAGGTTTATTTTTACCAGGGCTGTTTCAGACAAGCCAACCCAGAACTCAGTATAAACATGGCAATTATAACAGCTACATGTTGTGTATTTTCCTAAGCTACTGTTTCCAGAAAACATTCCCTTGCAGATGGAAACCTTTATGCTGGAAAAAGGACAAAAAGACTCAGAAGGTCTTCAAGGTATTTTCTTGCTGAGTTCTGTCAGGTTTCTGCCGTATGTGACATAATCAGATTGTCATTCTTAGCTTTCCTTGTTCATAGAATGTCCTCACTCTTACAAAGAGAATGAGGACTTCCTCTATTTTCTCCACCATAAAGATTCCTTGAGTAGCTACTGTTGACAGTCTGGTGGGTTCTTGAGAAGGAAGATTGAAAAACAGCAACACCTAATCCCTAGATTAAGGATTTATAATCTAGTCAAGAGAGACATGGTTTCTTTTATATGAAACTATGCAAAAGGCACACAAGAAGAGTATGTTACAGTCCTCATTTTTTCAATAAGTTGAGTTTTTTTAACCTTTTTTGTATTCAATAAGTTTTTAATGAAGTATCTACTATATACCAGGCAATGTTATAAAACTAGTTGCCATGGACCACATGTATTTCCAAGTAGAATTATACTTCATTGGGTTTTCAGCAAATGAATATGCCATAGTTTTCAATAAATTAGTGATTTCAATAAATGGCGTAAATGTCTCGACAGAACATATTCTTGCTTGTGAGACAGTTGCTGTGTATGATTCAGAATTGACTGAATGGCAGTGTTGTGTTTTGTTTGTTTGATTTTAGTGGTCAAAACTAGTAAGAAAAATAAATGACCCAGATGAAATGAGAAATGGAACCATTTGGATTTCTGATCTACAAGCATTCCACTCAGAGGAGTATTCGTGTGCTCTAGGAGTACCAAAGGGCCTTATAGGGCTAGGTAGTGATGTATCTATCACTGGTGGTAGCAGGGAGAGCAAAGGAGTCAGTTGATTTTGGTTTCATAGACCATGGTAAGTAACTGATTTTATTCTGAGATGAGATATAAAATTGTTACAAAATTGGGGCTGGTACTTTTGATTTGGTTTATGTTTTTAACAGTACTGCTGGTTGTTGGGCAGTAGTAGAAGATGAAGATAAGCCTATTTGGAGACCGTTTCCAAAGAAACGTGGGGTGTCAGGCATGGAATTGGTCAGATATACTTGTGAAGATTAAAACTATAGGTCTTATGGGTGAGTTAGACATGGTTTATGGGTATGAGGTCATGATTATTTCAAGGTTTGGAACTGAGCAAACTGGATGATGGGTGGTGGTATTAAGATCAAGAATGATGAGAGAAACAAAACACATTTTAGAGATCAATTACGTAACAAAGGGGTGGAATAGTCTGCCTACCAGCCATGGAACACACACCACTCTCCTTATCTGCACTTCATAAGAACCACTTCAAAAGAGGAGACCTCATGTTGGCTCACTAGGGTCACTTCTTTAAGAAGGGGGAAAAGGCCCCTTGAAAAGGGCCATCCACTGGATGCTCTACACCACCGAGACGGGACAAGAGCAAATCAACAGGCCCTCCACAGGAATAGGAGGAGAACCTTACTGGAATGCAAGTGAAGACCAGGGGAGGGGAGCACCTACCTTCAGAGGAGGCAGGGATGTTTTTTGATGGGTGTGGTAGGTGATGTGGAGGAGCAATCTCACCTCGGGAAGTGATAAACAATAATTGTAGGGAACCTAAGGGTAGAATAAACCCAGTTCTATGTTCTTGCGTAGACACCTTGCATATGTTTCTTTTGTGTGTGTGTGTGTGTGTGTGAGGATGTTGCAGGACCTGGCAGTGTTTTGTTATTTCTTTGCTTTTCTTTTTTTTTTTGTTTAACATTTTATTAGGGACTTATACAACTCTTATCACAAAAGAGGCTTGATGCAAAGGGCTTAAGTGGAGAGCAAATGCTTTGAAAATGATTAGTGCAAAGAATGTACAGATGTGCTTTATACAATTGATGTATGTATATGTATGGATTGCATATGTTTCTACCCAACACTTGATGAGCCATACCATGGGCTAAGTACTATGATGATTGTAGAAGCTGGCCTTTCAGGGCCCATAGCGTTCTGGCCACACCAGAAGGACTCGACTTAGAAACCCAACTGAACGAACTGAGTCCGACCTCAAAATTACCTGTCGCCCTTGGATTTAGAACTGAAATTCTCTGCTGGGAAAGGAAACAAAGGGTGCCCACTCCAAGACTGGGGAAATGACTGTTGTTAGCCCTCGGGGTGGGGTGGGGAGACCTCTGGCTTGGGGAGTGTTCAGGGAAAGGGAACCAAGAGCCACCATACAGTGCGTATCTCAATGCTCTCCTTGCATGGATCTGAGAGGTATTAATCCGATAGGCAAGGATCTGCCCTTGTGAGAAAAATTATAGGAAAATTTCTTCTAGAACCAATCCCCAAGTTCAATGTAAACAGAGATCAATCAAATAAGAAGTCATTCTATACAGAGCAACAACTCATGGCTTGCAGCTTGCAGTTGGACTATACTCGGATAAACTCATATCAGCAGTAACCTAAACTCTATGCCATTGGATAAATGATTGATGTTATTATTGTAATTATTTTATATGCCAAGGTTACAATGGGGCATTTGGTTTGTTTTTGCTGGTGTTATTCTTGTTGGATTTTTATTTTTTAATTAATAAGTCCTTTTATTGGGGGCTCTTACATATATTAAAATAATCTATAAATCAAATATATTAAGCGAACTTGTACAGATGTTGCCATCATAAATTTCAAAACATTTTCTTTCTTCTTGAGCCCTTTAATATCAGCTCTTCTTTATCCCCTCCCTCCCATGCCTACTACCTTCATGAACCCTTAATATATTACTTATTTTTTACGTATCTTACACCATCTTATATATCCCTTCACTTAAAATTCCGATAATCGGCCCCCTTGAGGGAGCCTCTACCGCCATCATTGCTATCAGTTCCTACCCTTCTCTTCCTGTACCCTTATAGGATCATTACTCCCATTACTGTTTCTAAGGGGTTTGTGTATACTGGATTCCAGTACTGAAAACTCTTATACACTAGTGTAGCAGGATTTGTGAGGTAGAACTGAGGTCATAATAGTTGGGGTGGGGTCGGGTGGAAGGTATTAAAGAACTAAGAGAATGTTTTGTTTATCTTTGGTACTATACTGCACCCTGGATGCATAGTCCCTCCCATGTGACTCTTCTTTGAGAGAATGTTCGATTATCGACAGATGGGCTTTGGTTCTCTGACCTCTCTCGTTCACATCCATGTGATTGTTTTTGAACTTCTGATACCTTTTCCCACTGACACCTCATGGTCACACAGGCTGGGGTTTTTATTCTTGTGGGCTTAGTTGTTTCCTCTTGTTTGACGTCAAGCCTTTAAGACCCCAGACGCTATCTTTTAATAGCCCGGCTTTTATTTTTGTTATAATATGACCACCAATGTAAATCAGAGTCCTTCATAACCCATGGACAGGCAAATGGATTTTGGGTTTCCACTTAATTCTAGCCCCAATCCAAGAACAGTTAGTTCTTATACCATGGCCCTGCTCAATACTCACCTTCATGTAAAGATAACTGAAGATTTGAATGCTACAGCAAAGCCTGATGAAGAAGTTAAATAGTGCCTGGCTATCAATTAGAATAGTGTCTGGGGTCTTGTGTTCATACAACTAGCTATCTAAGTGAGGCATTAACTAAATCTACATCAAAAAAGCACACGTGATACAAAGGTGATGATAACAAAACCCAAATATTGTTGAGAACGAGGGGGTTTGGAGCAGAGGTCCAAAGCCCCATCTGTGGACAATGGGACATCCCCACAGAGGGGTCACAGGGAACAGATGCATCAATCAGGGTGCAGTAAAGCATCGATGAAATATACAACTCTTTTTAAAAGCGCCAACTGAAAGTACATGATATGTAAATATTAGATCTAGAACCCTGCCAAAAAAAGGGCAAGAAACCTAATTTGACCAGTGGTTATGATAGGTGCTGGAGGAAGGGTTTTCACTTAGCAAACATTGAATTTATGTTAATGGTGGTGGAATAATGTGGAAAGGGAAATCAACGATGGTGGCATAACTTGAAGAGCATAATCAGTGGCACTGAAGTATATATGTAGAAGTTGTTGAATGGGAAAATATTTTGTTGTGTATATTTTTGCCACAAATAAAAAAATATACTAATGATGAGTACAAGGAAGAAAAAAATGTTCTAAAACGGAATGTCAAAATGAGTGTATAACTTCTTGATTACAATTATACTACTGAATTGTATGATATGTGGATGAAGTACCAATAAAACTGTTTTTAAAAAATCATATGATAAATCACCCATGTATGGAGGGGTAGGTAGCATGAAAAATTCTACTTTTGATACTTGCTACTGATATTTAAGAGATTTGGCATTATTATTGCATAGAGATGTTTAATATACAAGGCAAAGTCACAAATAGAGATAAAATTGAGGTATTTCACAATGTGTCATTTACATTTTTTCCCCCTTGGGGATTTAGTATAGGTAGAGCAGAAGATTGAGGACTGGGCTTTGAAGGTTGTGACATTGAAAGGCCTAGAAGAGTAGCAAAATTCTACAGCGGATGAGTTGTCCTTTCTTGGCTTTGCGACCAAATTGTATACATTGTGCTGGGTTTGGGGATCAGCAGCAGTCATCCAGACAAGGAAAAGTTGAGCAGGGGTGAGAAATTTAATGTAGAAAGATGAAAGGTAAAACAAAGCAGGTTTATTTAGGGTAGAATAAAGGTAGCAATGAGCTATAGAAGGACGTAAATGCATACTTGTAAAGTCCTTTGTTTGATATTGATAGATAATTTGGACTTTACCTTAGTTTTTGAAAGACTTTTAGCAAGAGAGTGTTGAATTAAAAAGAAATAAATAATCACACTATATTATCTAATTAAAAGGAAGGGGAAAGGGGAATGAATAAATAAATTACAATTCTACCAAGTTTGTATCTGAGGAAACTTAATACTTAAAATACTTTGTTATACTTATAAATAAATTAGAGGATATGTAGGAAAATATATGCCTTCAAATAATTCAAGAAGATGTAGAAAACCTAGTGCAGCCCGGAGACCGGGACGTGTGTGGCCAGGGTGGGAGATGAATAAAGAGTGACATTGTAAAAAAAAAAAAGAGAGAAAAGAAAAGAAAATCTATATTGAGTAACAACGTGGAAGAAATGAGAACTTTGCCAAAGAATTATAAAAATTAGGCAAGATGTATTTGATTTAACTAGTGAATTCTTTCAGGTTCTCAAGAAACAAATGGTTGCTATACAAATCATAGAGAAAGAAAGTATCAATTATTTTTGTGAAGTCAGATTTTTCTTCATAAAATAAACCCAAAAAACCAGAACTTCTTAGTTAATATGAGCAAGATAGCATTAGTATTAAAGAGGCTACTTATAAATCTCTTGTAGTGTCTCCAATGGAAATAGAAAGGAAGAAGTTAGAGACTTAGGAATTAGAATTTATAGGACACAGTGACTGACAAAGAATAGAATCCAAGGCTGCTTAGATCTCTGCCTTAACTGAATGGGGATATGGAGAATGTCGTTTTAGACCTAATGAATTCAGACTACTTGTGGGTTCCAGGTGCCTAGGAAACAGTTTATGGGTGTAGAATAAAGTTGGGCTGGGAGAGGATCAGCTTGGAAGACAGAGATATTGGTAGTTGTAAGAAGTGATTAAACTATACAGAGAAAGTGAGATGACAAGAGACCGGAGAAGTAAAAGAAAAATGGTGTCATAACAGGCAAGAGAGGACAGAGATTTTAATCAGAGACTGTTTCATGGAGATCAAGTAAGATCAGACTAAAAATGAAAATTGGACATGATCACAAAGATGTGATTGGTTACTTGGGACTAGCCCCTGATAGTGGATTAGCAGCATCAGAATCCTGATTTCCCTGCTATATTGTAGACCTTTTGTCCTGAGAATATGTACTTTTAAAATTAAATAACTTTATTTGGGCTTTTACAACTCCTATAACATTCCACACATCAATTGTGTCAAGATTATTTGTACATATGTCAAGCATATTTGTACATATGTTGCCATCATTGTTTTCTAGACATTTACTTTCTATTTGAGCCCTTAGTACCAGCTCCTCTTTTCCCCCACCTCCCACCCTCCCAACTCCTTGATAAATATATATTATTATGGTTTTCATATCTTCCATTGACCGCTGCCGATTTTCTCTTTTCTAAGAGCATTAATCCTAGGGCACTTCTTAGAGCCTTGATTTAATATGCTAATGTACATCATGAATCTCATGAAAAACCACTTTTAATTTTTACCATAAGAACTTTTGGGGTATTAGAGCATCCAGCCCACAGAGAGGACCACATGGCAAGCCCCACTATGAGACATGACGTCCCTCACTGACCCATGGCCCTGCAGGGGACAACACTGGAGACACAGTGTGGGAATTTTGCCCGACCTGATCCCACCACACCGAGGCAAAGCACTGGGGGAGTGCAGCGGAACAGCAAGGGAATGGAGCAGCAAGGTCCCCAGGGAATGCTGAAAGTGGGCTTTGGGGTCAGGGCTTGGTTCCCCAACAGACTGGACTGGAAAACACGCCTAAAGGCCAGCAAATAATCCTTGAACTAACTACAAGCTTTTCTTTCTTGTTGTGTTTTGTTTTGTTCTTTGTCAGTAGTTTGCTGTTGTTGTTTTGTTGTATATTGTTGCTTGGTTTTGCTCTGTCTTGTTTTTGTTCATGTTATTATCTCTGCAGGTCTGTCTAAATAAGATAGGCTGGATGAACTATCTGGAGGAAAAACAATGGGACTGACAGTTCTGGTGGGATATGGAATAGGGGGAGATAGGGAGAAAGGAAGTGGTGTTAACAGACCCAGGGAAAAGGGAACAGGTGACCCCCAAATTGGTGGTGAGGTATGTGTGGCAGGCCTGGTAGGGCATGGTTAAGGGTAATGTAACTAAGAGGTATAGCTGAAACCCAGGTGAGGACGGAGCATAGTGGGACAGGAGGAAAGTCAAGAGAAATAGAAGAAAGAGCTGGGAGGCAAAGGGCATTTATAGAGGTCTAGACAAAGACATGTACATATGCGCATATATATATATATATATATATATATATATATATATATATGAAGTTGGGGGAATAGATCTATGTGCCTATATTTATAGGTTCAGTATTAAGGTGGTGGAAGGAAATTGGCCCTACACTCAGTACTCCCTCAATGCAAGAATCCTTTCTTCTATTAAATTGGCATTCTATGATGCTCACCCACCCGACACAACCGCTGAAGACAAAGTGGAGGAACAAGCAAATGTGGTGAAGAAAGCTGATGGTGCCCGGCTATCAAAGGAGATAGTGTCTGGGGTCTTAAAGGCTTGAAGGTAAACAAACGGCCATCTAGCTCAGAAGCAACAAAGCCCACATGGAAGAAGCACACCAGCCTGTGCGATCAGGAGGTGTCAAAGGGATCAGTATAAGGCATCATCAGAACAAAAAAATCTTACCATAGTGAATGAAAGGGGAAGTGCAGAGTGGAGACCCAAAGCCCATTTGTCGGCCACTGGAGATCCCCTCCCATAGGGGTCTAGGGGAGGAGATGAGTCATTCAGGGTGTGATGTAGCACTAATGAAGAATACAGCTTTCCTCCAGTTCCTAAATGCTTCCTCCCTCCCCCTCCTCCCCCAAATATCATGATCCGAATTCTACCTCGCAAGTCTGGATAGAGCAGAGGATGTATACTGGTGCAGATATGAGCTGGAGGCACAGGGAATCCAGGGTGAATGATCCCTTTAGGACCAGGAGTGTGAGGGGCGATACTGGGAGGGTAGAGGGAGAGTGGGTTGGAAAAAGGGAACCAATCACAAGGATCTACATGTGACCTCCTCCCTGGGGGATGGACAACAGAAAAGGGGGAGGGGGAGGTAGACATCGGCCAGGGCAAGATATGACAAAATAATAATTTATAAATTATCAAAGGCTCATGAGGGAGGGGGGATCGGGGAGGAAGGGGGAAAAAAGAGGACCTGATGCAAAGGGCTTAAATGGAGAGCAAATGCTTTGAAAATGATTAGGGCAAAGAATGTATAGATGTGCTTTACACAATTGATGTATGTATGGATTGTGATAAGAGTTGTATGAGCTCTTAATAAAATGTTTTTAAAAATACAACAAAGACCAAGAGGGAAAAAAAGAGCTTTTGGGGTTAGAATACGCATGTGTAAGCTGAGTTTTTCAGCATGGTTGTTTTTTTTTTTTGTGGTAAAACTAAGTGTCTTGGCTGATCAACTTATACTCAAGTATATATGGTAAGTAAACCTCAGAATACTTATAGGCTAAAGGAAAGAAATCAGAAAATATCGAAGGATTGATAAGCATATTATAAAAAAGTTGAACTTTGAACAGGAATATTGACTGCCATTAAGTCAACATGTTGACCTTACACAGCAGAGTGGAACTGCCCCATTGGGCTTATGAGAATGTAAACCTTTACTAGAACAGGCAGCCTGGTTTTTCTCTCATAGGGTTTGAACTGTCGTTGGCCTTATGATTAGTAAGCAGGGCTTAACCCACCGAGACACGAGGAATCCTTTTGAACAGGAATAGGAAAGTGATAAAGGAAGCGGATAAGGTAAGGCCACTACAGGTCATTGACCCATTTAGTGAAGTAAGCTAATACCTAGTCTTGTAGACCTAAAGAAGGAACTTCTCTGGAAAAAAATAAAAAATAATGGCAATTATGATATTACTCAATATTCCCAATTGTGTTAGTTAGTTGGATATAAGACATAAATGGGTAGAAATATTACATACTTTTCTACTATACCCATACTATAGTTTACCTTTGCCTGGTACATAACTTATTTTATCTTTCAAATTTTGCATTGTTTTATAGGATGCTAGGCATGCAGCTGAAGAGGAGATTTATACAAACTTAAACCAGAAGATTGACCAGTTTCTACAGCTAGCAGACTATGACTGGATGACAGGAGATTTGGGCAATAAGGCCAGTGATTACCTAGTAGACCTCATTGCCTTTCTACGTAGCACCTTTGCTGTATTCACACACCTTCCTGTAAGTAACAGTAGCTCTTTACTTTCTACAGAATGTAGAAAGCGTTTCTCATATGGTCTGGTGTAGTGAGGTTGTTAGTTTCCATTTTAACTAGCCAGGAAGTTTTTCAGCATATAAAAGATCGCACTGTAATTAGCAGCTCTTAATGAAGATTGGACACCTTTTCCATAATGTTTTTATTGAATTTTGCATTTTACTTATTCTGACAAAGGCCTTTAATATCAAATTTACTTCCTGCTGACTTGAAGGTAATTAATAATAGTATAAGCTCTGGTAAAAATAAAAGACATTTAGGAGTTAGAAGTTCGGATATCTATCTTTCATATCTGATCTTTTTATTCACCTTTTTTGCATTATAAGGAGCATGGTAATGTTTTGGGTTAGGCTTTAGGCTACTGACCCATAAGATCAGCAGTTTAAATCCATCAATTGCTTTGGGGCAGAAAGCAACTCTATATAGCATTTCCAAAGCTGAAAATCTTTACAAGTACAGACAGGTTAAATCATCTGGATATTTCTTGTTCTTAAGGAGCCTTCATCCTCATCTCATGCTACATTATCCTTTATATAGTCCAGCTTTTTGTATTATTAGCTCAGCATACAGAACTGAATAAGTCTGGTGAAAGGATACAACCCTGACACACCTGTTCTGATTTTAAATCATGCAGTATTTCAACGATTCTTAATCTGTGGGTCATGACCCCTTTGCGGGGGGGGGGGGGGTTGAATGACCCTTTCACAGGGGTCACCCGATTCATAAAAGTAGCAAAATTACAGTTATGAAGTTACAACAAAAATAATTTTATGGTTGGGCATATCACTACAACATGAGGAACTGTATGAAAGGGTCGTGGCGTTAGGAAGGTGGAGAACCACAGCAGTATTGTTTTGTCAGAAAAACCGCCTTTTGGTCTGTCTATAGGGTCTGCATGAACAGAATCAAATATTTTGTAATTCCCATTCTTTGCAATGTTACCCTAAGTGTATGATCTGCACAGTTAAATGTTTTTGTGTAGTCAATAAAATTCAAGTAAACACCTTTTTGACCTTTTAAAATCATTGTATTGGTGGCTCGTACAATTCTTATCACAATCCATACATATACATCCATTGTGTCAAGAACATATGTACATTTGTTGCCATCGTCATTCTCAAAACATTTGCCTTCTACTTGAGCCCGTAATATCTGCTGCTCATTTCCCCCCTCCCTCCCCATTCCCCCCTACCTCATGAACCCTTTATCATTCATAAATTATTATTATTTTGTCATATGTTACACTGTCCGATGTCTCCCCCCCACCTTCTTCTCTTCTGTCCATTCCCTAGCGAGAAGGCTATACGTAGATTCTTATAATTAGTTCCCCCTTTCTACCCCACATTCTCTCCACCCTCCAGGTATCGCCCCTCTCACCACTAGTCCTAGAGGAGTCATCTGTCCTGGATTCCCTGTGTTTCCAGTTGCTTTCTGTACCCATGTACATCCTCTTGTCTAGCCAGATTTGTAAGGTAGAATTAAGATTACGATAGTGGGGGGGAGGAAGCATTTAAGAACTAGAGGAAAGTTATATGTTTCATCACTGCTACCCTGCACCCTGACTGGCTCATCTCCTTCCCGCAACCCTTCGGTAAGGGGTTTCTGGTTGACTACCAATGGGCTTTGAGTCTCCACTCTATACTCACCACATTTACAATGATATGATTTTTGTACCTTGTTGCTTGATACCTGATCCCTTCGACGGCTTGTGGTCACACAGGCTGGTGTGTTTCTTCCATGTGGGCTTTGTTGCTTCTGAACTAGATGGCCACTTGTTTATATTTGAGCCTTTAAGACCCCAGACACTGTATCTTTTGCTAGCCGGGCACCATCAGCTTTCTTCACCACATTTACTTATGCACATGTTTGTCTTCATGGATCGTATCAGGGAGGTGGGCACCCATTGATATGATTTTTAGTTCTTTGATGTCTGATAACTGGTCCCTTCTACACCTTGTGGTCAGACAGGCTGGTGTGCTTCCTCCATGTAGGCTTTGATGCTTCTCAACTAGATGGCTGCTTGCTTATCTTCAAGCCTTTAAGACCCCAGGTGCTATATCTTTTTCTCTACTTTCAAACCAGATCCATCTGACAACAGAAATGATACCCTTCTTCCATGCTCTCTTCTGAATTTCTAGCTTCTCCCTGACAGTGTTCTTCTGCAGCCATTTTTTGTTATCGTCACAATATTTTATTTGCATGTAATATTAATGATATTGTTGAATAATTTATGCATTATGCTGGTTTACCTCTCTTTGAAGTGGCCATATTGTGGTTCTCTCCCTGTCTGTTAGATAGATAGTAATCTTCCAAATGTCTTGGTCTAAAGAGCACTTTCAGCACTGCATCTTTTGTTTTGAAACATTTCCATTGGTATCTCATCAATTCCTGGAGCCTTGTTGTTAGTTGCTATTGATTCTGGTTCAGGTTATAGCAACCCCGTGTGTGCAGAGTAGTATTGCATTCCAGAGGGTTTCCAAGGCTGTTGAAAGCAGATCATTAGGCCTTACTTTTGAGTTACCTCTGGATAGATGTGAACCTCCGACCTTTCAGTTAGTAGTCCAGTGCCTAACTGTCTATGCCACCGAGAGCTTCTTAATAATAGATCTATTAAAATAAAAATCTATTAATAGATAGAGCACATATATACATATATTGTATGTATGCTATAGCATACACATGTATGCCATTAATATATTTTATTTTTATCCTTTTTTTAAAAAGTGTTCCTGGCATGAATCCTGTAGTGCTTTAACAACATGGAGGGAAGGGAAGGCATCATTTAGAATCATTATTCTTCATCTCAATAGTTATTTCATACATGTATTTTAATGTTTTTATTAATCATTGCGTTAGGGCTTCTTACAGATCAATAATTATATACTTTATTAATTTTTTTTTCAATAATTTTATTGGGGGCTCGTACAACTCACCACAATCTTATGTACATCCATGTATCAAGCACATGTGTACATTTGTTGCCATCATCATTCTCAAAACATTTGCTTTCTACTTGAGCCCTTGGTATCAGCTCCTCATTTTTTAAAAATCATTTTATTAGGGGCTCATACAACTCCTATCACAATCCATACATACATCAACTGTGTAAAGCACATTTGCACATTCGTTGCCCTCATCGTTCTCAAAACATTTGCTCTCCACCCACAATAATTATATATTTTTAAAGCACATGTTTTTACTAAGGAGACATTTTTTTTCAAAATGTTCACAATTTGGGGGAGGGATACCCAGTCATATGTTAACTACAGTGTCTCCCCCACATTGTAGTTATTTGAGAGAGTGAGGTTTTAAAGTATCATCAGAAAAATAAATGCGCCCACATGGAAGAAGCACACCAGCCTGTGCGTTCACGAGGTGTCGAAGGGATCAGGTATCAGGCATCATCAGAAAAACAAAAAAAATCTTACCATAGTGAATGAAGGGGGAAGTGCAGAGTGGAGACCCAAAGCCCATTTGTCGGCCACTGGAGATCCCCTCCCAGAGGGGTCTAGAGGAGGAGATGAGTCAGTCAGGGTGTGACATAGCACCTATGAAGAATACAGTTTTGCTCCAGTTCCTAAATGCTTCTCCCCCCCACACCTCCCCCCCCCCCGCGCCACTACTATGATCTGAATTCTACCTTGCAAGTCTGGATAGAGCAGAGGTTGTACACTGGTGCAGATAGGAGCTGGAGGCACAGGGAATCCAGGGTGGATGATACCTTCAGGACCAGAGGTGTGAGGAGCGATACTGGGAGGGTAGAGGGTGAGTGGGTTGGAAAAAGGGAGGATCTACATGTGACCTCCTCCCTGGGGGACGGACAACAGAAAAGGGAGGTGAAGGGAGACACTGAACAGGGCAAGATATGACAAAATAATAATTTATAAATTATCAAGGGCTCATGAGGGAGGGGAGTAGGGAGGGAGGGGCAAAAAGAGGACTTGATGCAAAGGTCTTAAGTGTAGAGCAAATGCTTTGAAAATGATGAGGGGAAAGAATGTACAGATGTGTTTTATACAATTGATGTATGTATGGATTGTGATAAGAGTTGTATGAGTCCCTAATAAAATGTTAAAAAAAAAAAAGAAAAAGAAATTCAAGCATTCCATGGCATCATGGATGAAAGCCTTCATCTTTCCAGTTTTGCCTTTTGTTTTTTATTTTTCTTGTGCTTAAAAAATAAAATGATAGTCTAGTGTTATGTTTATACAAATGCCCTCTGTAGAAGCTTATACATATAGTCGCTGTGGTGCCAGCATCATGCTCTGACTGTAATCTTTAGCATCTGGGCCCTTTAGAAATAGTACTGTGGATCATGCTAACGTTGTCAACTTAAAGTGAATGTATTTTCCACAAATAGAGTTGTGACCTTCCTTGCAAGCCTTACGCCATTAGTTGATAGTTGATGAGTTTTTCCTTCTTTTGTTTACAGCCTCTCAGTGTGGACTGATTTGATCCAATCTTATGGTACCAATTTACCTTTTACCATTCACATAAAGAACTCAAAAACCAAATCTGCTGCTAAGGAGCCCATGCTTACTCATCTCCTATATAGGTTTCAGAGGCTGTTCTCTTAACAAGAGTAGAATCTCCATCTTTCTCCCACAGAGCAGTCATCTCGTTCCAGAGCCTCGGCTCCCCGACCATTATAGTACCTGGCTTCAGATGAGCGTGACCCCTGAAACCACCCCTTCTGTGCTTCCACAGCCAGCGAAGTGGCTCATCTAGCATGTGTGTGTGTGTATGTGTGTGTGTGTGTGTTGTGCTCTTCAGAATGCTCGATAACTTCTTTGGGAACCCCGTTTTAGTGACAAATAGGGCTGTAACTTGATTCCTTTTATGATGACCAAAGAAAGGGGTAGAATGGAACAAGTTTTAGAACAGAACCCAAATGAATTTTTAACATTAATATTTTCTGTCCATCTTTGAGATTCTTTGGAAGGAACAGCTCTCTGTCAAACAGGGATTCAGTGGTAAGGAATATACATGAAGAAAATGACAAAAATAAAGGCAAAGACTGTCTGTTTCCTTACATGTTGAAATCTCGTTTCTTGTAGTTCTCAGGGATGTTTTGTTGCCACAATAACAACATAAGCAGAGACATTCTTTCTCTCCCACTGTGTGTGTGTGTGTGTGTGTGTATTTTGCTGGGGAATGGCATACTAGATTACACTGATCATTAGATAGTAAGTGATCACAGGGGAAAATTATTGAATTCTACAGCTATTTTTCAAAGTTTTGGTGACCATAGCAGCCTACTTATTTACTTGAGGCAACAAGAAATGATTATAATAATAAAGTTTTCACAGTGAGATTCTTAAAGTTTTACCATGTCTCTTGAGTTAGCAAACAAAGTAAGCTTACAGCATTTTTTTTCCAGGCTCCAGTTTTATAATTTACAATTGCCTGCACATTTACTCATTTTGCATGCTCAGCATTAAACCATATTTTTTGAGAATTTATCCTTCTTTTACTGATAATTATCTTTCAGAAATGTTTGAGGGAGAGAGGAAATGCTGTCTCAAGTAACAGACGCAGAGCAGGGCATCCTGAATTTGTTTTCTGTCTGCCGTTAATGTTAATTTGTATGACCTGGAGCAAGCTCTCTCATAACCTACCTTGGTTTTCTTAGTCTCTTTGTCTAGGATACAACGATACCCATTGCTGGCCTTCTTTTCTTGGCAGCTGATGTACATTTTTTAAAGGCTATCTTATTATATACATATAAACTGACAAAAACAACACCTCACTATAGTTGAGTCAATGCTGACTCATAGTGACCCCCTGTGGGTGTCAGAGACTATAATTGTTTATGGGAGTTGAAAGCCAAGTCTTTCTCTAGTGGAGCTGCTGGTGGTTTCAAACTTGTAAACATGTGGAACACAGCCCAATGCATAGCCACTACATCACCAAGGCTCTGATGCACGTATAAATTCTAGACATTCTTGTCTAAAGCTCTTCTATGGGAGCATTGGTAGTTCAGAAGTCTAGTCTTCCGTGAGAAAGACCTTCTACTTTTAGATAAGACGCTTTGTAAGTAACCAGCACCCATCTGTCAGGGGAGGCTTGTGTGTGGCTATGAGGCTGAACATGTGTCAGTAGAGTTTCCAGAGTTAGGCAGACTAGGAAAACAAAATAAAACCAGCCGTCTACTTTTGAAAATTAGCCAATAAAACTGTATGGATCACAATTTTTCAATCCCTGACCTATCGTGGTATGGGGAAAGAGCTAGCAACTTTTTGAGGAAAGAGCGAGGAGGCAAAGGACATTCATAGTGGTATAAATACAGGTACATACATAGGTAAATGTACTCATATATAAAGATAGACCTAGATCTATGTACATATATTTATATGTTAAGTATTAAGGTAGCAGAAGGACATTGGGCCTCAACTCAAGTACTCCCTGAATACAAGAACACTTTTTTCTAATTACCTGGCACTCTGTGATGCTCACTTTCCCAACATGATTGCTGAAGACAAAATGGGTGTATAAGCAAATGTGGTGAAAAAAGCTGATGGTGCCCGGCTATTATCATTTGAGGTATCAATGACTTGAAGATAAACATGTGATCATCTAACTGGGAAGCAACAAAGCCCACATGGAAGAAGCAGACCAGCCTGTGTGATCATGAGATGTTGACAGGATGAGGTCTCAGGCATCGGAAGACTCAAAACAAACAATCATATTGGTACGAATGAGGAGAGCTGCAGTATAGCACCAACCAAACACACAACTTTTCTCTAGTTCTTTAATGCTAGCCCCCACCCCACTATTATGACCCCAGTTTTGCCTTATCAATCTGGCTAGATGGGCAGTTCTCAACCTGTGGCTCTCGACCCCTTTGGGGGCTGAACGACCCTTTAACAGGGGTTTCCCGATTTATAACAGTAGCAAAATTATAGTTATGAAGTAGCAACAAAATTAATTTCATGGTTGGGGGGAGTCACCCCAACATGAGAAACTGTATTAAAGGGCCACGGCATTAGGAAGGTTGAGAACCACTGGGCTAGACTAAAGCATGTACATTGGTACAGATAAGAACCCTCAACACATGGAAGGCGGGACAGATATTCTCCTCAGGAACAATAATTGGAATAGTGTTACCATGAGGGTAGGGGGAAGCTGGGAGGAGATAGGAGGAAACTGCTCACAATTGACATATAACCCCACCCACCTCACCCCTGTGATGAGCAACATAAACATGGGTGAAGGGAGAGAGCGGACGGTGTAAGATATGAAAATAATAGTAATTTGTAATTTATCAAGGGTTCATGAAGGTGATAGGGAGGGAGAGAGAGAGAGGGAAAATAATGAGCTGATACCAAGGGCTCAAGTAGAGAGAAAATGTTTTGAAAAGGATGATGGCAACATATGTACAAATGAGCTTGACACAATGGATGGATGGATTGTGATAAGAGCTGTAAGAGCCCCCAATAAAGCGATTAAAAAACAAAAAACTTAGCAATATTTCATTCAAGTGGGGTTGGGGTTATGATGAGTGGAGTCCAACTCCCTGGCAGCTAATAACAAATCCCTTTAAAGGTTTCATTTCTCTTAGTACTCCACTTAATTATAAAAACTATTGATATTTTAGGAATAATCAAATTATTCTTTTATTTAGAAATTGTGAATGACTCCCACTAAGAAAAAAAAACTTTCTTTGACGTGGCCCTATACTCTCGTTCAAGGAGCTCTGGTAGCACGGTGGTTATGCACTGGGCAGCTAACTGCGAGACCAGCAGTTCGAAACGACCAGCCACTTTGTGTGTGCATGGCAGGGCTTCTGCTCCTGTAAAGAGTTAGTCTCAGAAACTCACAGGGCAGTTTTCCCTGTCCTTTGGGTTCCTGTGAGTCGCCATTGACTTGATGGCACTGAGCCAGTCAGTGAAACTATCTGTGTCTGGCTTTCTCTTTCTTTCCTATTTGCCCCAGATATTCTGTCCCACCAGAAATAAAGCTAACTGATTAAGCACGTCAACTATGTTTTTTATGCTTGATCTTTTGTTCTCAACTTTTTGTCTACTTTATTTGCTTCTACTCTTTAAGTGTAGGTAGTCCTCAACTTACAACAGGTGGCTCTAATGTAAGCCATATACCTTCTTTTTTAATTTTAATTTTTAGTGCCTTTTATTATCAGCAATTTTGATTATCCACCATTATTCTGTGTAGGAAATCATAAAATTGAACGTCTGAAAGTGAATATCTGAAGAGGAAAACATCAGAAACTTACCTGCTACAAAATATTACAAATGATAAGATGTATTTTAAAAGCTCACAAAAACAAAAAGTGGCTGGTCTTAAGTTTGATTCACCTATAACTAGACTATGCCTTAATCAGGGACTAACTGTATTGAAATCTTACTCTTCAAGGCTTATTTCAGACACCCTCTGCAGTTCTGACCAGTGATGCTTCATCGTTCTTTATGCTGTTGGCCTAATTATATTCTGAGTAACCCCAAAAGAAACCTTGTTGCCATCCAGTCGGTCTGAGTCATAGCAACCCTGTCCAGGGTTTTTGAGGATGCCAGTCTTCTAGCCTTTCTCCAACTTTATGGGTAGCAGTCCGATGTTTACCCAACAGTGGCACCAGGCTTCCTAAGATGTGATCATTTGCACACTTGCTTCAGGAGAGTGAGTGTGGTGATTAAGAAGCACCTACATTACACTTGTTGTATGTCATCTAATGAATGAAAATGCAAAAATACCCCTAAAATGCATGAAGAGTCCATGAATTCAGGGAAGTATGTATTTTGTAATGCACACATGCGCGCACACGCACAAAACAGGTGGCAGAGCCAGGGTTTAAACAAAGAGTTATTTGAATTTAAAGTTTTTCTATTGTGTCATCCTGCCTGCTAGATGGCCAGCTATGCAACTGTGGGCCCTGCATTGAGAGACCTGGCCTTCTGCACCGCTATATGTACTTGCAATACTGTATGTGAACTGATGCAGAATGTATTTCTGTAGCATTTACCTGTTTTGAATAATAGGTAAATAAGGGAATTGTGCCTAGATATTGAAAACCATTTGGGGTTACATACATCATTGAAAATAATGATTTACTCCAGACAGTAAGGAGAGCTGGGAGAAAAATGGATATCTTTGAACTCTGTTGGCAACAACAAAAAAATTTAAGATACCATGGGCAACCAGAGACACAAATGAAAATTTTCTTGGTTGGGTACAGCCCTTGAGGGAGGTCGACGAGACTTCATCTCACATACTTTGGGCATATTATCAGGAGCTACCTGGACACGGACATTATGCTTGATAAGGTAGAAGGTCAGCAAGAGAGAGGAAGACCTTTTTGGGTCACAGTGCTGCAAAAATGGGCTGTAATGTATCAATGATTGTGAGGATGACCCTGGAGCTGGCAGTTTCCTGTTCTGTGTATACATAGGGTGGTTATGAAATGGCACAGACTTGGCAGTACCTAGTAACAACAACCCTGATGTAATTTGGTGATGATAGGGGGAACGGGAAAGCGTATTTCAAGAAAATCAATAATTATTGAAGAGAAGTAATAAAATATTATTCTGAGGTAAAGACCAAACATGTAAATTAGGATTAAAGCATGTGTGTGTGTATGCATTTTCTCATATCTTGAAACAAATTTGCATAATAACTGTTAGTCTCCCATATTACAGATGAGAAAAGTGACACAGAGAGAGGCATTAGTAATGACTAGCTCCCCAAGCCCGTAACCCATTCCACTGGGATATACTGCCGCTAAGCTGTTCATAAAGAACTGCTTTATGGATCATCATTGGAATACCATCTCCTCCGGGGATACTCATGTGGTACTTCTGTTTGTCTGTTTCTTCATGCATAAAATTTTCAGCCTTGTGGTCAGGACAATTCACAGCAGGAGATGTAAACTGTGGAAATGTGCCCGTGAAATTCAAACTCTCTTTTGTATTGAGAACTGTATCATAAAGTGGGTTGCCTGTTTCCAATATAACCTGTTTTCTTATTTGATACCTCACATGGAAATCCTCTCATCTACTGGTAATGGAGGTGCTGTATATTAGCTCAATCCCTGAAGATTTCTCTGGTGCTACATAAGGACGTTTCGGGAGTACCAAGGGCTAATGGCATTAGTACTTTCAGGTTATCCACATTCTTCTTTAAAATAATGACATAGCTAGTAGCCAAGCAGCCTCCACCCCCTTTTTCTCTCTAACAGAACAGAAATGATGGATAGGCTCATGCTTTGCCTGCTTTGGAATTGGCTATGCTTCCTTTGTTCTATGATTGTCAACAGGTTTAGGCTACGTAGAATATAGGCTTCCCCAGCTATCCCCAAACAGAGCATGCAAACGTTTGTAGTTGAAATGGCATAAAATGGTTGTCATTGTTATACACTGGAAAAGGTTTTAGGTTCCCAGACTCCCCCCAATAACCAACCAAATCATACCAAACAATACATAAAGCGTAAAATAACACTGGCATATAACAAAAGCAGGAAAGATATGACAAATACACAGACTTTTAAGAGTAGACCTCATGTATTTCCCACTTAGCTTCAGTGGACCCAGTTTGTCGCTGCTACTCTCACTGGGTGGGCACTGTTTCTTGAATGGCTGGCTCCCCACAAAACAAACTCAGAACACTAGTTTCACTGTTCACCTTGTTTTTATAAAAGCAAAAGTCATCTTGAGATTTCTTTCAGTTAGTGGAAGCAGGTACTAACATATGCCTCCCAAATGGTGAAGTGCTGTAAAGCAAACTCTCAAAAGGCAGGGGTTTACCCATACATAAGTCAACAACAGCTAGCCCCTTGTAGTATATGAGTTTAGTTAATCACCTATATCCTTTGGGGGTGGGGTGGGTTATGTTTATGCAGAGATATCTTTGCGTGTTGAACTAAAAGCACTCTTTTCTCCTCTTAAAACTAGGGTTTTTTCCCTACAATTTCAAAGATTATAGGAAGATGTTTGGGATTCTGAAGGGCAGTGGTGGGATTCAACTGGTTTGTATCAGTTCAGAAGAATCGATAGCTACATTTTTGTTGAATTTGGTGAACTGATTGCTAAAATGACACTTGTATTTAGGGTTCTTTCTAAGGTAGGCAGATGGACAGCCACCCAATGTGAAAAATCACAAATTTGCCATCCCTCCTCATTTTTAATGTTCATCTGCACCACTAGCAGTGTTCTATAGCATGTTGAAACAATATATTTTGATATGTATACTTAAATATATATATACTTTATATGTATGCATATATGTACTTAAAACAGTCATTAGGGCAGTGAACCAGTTGTTACATTATTTGAATCCCCCCGTTGCCCAAGGGGCTGTGAGACTGAAGTCTCCTAGTAAAGGTCTAGGTAACTCGTCTGAAATGTTTGATCTAGAGTAGCTCAAGGACAGTAAACCAGTCAAGGACAAACAACTGAGTATTTGTGCTCATTGTAAAGAGCATGGATGGAAGGACATAAAGCAGTATTTCTCTGTATTCTAATCCGTTTCCAGATGTGACTTCCAAAAACACTGGCTTGTATGTCACTCCCTCTGTTCAGAAATTTTTAATGATTCCCGCTCTTTCTTGTGTAACTCCCATCTACACTGAATATATTTCCCATAGTTCTCCTCATAAACCTTTGACTTCAGCCAAGTAGATCTGTTCATTGTTCCCTAGTAATAGTATGTTTATTCCTGACTATAGACTTTTTTGTTCTCGGGTTTCCTCTTCCCTGGAATGACTTCTGATCCCCCTTAACAAATCTTCCCATCCCTTAAAATCAAACCCAATGCCTAATTTCCCATGAAGTCCACTAGGACTACCTCCCTGCTCCCCCACAAGGGTTTGGCTTTCATACAAACTCCTAGATGTATTATTATCTCCAGTCTATATTTGAAAGCTAAGATATATTATTGATATAATCTTGAATTTTTTTTCATTTTTTTCTGTAATGTCCTTTTTATGCAATAAAGGTTACAAATTATTTGAAGGCAAATTTCTTAGATGCTTTTATATGTCTAACACTAAGAAGGTACTCAATAAATATTAAGCTGAAATTGGAATGTCTAATACATTATACATATGATATATATATCATATGTATATCATATATATATATATATATATGGAAGTGACCTACAGTTGGGATAACTGTTCTCTATCACATAACATTATATATTATATTTATAACTCTTTTCTACACATTTATTTTACTGCATAGTTTTATTTCATTGAGATGGGTTTGAAAAATACTGAGAAGGGATTTGTCCAAGTACACAAAGGAGGAAATAGTTGCTGCTTCAAAATATTGCATGCAGGTGGTTCAGAACAGTGTTTTTTTTTCTTCTGTGACAAGATGGCAAATTTGAGTCTGCAAATTGGTGCCAGGATACCCCAGCATACCTATTGCACATGCTGTAGGGTGAGGAGTTCACAGTTAAATGAATGGGTCTGGCGCATGCCACTGTTCTGCAATACTTTCGTGGTGGTTTATAGCCACAGTTTTAATATGGTTTAGTAAGTGCTTGAACTTCTCTAAACAAATAACACGCATTATTGGAAATCAGACACAGTGCACACTTGCCCCTAGGGACTCCTCAGTTTTTGAATTAGCAATTGCAAGCATGTTGCGCTTTAACTCACTGGTTTTAGATGAAATTTAGTCTTTTCTTAAGGGGGAATAAACAAACAACTACCTTTTGGAAAAATGACTAGTAACTAAACAAGTAATAAAAATTAAGAAAAGCAAGAATTTCTTCCTGGTGTTATTTTCCTGAGTGCATCATGACTTGTTTTTTAAAAAGATTTCTATTGCGGCAGCTACTTACTGCTTTTATATCATTTAAGATAATTTGATTGTCGTTATAGGATTCCTGCAAAGGAATAATTTACTTTTCTCAACTGTTCTAATACAGACTTGTCAGCACTGAAAAAAAACTGTCAGACTAACAAAGTCAGGAAGTACTGTGTCATGTGTTTGTCTATGTGTGCTTTGTTGGTTGCTGTTTTTGGTTTTAAGTTTAATTGTTATGTATCTTTATATCTCCTTTGGAAGGTAAGCTTAGGGTCAAGAGGTTGCTGGGAGGTGAAATGGAAATAATTTTTCAGTAGACAAATAGGCCCTAACTTTACAGTCTCAGCAAGTATTGTATGAAGGCTTTCAAAGAGTCATATTCTATTGTGCTTACATTTACTAGATGTGAGCATAGATTCTAACTGTAACCAAATAAAGTCCTCAGCATTTTTTTCTGGAACTATATTTTTGGTGTTATGTTGACCATATCTACATTTCTACTGGTGTAAGACAGGCACAGTGACCCTGCAGTTCTCTGTTTTAGTTTAAAGCCCTGTTGGGAAAAACCCGTGTGTGTGTTTAATAGTCCATCTTTAGAAAAGAATATAACTTTGTTGCTATTGTTCTTACTGAAAAATAAAAGTTTAAACATATGGAAAAGTAAGTAAATAAAAATGTGATGGAATATTCACAAAGTATGCATATATACCTTTGTGACCTGCATTGAGATCAAGAAATATTACCAGTCTCAAAAAGATCTTTCCAGCCATTACCCCTCCAATATGTACTGTGCACCACCAAGAGTCATCATTACTGGTGACTCTATTACCTTAGGTTGGTTTTGCCTTTCTGTGGGATCTTATAGTGTCTACTCTTTTACATCAGATCAACACTCTATCTGTGAAATTCATCCATTACATTTAGAAGTAGTGTGTTCATTTTAATCTCTAAATAATACCCTATTATATGATTATATCATAACTTGTTATCTACTCAAATGTTGAACACTTTAATTCTTTCCAACTTTGCATGCTTAGCAATAATCTTGCTGCGGCATTTCTTGTGTAGGTATTTTGGGGAACTTATTTCTTCTGAGTACATATTTAGAAAGGACATTGCTATGTTAAGCTGTGAAGATGTACGAATCAGTTGTACGAATCTGTGCTCTTTCCAATAACTGATGTGAGTTTAGGGCTTTTTTCTTCAACATTTGGGCTTATCTGCCTTTCTTATTTTAGCTATTTTGTTAGATTATATGTTGGTATTATACTCTAGGTGCTATTTCCATAAAGTTGAGCAACATTTCGCGTGCTTATTGTCCATTCTACCTACATCTTCAGGCTGAAATTGATTAAAAAGGACATGAAGATGCATTGGTAATTATTGACAGTTGGAATGCAAAAGTTGGGTTAAAGGGGAAGGAACACTAGTTGGAAAATAAGGTCTTATTGATATAAAATGAACATGGAGATCACATGCTAGAAATTCACAAGAGCAACAACTTGTTCATAACTAACGCCTTTCTTTTGAATGAGATGGGCTTTCCAGCTGGCACACACAGACGGAATTGAGTACATCTGTGGGAAGAGATGATGGCGAAGATCCATGTCTGCAGCTAAATCCAGGCCAGGTTGGACAGACCACCATTTCTCATATACAGGTTCAGGTTGAAACGGAATAAAATTAAAATTAGTCTACTAAAGCCAAAATATGGCCTTGAATTTCTAAAACACCTCAAGAACAGTTTTGCTGCATCCAACACTCATGAGAAAATACCTGACTGTGGGAGAACGTCAAGAAGGTCTCACATGAAGAAGGCAAAAGGCCATTAAAAAGTCAGGAAAGAAAGAAGAGACTCTGAAACTTGTTCTTCATAGAGTAGCTAAAGCAAATGGAAGAAATGACGAAGTCAGCTGAGCAGATTTCAAAAGGCAGCTTGAGACGACAAAGCAAAACTTTATACTGAAATGTACAAAGACCTAGAGTTAGAAAAACAGAAAGGAAGGATTCACTCGGCATATCTTAAACAGAAGGAACTCGAGGAAAAAAGATCGAGCCTCAAGTTGTAATATTGAAAGATTCTATTGGCCAAATATTGAATGATCCAGAAAGCATTAAAAGAATATTGAAGGCATACACAATCCCTGTGCTAAGAAAAACTAAACAATACTCAGTCGTTTCAGGAAGTAGCGTATGAGCAAGAACCAGTATTACCAAAGGAAGAAGTTCACGGTGCATGATGGTAAGCATTAGCCAAAAAGAAAGTGCTAGAAATTGATAGAATACCAATTGAGATGTTTCATCAAGCTGATTAAGCATTGGAAGCACTCACTCATCTATGCCAAGAAATTTGAAAGACACCTACCTACTTGTTCAACTGACTGGTAGGGATCCATATTTGTACCCACTCCAAAGCAAGGTGACCCAACAGAATGCTCAAATTACAAGGCAGTATCATTGTTTTACATGCAAGTAAAATTTTGCTGAAGATCATCCAGCAATGGTTAAATTAATAGGGAGCTGCCAGAGGTTCAGATCAGATTTAGAAGAGATGTGGAACAAGACGATTATTGCTGATGCCAGATGGACTTTGGCTGAAAGGAGAAAATACCAGAAAGATGTTTACTTGTATTTTATTGGCTGGGTCAGGCATTAGACTGTGTGGATCATAACAACCTATGGATAGCCTTGAGAATAGGAATTCCACAACACTTTAGAGTGTGCGTGCAGAATCTGTACATGGAGCAAGAGGCAACTGTGTGAACAGGCCCAGAGAATACTACCAGTTAATCAAGAGAGGGGTGTGGCAGAGTTGATCCACTACCATACTAATTCAAGCTGGAGGCTGAGCAAATCACCAGAGAAGCTGCTTGGCTTATATGAAGAATGCGGCAGCTTATTAACAACCTTCAATATGCAAATAATATAACTCTGCTTGCTGAAAGTGAGAAAGATTCGAAGCACTTACTGATGAAGATCGAGGATGGCAGTGACTAATATGGATCACAGCTCCATGTAAGGAAACCAAAATCCTCACAGCAGGACCAAAAGGCAGCCTCATGACAGACAGTGAAAAGATTGAAATTGTCAAAGATTTTGTTTTTCTTGCTTATGGAAGGAAGCAGCAGTCCAGAAATTAAAAGGATGCGTTAACTAGGTAAATCTGCTGTACAGGACCTCTTATTTTCAATCACCTCATATGTATGTGAAAGTTAGATATTGACTAAGGAAGCCCAAAGAAAAACTGATGCATTTGTCCTATAGTATGGGCAAAGAATATTGAAAGTACCATGGATTGCCAAAGGAACAAACACATCTGTTTTGGAAGAAGTACAGCCAGAGGCAAGGGTGGCAAGACTTGTGTCATGTACTTTGGACATGTTTTGGGGAAACTGGAGGGGCAGCAGAAAAGAGGGCGAGCTTCAATGAGATGGGTGGGCACAGTGACTGCAGCAGTGAGCCTGACTGGAAGCACAGTTGTGAGTTTGGCACAGGGGCGGGCAGTGTTTCGTTCTGCTGTATCTAATGGAACTATGAGTGGGAACCAACTCAATGGCCCCGGACAACAATAACATTTGCCATTTGTCAATGCTCTTTGGTAAAATGCCTTTTAAAGTCTGATCGTTTAGGAAATATTGGTTCACTGAGCTGCACAGAAGATCTGTGGTGGCATAGTGGATTATGCTTTGAGTCAGCAGTTTGAGTGCACCAGAAGCTCCAGGTGAGAAAGATGTGACTTTCTACTCTCATAAAGAGTCAGCTTTGGTCAACCTACAGGGGCAGTTCTAACCTGTCTTATAGGGTTGCTATGAGTCAAAATTGACTCAATAGCAGTGAGGGTTTTTCCCAGCTATATAGATCTCTTAGATCTTGATGTATATTATAAAACAGCATCACATTTATTGCTACTACTCCCTGTATCATAAGAAAAGTCTTTCAAGTATTGGAAAGCCATCTCTCAGTATAGATATGAGTTTTTCAACAGTCTAAATTTTGCTTATATACTTGAATTTCATCAGTGGCAACAAATATTATTTTGCTTGAAGTGACAGTTAATTTCTTTCATTATCAAGAAAGTGCCTACCAAATGATAACTGTATATTGTCTGTCAGCTATTCTTGCAAGAGAAATGGTGGCCCATGAAAAAAGAGATTCGTTTGGTTTGCTAATCAAACGATCATCATACCTGGGTGCATCATAAGTGTTTTATACACACTTCCATTGTTACACAACATATTAATAGAAGAAATGTGTTCAGGAGCTGAGATGTAACAAGATTAATTTTTATATCTTTTTACTTAAAATTGGAATTTGTTTTAGTGGGAGTGCCAGGCAGTGAAGAATTTCATGACTACCAGTGCAAGAACCCTGATCCATACTGAGTTTACAGAACTTTCAGTACAAATGTCAACACAGTAAAAATTATAAATGACACCTTAGTGTTAAGCTTTTCTTGTTTAAGCCTTGTGGACCCTTGAATGATTCTGGGGTGCTTGCAGACCACATCCTGAGAACTGTTGTCCTGCATCTGAATCCTTTAGTGGACCAGATGTGTTACAAAAATATCTCCTCCTCTGTGGGCTACCTTTTTACCTTTAGTGGTGTGTTTTGATTATTTGTATTACTTTTCCAGCAATATGAATTCATTTTCAAATATTATTGTTAAAATTAACCTTTTTCTTTTACCTTGAATTAGTGTTGGGCACAGCATAATGTGTTCCTGTTTTGCTTTGTGTGACAACTCTGATTCCCATACTGTCTGTTAGCCATTCTGATGTGGATGTCTATTCCACACTATTTTAAGTGTAATCTCTGCTTCCTATGCCTCTGCATGCTTCCATTATATGATTAAAATATTTTTTATAATGGCTCAAAGATTGTAAGGCAAACTGAAACATTCCCATTTAGATTGCAGAGGAAAATGAAAACCTGATGCACATTTCAAATGTTTACATGAAGTTAGATGCTTCTAGATCGCAGATGTTTGCTCATTAACAGTTGGAGGCTTAGAAGAATTTCATTCAGGAAATGACTATTCAAGATGATCCCAAACACGGCAAAACTTTTCATAGTGAGCATTTAATAATGTTTTCATACTATAATAGGTAATATTATTAAAATGTATCTATAATATATCTTGTAATTTAACTGGGAAAATATTTCCATAATATACGCAAGGGGCATCAATTACTTGAGAGTATTAGAAGAATGGTGTTGATGCGCTGCTTTCTAGGTGCTAAAGGAAATGTCAGTTCTTGGGGGACATTTTCTGGGTTCTTCTTTAGGGTTTCCCTTTCCTTTAGCAGTGGTCCTTGGGGATCCTTCCAGTGTTTTTTGTTTACCTCTTTTAATTTTTAAATTATTTTTATCAGTTGACCTTCCTTGTGGAATTTGCTCTCAAGTGTAGGGGAGGGATTGAGCCTAATGAGCATGAGCTATATAAGATGCTGAGCTTCAGTAACAATTGCTTGTAACTCCAGTCCTAGTCTCGGTGTGCTAATTAAAAGGTCCGTGGTTAGAACCCACCTGCTGCTCTGTGGAAGACACATAGGGTTATCTGCTTTGGTAAAGATTACTCACTGCCATCAAGTCCATTCCGACGCGTGGCGACTCAGTAGGGCAGGGTAGAACTGCCTCTGTGGATTTCTGACGGTAACTCTTCTTCACAGAGTAGAAAGCCTCCTCTTTCTTCTGCAGAGTGACTGGTGGTTTCTAACTTCATAAAGATTGGGGGCAATTCTACTCTGTCCAATGCAGGTTGATATGAATCAGAATTGGCCCAATAGTAATGGGTTTCCTTTGGTTCAAGGGTAGTTCTGTGGTTACGTCTTAGCCCTGGTACGATGCTAACTAAAAGAGGTAGCTTCGCAAGTTCATGGCATTTTTCCATTATCATTCTGTTCTACTTTTCCATAAGCTTTTAAAAACTCTCTTATAGAAAGCTAAAAGGAATTACAAATGACCTTCTGCTAAGTCAATAAATTCCTCTAATTATGGCATATAGTACTAGATCTGTGTATTGTTACTGAAAACTACCATTACTGAAAACTACCAAAGCTATCTTATGACTCACGTTCACTCTGTTTTGCCACATGTTAACAGGTAACTTCTCACTAAGGTTTAATTGGTTTCCTTTTTAAAAATCATATGAAAGCCATGCTGTTAATTTTTCATATGTCTACATGCTGCGCATAATGTGAGCCTGGCCCATCAGGACCCTTGTTATACAGATCGTGCTGTCTTTGCTTTCCTGGACCCTGAGCAGGAGTCAGCACAAATGCTTTTGCTCAAAGCTCAGGAAGCCTGGGAGGCACTCTGCGCAAATGAGCATGCTCAAGTACCAGAGATTAGCTTCTTCTCCCACTCCCTTCCGAGCTCTCTCTCACCCATGTGCACTCTCCACCTCAGCAACCGGTGAGAATATTGGAGAGCCGTTCTTTTCTGGTGAATTGGTTTGTTTGTTATTATGTTCTCCAAAGGATGGACTATTAGATTTTTATGGAAATAAAACACTTTACAGCTGCCTAGTATGAATATTGTTCCTGAATTATAAAATTAATTTGTCCCCTTTTATTTAGAATAAGAATTTAAAAATCAAATACAGTGACTCTGCTGCCTCTTCAAGAAAATAGAAATGCAGGAAAAAGTAGTTGTACAGAAGGTAGATTAGACCAGTTTTGAATAGCTATCGGAAGTAGAAGCTAGAAAAAGGGGAGTTAAGTTTCAATATAAGGAGTAGCAATGTAGAATGAGCTACTTAATTCTTGGGTAAAATTGGAGCAGGGGATAGGCTATTGTTTATGAAAATGTAGCAAAGACAATACTTGCATAGGACAGAATGTTAGATGAGACTTATGGGATCACTTTCAATCCTGACTTCCCAAGATTCTAATGTTTTGAGGTCATCCACCACACGCATTGTAAAAGCATACTGGAAGCTATGGTTATGTCACTTTTAGACTCCCCATTAAATATTAAGGGATACATTTGGAGAAATGTTTGCCCTACATTGTTTATATTATCCTTATATGCTTATTTAGACACTCATATTTTACCTAGTATAATTATAAAACTTCATTGTGAAGGATCTCTTCTAATAATGGAAAGATAATGCTGTCAGTTAAGTTGGAAAATTTTTAAAGGAACAAATAAAAAAGGGTTAAAACAAATCGACAGTTTATTATTCTAGGGTAACACTTCCAAAAGCTTTGTCACGTGAACTGTGATGGGATTTTCTTTTTGCCTAAGTGTAAGTGAAACAGTGATTTTCAATCATGTGATTTATCTTTCTCAGACCAGTACTATGAAATCTCATATAACCCTTTTTAAATTTGTGAATAGATGAAAGAGACTTCACCAATGTTCTAACTCCCAAAAAGCTCTTAAGAATCTGTCCAGATGCCATAGTGTCTGTCCATCCAAAATTGAGTAGAAGTTTACACTGAAGTTACCAGATTCATGGTTTGAAATTCAGAACATACTAATAGGAATCCCTGCGTGCTGCAAATAGTAAATGCAATTAGCTGCTAACCACAAGATTGGGGGCTTGAAGTCGTCCGGAGGCACTTCAGGAAAAGGCCTGAAGAAGCCTTACTTCTGAAAAAGCAGCCATCGAAAACTGGGCAGTGCGTATTTCTGCTCTACACATGTAGGATCACCACGAATCAGACAGTACAGTAACTTTTTTTTTAATAAGCCGACTGTCATCCTTAATGGATATTAGTTTCACATTTATTAATAACAGGTTGTTGTTAGGTGCCATTGAGTTGGTTTTGACTCATACCTATAGCGAAACACTGCCTAGACCTGTGCCACATTCATGATTATTGTTGTGCTTCTGCCCATTGCTGCAGTCACTGCATTCGTCCGTCTCCTGGATGCACTTCCTCTTTTTGCTGCCCCAACACTTTATCAAACATGATGTCCTTTTCCAGGGACTAGTGTCTCCTAATAACATGTCTGAAGTACGAGAGACAAAATCTTGCCACCCATAACAAACACTAAGGAGCATTCTGCCTGTACTTCTTCCGAGAGTGATTTGCTTGTTCTTTTGACAACAAATGGTACTTTCAATATTCTTTTCCACTACCGTATTTCAAGTGTATCCTTTCTTCTACGGCATTCTTTATTCAAGTGTGGGGCTTTATGTCAAGAATTTATAATAGTTTTAAAAGATAATCGAGGGTGAAAAAAAAGCAGTTTTAGACAGTGGCAGGGCATTTAGATTCCGTCATGATGGTGAGGCCCCTTCATACGCCCTTACTCCTGGGATTGCCGTTTTATGGCTGTGACATCGCACAAAACCTTTAGAATCGATGGCTCACAACGAGATTTTCTACAGGCAAGATTGTATGTCTTCTGCCTTGGTCTCTCTGTGGATGCCGTACTTAATGTAAGCATAATTCTGCTGTGAACATTTCTTACATATGTTCAACTCATGAGATATCTGTCAGTTTGTTATTTCTTGTTTGTGGTTAGGTTATATAGGAAGAAGTACTGCTTTCCTGGTTCTTTGGAATTCCTCGCCTCCCACCTTTTCCTTGTCACTACAAGAGACAGTATAGAATCTCAGGCCAGTTTAGCATCCCAACAAAGATGGTTATGTTAATGTTTTCATTTATAGATTGCACAATAATTTTTACCCTTTCCTCATCTTAGAAACAAACCTCTTGAGTTTCTTTCTCCTAAAATCACAAAACCCAACCAAATGCTGTATCACTGCCATTGAGTGGATTCTGACGCATAGCAATCCTGTAGGATAACCCTTTGGGTTTCTGAACTTTTAAGTCTGCAGCAGCAGCAGGAAGCCTCCCTCCTTTCTTCCTCAGAGCAGCAGATGGGTATGAATTGCTGACCCTACTGTTAGCATCCCCACGTGTAGCTCACTTGGCCACCAGGGTTCCTTTCCTCCTAAAGTAAATCTTATTTATGTAACAAACATTTACACACAACAGTGAATAACCACTGCTCTGAGATTTAACTTCCCCCTCCCCCTCAAAAAATTCTTTAAGAACCTTGTGAAGCTGGTTCTGTCTGGTTTAGATGAGGAAACTCGAGTAGAGTGCTTGGGCAGATTTCCCAAGGTTATACAACTAATACTTGGCAGTGCTTAGTTGGTGCAGATGGCTGCCGTGTCTTGCTGCTAACTGAAAGACTGCAGGGTCTGGTCCGCTCGCAGGCTCCTCAGGAAAGCCAGCCTCGGAAACCCCTGTGGCGCACAGAGCTCCTCTCACCCCGACGGCGCGGCAGTACATTGGAACCAGTTCATGACAACTAGTTCACGTTTTTTTGAGTAAAGTTATCATCAGTCATCAATCTCTTACAGAATTACCCCAATACGTCTTGTCTAGCCGTGGTTTCCTAAACAACATGATGGAAAATGTATAATAATCATAGGCTTTAGAAAAAGATAAAGGTACCCTATGATCCCAGTGTTTCCATCTCCTGCTTCAGACATCCCTGTAGCAAAACTCTTTAGTAAGATCTAAAATGTTAATTTAATAAATTCATTGAGAGTCAACTGAAGGTAATTTCTAAAAGAATAACTAAAAATATATAGATTAGTCTAGAAGATTTCTTTATAAAATTGACAGCTACAGGCCCATGTTTCAGAATCACATATTTCTTTCTGGTGTTTTCTGATAACATTTTTTTAATATCTGTTCAGAGTCAAATGCTTTTGATAAATTGGTATAGCACAGCTCTAAGTCAATTAGACTTCTTTTGCCGTGCTTCGTCTATTTCATTGCCATGTTCGTAGCTTTAGAATTACATCAGCTACTGGATTTTGAGACTTATTTCTTTCCATTTGATTCAACAAACATTTATTGAGTACCTTATAGTACCTATTATGATTCCAGTGATGTGCTGCATAGTAAGGTTATAAAGAAGAAATTCCTTTTGTGGGGAAAATTATACTGTAATGATTTGAAGTAGCCTCATGGGAAGCATTTGGAATCAAGCTGTCTAAATATGCCTTGTGAGAATAACTCATCAATAAAATAAGTGGAGCATATCAGTAAATAAATAGCCTTATTGCAGGTTTTATCTTCTCATTCCACTAAAGACCCAGGTAAAAGCACCACTTAATCTTCTTTCTGTTGCTATGGGCACATCAAATAAGAGGAGATCCTTAATTTAGTGTCCAGTATTGGTAGAGTTAATATGCAACAAAATGTAAATGAATAAGCCATTCCTCAAAATAAATATTTAGAATTATGAAATTATGCGTGAGTCTTATATGAAGCCGGAATATCAATCTGAAAATGTAACTGAAAACTGAGTTTCTGTACTACTTAACCAAACAACTCACTGCCATCACATCAATTCTGACTCAGAATCACTTACAATGGATAATTTCATCCTTGTTAGGGTCTAGAAACCTAAGCCAAGCATATTGAATGATCTGATCTTTTGGTTTCTGATCTATTGCTGTTAGATGTCCTTGAGTTGGTTCCGACCCATAGCTACCGTAAGCACAATAGAACGAGACACTGCCTATCCTGTGCCATCCTGACAATTGTTGCTATGCTTAAGCCCATGTGGTAGTCACTGTATCAGTCCATCTTCGTGGAGGGCCTTCCTCTCTTTCCCTGGCCCTCTACTTTATGAAACATGATGTCCTTCTCTAGAGAGTGTTCTCTCCTGACAACACATCCCATATACGCAAGACGAGCTCTCACAAAACCTGCCTCTAAGGAGCACTGTGGGTGTACCTCTTCCAAGGCAGATTTGCTTGTCCTGTTTGAAGTCCATGGTAGATTGAATATTCTTCACCAGAGAACCACAGTTCAAATGCATCAGTTCTTCTTCAGTCTCCCTTATTCAATATCGACCTTTCGCGTGTATATGAGACAATTGAAAACAACATGGCCTCAGTCAGGTGCACCTTAGTCCTCAAAATAACATCCTTGTTTACTCAATGCAATGTGTCTTTTGATCTCTTGACTGCTGCTTTCATGAGCATTGATTGTGAATCAAAGCAAGACAAAATCTCTGACAACTTCAATCTTTTCTCCAGTTATCATGATGTTACTTATTGGTCCAGATGTGAGGATCTTTATCTTTATATTAAGCTAATCCATACTATAAAGGCTGCAATCCTTGATTATCAGCAGCAAGTGCTTCAAGTATTCCTCACTTTCAGCATACAAAGATGTGTCATCTGCATATCACAGGTTGTTAATAAATCTTCCCCTAATCTTGATGCTGCATTCTTCTTTATATAAGCCAGCTTCTCTAATGATTTGCTCAGCATACAGACTGAGTAAGTATGATAGAGGATCAACCCTGGCGTATACCTTTCTTGATTTTAAACTGTGAAATATTCCCTTCCTCTGAATAATTACCTTTTGATCCATGTGCAAGTATCCTCATAAGCACATTGAAGTGTTCCGGAATTCCCATTCTTCTCACGTCACATACTTTGGCATAGTCAATAAAATACAAGTAAACGTCTTTCTTGTATTCTCTGCTTTTAGCCAAGATCCATCTGACATTAGCATTGATATCCTTGTTCCATGCCCTCTTCTGAGTCTGGCCTGAACTTCTGGCTGCTCCCTGTCAATGCACTGCTGAAACGTTCATTGGATAATCTTGAGCAAAATTTTACTGGCATGTGATATCAGTGATAACATTATTTAATTTGAACATTCTGTTGAGTCTCCTTTCTTTGGAATGGGTATGAAAATGGATTTCTTCCAGTCGGTTGGCCAACAAGCCATCTTCCAGGTTTCTTGGCACAGACAGGTGAGTGCTTCCAGTGCTTCATCAGCTTATTGAAACATTTCAATTGGTAGTCCATCAATTCCTGGAGCCTTCTTTTTGGCTTATGCTTCCAAAAGAAACGTGACTGTCTTCCTTCAGCTGGCTCTTGCTCATATGCTACTTCCTAAAATGGTTGGTATTGATTCGTTATTTTTGGTCCAGTGACTGTGCATTCTATCTTTCTTTGATACTCCCTGCATCATTCAATATTTTTTCCTCCAGAATCTTTAAATATTTTAGCTTGAGGGCTTTTTAAAGTTTTTTTCAGCTGGATATGCCGATATTCTTCCATTTTGGCTTTCTAAATCTAGATATTATTTCACTAATATTTTACCTTGTTTTCTTGAACTGCGGTTTTCATTAAAGTTATGTTAATACACAACACACAATAAAATAGACTTTATTTTAAACAAACAAAAACAAACAAATAAATAAAGCAGCCCCATTTTAAAGTGTCGGAACTTAGGACCTGTAAAGTTTAATAAGACCAAAAAAAAAATCCCCAAAACTCAAAAAACTCAAACCAGTGGCTTTATTAAGTCCTTATTCACTCACAGTGACTCCATATGGTTTAATACTTTGAATTTTTAAAGCCATGATCTGGTTGAACCAACAGTCCATCTCAAATCTCTGGTTCTAAAGTTTGTTCTCTTTAGTGCATGATGTATCTCATTAGCATGAGTGTCATTGTTGGCAGCCCTGTTTCTCTTAGAGCTAACCTAAATAGCGAAGTGAGAAATTATTTCATCATTTTATGTTTCCCTTAGTTGATATTCTTTATTTCCTTCAGCAAAACTTTGCTCATGAAATTACACTTTAGGTGAGCTACTAAGTTCAGTTCGCCCTCTGATAATGACTTTCCAAGATACTAGTGAGTTTTAGAGGTTCTGCTTTCCTTCTGCACTCTTCTTCTCAACCCTGCAATCCTTAAGATCATAGCAAGAGCCTTCTACTTCATCCATGTATTTGGAAGCAAAGATCTGTTGTTATGAATGAACAGATGTCAGCCAAACGTATAACATTTAATGTTGCTATCTTATAAAACCCTGCAGGTAATAAGATGGAAATAGATGCATTCTCAGTTTTATTTTGTATCTTTAGATGGGAATATATGTATGTTTTTTAAAGAAATTATGTCATAATTTAGACTTCCAAATAAATGTACTTCAAAATAGTTTTTTGGTAAAGTTTTACAGTTTTCCCCAAATTACTATTAAGAGCCACTTTGTGAATCTTCATTTTTGCATTTATAACTTCTGATCCCTACAGTGTCACTCAGCCGACTTATTTCTCCACGTAAATCATATTTCCTTAATGTATACAAGGGAAGTTACTGTTTTAAAACTATCGCCCATTTTGTCAGTTTTTGCTCTGAAGGAGGGTTTCTAGTGTTATACTGGCAAGACAAAACCAAGGTGTTAGTGATGTGGAAGAACTTTCTCTGAAATCACTATACACACGTGTAATACATGTTGCTGAACACCATCAAGTTTATTTTGACTCATAGCAATCCCAGATGACAGAGTAGATATTATCCCATAGTGTTTTCTAGGTTGTAATTAAAAAGAAGAAAGTAAAGTCCTTTGAGTGAAAGTTCACAGAGCAAATTGTTTTCCATTCAACAATTCACAAAATGCACGTTTTGTTTCATGGCATTGATTGTTATCCCTACGATTGTTACCACACTCGCTACACTGCTCCCCAGATTTACTGATTCCATTGTCCTTTTCTCTGTCTTCCTGCTTATCACTAAACCAAAGCTTCTCTTTTAACCTCATAGCACACATTTTCCTAATGTGGTGGTTTTCTTTCAGCCAAAGTAGAGCCTTGGATCCATACTTGAAGGGTGTGTAAGGACCACAGTCTTGGATTTCCACCATTATCTGTCAAACAAGAAAATCTGGGTTTTTTGGTCCTCCTCACCCCCATGATTCTGATTTCTTACCCCCCAAGTTTTCCTCCCATCTACCCAGAAGCTCCTATTGCAATCTCTTGCTGAACGGTAGCTGTGGTATCCGGCACTCACCTATTTCTTCTGGCCTCAGGCTATGGAGGCTGGTATTCCCTGGGCCTGATAGACTTTTGAAGTACATTGTTTTTTCAGTCTTGCACTTTCTTCCTCTTGACTCTGGCTGGGCAGTAGTTTACTACGAGTGACCCTAGTTAACTACACTAAGGGGCAGCTTACAAACTTTTAAGACTTTGGTCTCTACTCTCCAAAGTAGGGTGAAGGGTGAAGAACATTGTCTTTGTGGACTGTATTAGACCAGTTAACCTTGGTGTTCTTTGAGATTGTGGTCTCGAGCCCTCCGGGATTACAGTTCATCTCTCAGGTGTTTGTTTTGGTGAAGAGTTTCATAACTCTGTTCCATGTGTGCTTTATTACATTATGAACCCTTGCAGAACCCTTAAATACACATGAAAAAATATCCTCTTTCAGACCTATATATTCGAGTGTATAACTCCATTACCCTGTTCTTCTTAGGTGTCTGTGCATTGTCTGGTATACTGTTATTATTACTGTTATTGTAAGACTGTGTAGACAATAGTAATTTCTTCTCCTTACTTTTTAAAAATCATTTTATTGGGGGCTCGTGCAATTCTTATCATATTCCATACATCCATCCATTGTGTCAGCGCATTTGTACATTTATGGCCATCATCATTCTCAAAACATTTTCTTTCTACTTGAGCCCTTGATATCAGCTCCTCATTTTCCCCCTTCCCTCCCCGCTTCCCCTTCTTCATGAACCCTTGATAATTTATAAATTATTATTTTGTCATATCTTACACTGTCCGACGTCTCCCTTCACCCACTTTTCTTTTGTCCGTTCCCCCAGGGAGGAGGTTATATGTAGCTCCCTGTAATCGGTTCCCCCTTTCTACTCCACCTTCCCTCCACCCTCCCTCCCAGTATCGCCACTCTCAGCACTGGTCCTGAAGGGATCATCTGTCTGGATTCCCTGCGTTTCCAGTTCCTATCTGTACCAGTGTACAGCCAGGGTTGCCATGAATCAGAATCACTCGATATCAAATGGTGATGGTGAGGGTGAATATATCAGAGACCTCAATAAAACATCACATTTAATGGTGAAACATTAAAAGCTTTCCTAGTAAGTCAGAGAAGCATTTGGAGACTAAATGTTACCAGTATTCCTTGGTTACTATTGTCTTCATTTATCAGTTATTATAAAGTAGAAATGAGCTCCCAATATAATTGGTCAGCTTGTAAGCAAGGGAGAAAAGAAATGAGGAGCATGCAGAAATTCCAGAATTTTAAGAGTCGAAAGCTGCAATTATTTCTTACTTCCAACTGCTAAAATATAAAATTGGCTAATTATTTGAATGAACCAAAGCCTATTGTATTTCAGCTATTTGTCAAACACCCAACCACGACTAAAGCCAACACACTTTAATTACACCTGAAATTCACTGAAAGTGAGTGTCGAGGATGTTCTCTCTCCTTAAGGAAAAAGAGAGAAAGAGTGTGGCTCGTCCACAGAAGCCTGCTCACCCCGCAGGACTGTAGGTAAGTCTGGAACAAGAGGCTTTTCTCAAAAACACTTGAAGGGATGGCTGTTGGTATAACAAGATGGCTGCAATTAAGTAAATAGAAACCAGCTCACTATTGCAGAGAATTGTACTGCCAAAGGCATCACCATGTTTGATAGAAACTGTGATTGTTTATGATTTATATACCTCTAGCCTTCTATAGATAGGAAAACAACCTGAGACAACTGCTTAGTCACTGAAGGAGGAGAGGGACATATACTATAATTCCTTATTTATGTATCTAAGGAGGGTCATGGAAAAGGAATGGCCTCCTAGGAAATAGAGACTGTGGCCTCAGAGAGCAATGAACTTGGAAGCTACTTCCAGTGAGTAGAACCAGTACCCAATTAAGGAATATCTCCCATTCCCAGGGGAAGGGGCCCTCCCAAATTTCTACCCAGTAGAATTTCCGAATCCACACTCAAGTAATGACTGCTGTGTGTTTCCCATTCCAAATAGAAATTTATTCCAGTTATACTGTCCATGTTGTGCAATTGTATATGAATATATTAAGAGCAGCAACTTGTCTTTTTAGTTTATTGGTCTCTAGAGTTACTGGTCTCCAAAGGTGCCACATCTGGAGTTTATATAGAGGCTATCACAAGGTCCTGGACTTTGTGAGCCATGATTGCCTTGACTGCCTGAGGGTTCAAAGTTATCTTCCCCCGAAAAGGGACAGGTATGTGCCTGGGGAGCAGAGTCTGCATAGTTTGTGTACAGAGGGCAAAAAGGAAAAGAAAGTATTTATGGCCAGTTGGCAGGTTGTGGTATTATTATTATTTCCCCCAATTACTTGCTGCCTCTCCCTGTGAGAGAATTCCAATTCTCCACCCAATGACATCAAGCTTGGCTGTGTGACCTGCTTTGTCGAATGAACTGTGGCCAGAAGGTCTGGATGTCACTTCCAAGCAGACCCCTTCAGAAATCATTGCATTGATTGGCCATGGCTGTCCTCTCTCTTTCATAAAGGCAACATGTCCCAGAAAGGGCTGTTCCCTCAGCGTGAGTTCTGGAATGAACAGAAGACAGAGCAGAGCTTCACTGACCCTCAGCTGACATGTAACATAAACATGAAACAAATGTTTATAGTGATAGTAAGCTATGGGGACTTTGGGATTGTTTGCGACTGCAGCGTTACCTAGTACAAGCTTTTAGCTGACAAGGTTTCTTAGAAATTGCTCTTTATCTGTACTATATTAATTATATAACTAGGGTAAAATTGCTATTGTTTTGTGTATTTTTCAATATATGCCTTTTCATATGCATACCAGGATTCAAATGCTGTGGCCTAAGATTAGGACCTTTGGTCAGAAAGTCATTTCATGCTACATATTCCTCCACATTGGTAGAGCGAATAACTATTCTGTAACACTTTTATAAAATCAGCTTTCACGTAAGTATGCTTAAATATTAACTTAAGGGTTCTGAATCTGGTTTTAACACTTAAGAGCCCTTAAGAGACAGTGAGCTCTAGCATCTGTCTGTGATTGATTACACTGTCAAAAAACACATGTAAGACCTTCTATACATTTCAAGCTACACTACAGTTTATGTGCATTTTTAAGAGTTTGGGGGTACATTTTAAGCACAGATTTTTGATTTTAACTGAAGATCTTGCTTCAAGGCTCTGTGACGTTTTTACTCCCAGAGCCTAAATGGTTTGGCCTTTGATCATTATATTTTTTGAGGAACACAGACTCAGCTTCCATTTCATTGTGATAGTTTGTCTTCATTTGCAGGCTTCAGAAACCCCTTTGGCTATGTTTTGGAGTCTAGGGCAAAAGCTCCAGTTTGGAAATTTAGCTTTTCTAATGTAGTTGAATGTAGAGTCGTAAGGTTCATTTTCTTTCCTGACTTAAAAATGACAACGATTACTTGAGTCCTAAGAAGCTCTCAGAGTTTCCATCACGATTGATTGTGTTCCTTACAAGAAAGACATGTAAGAGCAGCATGTTCAAACATTCTCACCAACCCCGTGACAGCCGTGTGCTTCCTGTCAGCTTAACTCATCCAAGGCGGTGGGCATGGGTTTAACAAATTAGGCAAGGATAAACACCTGCCATAAAAGTTATGTTTTAATTTAGTAATTGTCTCACCCTTTAGCCTCTGTTAAACACGGTATCTTTATTGATATCCCAAATGTGTTAGCAGCTCTGGACCCTTTCAGTGAACTGGTGAATTTTTATAGACTTGAAGATTGTATTCTTGGGACTAATCTTAAATCTTGTCAAACTGACTTGGACTGAATTTTAGTGCCCAAGAAGTTGGCACAAAAAACAACTACACAAAGCTAGAACAGGTCATTCATTTCTAAAGTTTAACTGGTGGACTGACACCGAGCACATCTGCTCCTGGACGGGCTGTTCCCCAGCACAGCGGGCCCCTGACCACATGCTGTGGAGACCACAGAGCTCTTTGTCTTCTGGTCACATTCGCTAACTGGAGTCAAGCACTCCAACGCAGAATTAATTTTTTTCTTCACTCTGGATAAATATTTATAAAACTCTTGAGTCGGAATCTCTTCAATGGCAGAGAATTTTGATAGTTATTGGACAGATTCATTATTCTCTAAGATGGAGTCAATGAGTATTTTTCAAAGGTTTTTTGCAAGTGCCATTCGGTTGATTCATTGTTTTTAGTCATCCTTAGCAATTCTGCTGTTGTTATGAACCTTTAGACATATAATTGTAGCCTTGCATTTCTCTTAATGTCAGAGAAAGGACACCAGGAGAGCTCAAAAGCTGGCTCAACTTGTAAATGAGAAATGGCAGAGGCCTCGAATTACTTTTACCTTGATGAACTAAAAGTATAATAGAAAGAATAATATGCTGTCATTCATATATGACTATATTGTGAACTAATCACCTTTTTTATTTTCTCAGTGGTAACAGGAAACAAGAAATGAGCATGTTAAGTGGCTTATAAAAACCATTGTCCCAGTTAAAAAAATATGTGGGAATTTTGGTTGACAGAGAGTTCAGTTTAAGTCAGCAAGATTTACCAAAGTGTTACAATGATCTTGGGTTCTGCTACTAGGGGAACACTGTCTAACAGTCATCAAGTGTGATCCCTGGATCAGCATCACCTGAGAACATCTTAGAAATGCAAACTTTGACCGCCTAGCTCAGATTCACAGGGGCAGTTCTACCCTGGTCTAGAGGGTGCTGAGTCAGAATGGACTGTGCCATGCCAGCGAGTATCTCAGACCTACTTATCTGAAATGGCTGCATTTTCTCAACCCTTCATATGCTAAAGTTTCAGAACTGATCGAGAGCCAAAGCCTCTTCTTTGTGTGGACCAGATCATGTTTGAATCAGTTATTTTACACTGAGAGTCTAAAAAATATGATATTAATAAACAGAGAGTGCTTTAAAATGAAATAGTACATTCAGAAAGGACTGGAAACATCCAATAAGGATATTGGAAAGAAATTTAGTTCATTTAAATTAGAAAAAAGGCAGAGTTAAGGCATGTAATTACTGCCTTCTGTTAACTTAAGTACTATTTTTGCTCTAGGAAGAAAAAATTGTATAGCAAAAGTATTATACAATTATATATAGCTAAGTCTCTAGGGTTCAGTGAACTTCATCTCTCTGGTGGCTTTCCTGGAATTCCTAGACATTCCCAGTGACAATGCAGTGGTAGGAACAAAGACTAACGTGCCCCAAAGAGTTTGTATTTCGATGGCCTGCATGGAGTTCACCTACTCCATTTCTCCAAGAGAAATGTCCTCACGTACATTTGAGTGATATGTGAGCCATCTTTTTATTTTGAGGGACCCAAGGAATATTTATTTATTTATAATTTTTAAATGGTAAATTAGGTGGGGTTTACATTACAGATCATCAATTTCATATTCACAGTTTAAACTACTAATCAAGGACCTCCCACCCCCTCCCCACTCCACCCAATAGTTTACCCTTCCCCTGCTCCTTGATTTCTCTTGTCACTCTTGTGGACTACTGTCTTCCACTTGGCTCAAGTTCACACTAATCAACTGTCTAGTCTATTGTTCTGTCTTTCCTTCCTTGACCTCCTTGCTTGGGCAAACTCCAAATTCTGTTCCCCTGGGTATGAAAGTCTTTATTTTCCCTCATGCCACCCCCTACTTACAACACTGGTCTGAAATCTGGCTAGACCAGAGGATGCACACCATTACATAGAGGAACTGGAAACACAGGCAATCCAGGGTGGATAATCCCTTCAGGAACAGTGGTGACAGTGGCGATACCGGGAGGGTAGGGTGGAAAGGGGGAACCTATTACACGCATCTACATATAACCTCCTCCCTAGGGGATGGACAACAGAGAAGTGGGTGAAGGGAGATGTCGGAAAGTGTAAGATGTGACAAAATAATAATTTATACATTATCAAGGGCTCATGAGGGAGGCAGGAGCAGGGAGGGAAGGGGAAAAATGAGGAGCTGATATCAAGGGCTCAAGTAGAAAGAAAATGTTTTGAGAATGATGAGGGCAATGAATGTACAAATTTGCTTTATACAATTGATGTTATGTATGGATTGTGATAAGAGTTGTATGAGCCCCTTAGAAAATGTTGAAAAACCCCCAAAATCAAAAAAATAAAACACTGGTCTCATAATATTTGCATTTTTGTGATTGCCTAATTTCACTCAGCATAATGTTCTCCAGGTCCATCCCTGCTAGGAAGTGCTTTGTGGTTTCATCATTGTTTGCTAGTGATGCGTAGTATTCCATGGTGTGTGAACCTTCTTATCTAAAGATACTTTTATTTTACCACTATTTACCTCTAGCTAAGTTAAAATTTTATTCAACTTATTGAAGGCATTATTTGCTCTTGTAACCCCTTTTGTTGTTGCTCTCAGCCTTGTTTATTGTTTCTTTGTGGGAAATTTCTTTGTTGTTACTTTATTTTTTTACTTTTTATAACTGAGTTATATTCTGGACAAGCTTTCAGATCTGTCTTCTATTATAATCTATTATTCATTCCATCTGTTGATTTTTAAATTTCAGGAGCAGAATTTTTTAGCAGACCTATTTTTCATATCTGCCTCTTTCACTTTTTTATGTTCTATTTTTTATGGTTTAAATAAATTTATTTCATCTTGATAATCTTCAATGCAGATATCTTTTTTTAAAACATTTTATTGGGGACTCGTGCAATGCTTATCACAGTCCATACATCCATCCATCCATTGTGTCAAGCACATTTGCACATTTGTTGCCATCATCATTCTCAAAACATCTGCTTTCCACTTGAGCCCCTGGCATCAGCTCCTCATTTTCCCCCCTCCCTCCCTGTTCCCCTCTCCCTCATGAACCCTTGATAATTTACAGGTCATTATTATTTTGTCATATCTTACACTGTGCAATGTCTCCCTTCACCTACTTTTCTGTTGTCCATCCCACAGGGAGGGGGTTATATGTAGATCCTTGTGATCGGATCCCCCTTTCTACCCCACCTTCCCCTTACCCTCCTGGTATGGCTACTTTCATTATTGGTCCTGAGGGGTTATCTGTCCTGGATTCCCTGTGTTTTCAGTTCTTATCTATACTAGTGTACATCCTCCGATTTGTAGGGTAGAATTGGGATTATCATGGTTGGGAAGATGAAGCATTTAAGAACTAGAGGAAAGTTGTATGTTTCATCGTTGCTATACTGTCCCCTGACAGGGTCTGGCTCCTCTGCTCTCTGAGACCCTTCTTTAAGGGGATGTCCAATTGCCCACAAATGGCCTTTGGGTCCCCACTCTGACTCACCGGCATGATGTGATTTTTGTTCCTTGATGCTTGATACCTGATCCCTTTGACACCTCTCGATCACAAAGTCTAGGCTGTTGAGCTTCATCCACGTGGGCTTTGATGCTTCTGTGCTAGACAGCTGCTTGTTTACCCTCAAGCCTTTAAGATGCCAGATGTTATATCTTTTGATAGCGGGGCAACATCAGCTTTCTTCACCACACTTGCTTAAGCCACCATTTGTCCTCAGCAATCATATGGGTAAGGAGAGCACACAATGATATGATTTTTTCCTTCTTTAATGCCTGAAACCTGATAGCTGAAGACAAATGGGTGCATAAGCAAATGTGGCAAAGAAAGCTGATGGTGCCCAACTAATCAAAAGATACAGTGTCTGGTGGTCTTAAAGGCTTGAAGACAAACAAGCGGCCATCTAGCTCAGAAGCAAGGAGAAGTCTAACTGTACTTCCTCCAAGACAAATTTGTTTGTTCTTTTGATTGTAGAGCCAAGCGAAATGATATTTATGACTACTCATTCTTTTCTTTATCATCATTTTATCTATTGGTCCAGTTGTGAGGTGTTTTCTATAAAGAGTTTCAGACTTTGTTTGAGGCAAACAGCCAAGCTGCCATTTGTTTGATTCTTTTAAGACTTATTTTTATGCTTTTACACCTTTTTAATTTCTTTTCATCCCTGGAATTATTTGGGATTTTTCATTTAGCCATGACCTCTCTGATATCTCTACTTAATGTACACATCTGACCCATCAAAGGCGTTCTCTTTTGGCTGAGTTGAGCTTTAACCTCTCCTTACATTATGTGATCTTTGAGAAGACTTGCCTCCCAGTTGTTGTTTGTTGACATGCTGACATGTACACACAGAAGGGGGCTTCAAAAATTTGTGGGAAAATTAAAAGATACTAGAATTTTTTCATGAACTTTTTAGCATTAAGCAAAGGTTCAAGCATCTTCCTTGTTCTTTTCTGAAAATATTCCTTAATGTGTATCTTCCTTTTCTTTAGATTCTGCTCTATCACTTTCAGCCACATTTAAAATTAAGTTGCTATCGTTTTATCTAACTGTTCAATCTTTATAGCTTTTATTCTTTCAGTGAAAATGGTTTTATATTGTAATCTCAGTAACTCTATCAAAAAGTTTCTTGAACTTTTTCTCTTGATCCCTTAATACACATTTTCCCAATGTTTAATGATTCACAGTGTTTTGAATGCTATGCCATTCCCCTTGTTTGCAATTTTTACTCCTCTTGGACCTGGTGTCGTTTACTCCTATCTATACTTGAGCATGAGGAGTCTTCATGTTGCAGTGGGTTGCTAGTTCAAGGTTGGAAGTTCAAACCCAGCAATTGCTCCAAATAAGAAAGATGAAGGCTGACTGCTCCTATAAGGATTTAAAACATCTGAACTATAGGGTCATGAAGAGCCAGAAATTACTCAATATTTAATGAATACTTAGTCTCAAATACAGCCAGATCATTATAGACTGTATACTTGTTAATAAGCAAGGTACATATATGGCCGTCAATTATTTTCATTGGAAACTTACCCATTTTCTAGATTAGTTATGTGTACAGTGTTGTGCACATCTTTAATCTGATTTCCTGTTTCTACTGTCACACAGTTATTAGTTATCAATACTAACAGATAATCACCTACTGTGCTTGAATACATATTAATATATGTTTCTTGCACAATAAGGATTCCAAAAATTATCATGCTTGATGGAACCAGAATATCAGGATGGAGACCTCTGTTTTTCCCTTGGCTTATTCATGGGATCCAAGGTAGCAGCCAGAATTGTTTCCATCAGCTACAATTCTTTATTATAAGCAGAAGAAAGAAAGACTGGGAACTTCTGCAGACATTTCTACTTTTAAATCATTCACTTGCCATATTTGATAAAAGGCTGAGAAATAAAATGTTTTAAAAGGTTTTATCGCCAAATATTTTTTGCTAAGGGAACAAAGGGAGAATTGAGGAGGTCATCTGCTGCCTGAATGGTCAAGTGGGCAATCTTTTTGTCAAACATTTTTCATTCTTTATGCAGTGGAGGTAGCATCTTATTAGCACAAACGATTCTCTGCAAATGTTCTAAATTTGGGAAGTATAAGAGAAAAGATCAAATTCTAGCATGCTTTGTTTTAAAAACCACGCAGTATTTGTTTGTAGAATGGGTTGCTCATGGGATTGCACCTTCAAGGTTACAGAGTAGTTCACCAGTTCCCTTTTAGCCAGCACTTTGCCCAGCTCTTCAAGATGTGAATCTGCTCCTAGATGAAAAAGAAGCTGGTGGCAGGGAGGAGGTAAAGAAAGAAAACCATGTTCTGAATTAATGGGGAGTAATAACAAAGTCTCGAGGTTGGCATTGAACTAGTAGGTTTCTTGTAGTCAATGCTCAGAGTTTTTCCGAATAGGAGGTATTTATGACAGACAATTTTTGAAGCATGGTAGATGTCCCAAAGCTGTTAGTTACTACATTCTGCCTTCTACTAAAGATCATTTTATCTCTGGCTTTTTTAGTGTTGTTTTATGACAGTTTATTTCTTTGTGGGTCTTTACTGTTAGTAGTGTTTAGAGGAAGCTATACTGAAGGATTGTGCGTTAGGGATTCGAGTAGCGCTATAATGAAAATATCACAAGAAAGAGGCTTTAACAAACAGAAATTAATTTGTTCATCAGTTAGGAGGCTAAAAGTCCAAATGCAGGTCCTAGTTTAGAGAATCTCTTTCCTAAGCTACCTTCATGTGATTGGCATCTCTCTCCCCACAGCTCTGCTTCTGTCCTTTGCTTGTCTAATCGCTTTTACATCTCAAAAGAAATTGATTTAAGACACACCTCATACTAATCCAGTCTCATTAGCATAACAAAGACAGTCCATTCCAAAATGGGATTATAACCACAGGGATAGAGGTTAGGATTTACAACACATATTTTAGGAAGAAGGTAATTCAATCCATAACAGGCTGTTAGCCAGACATTTTTGTTTTCCAGTGGGCATTTGTTTTAATAGCCATTTGGTTTCATTAGTTTTTAATGAGCTCTTTGATAGCAGGTTCCTTAATTAACAAGGCAGTCTTTCAGGTTTCCTCTTCTCTAATTGTTAACATATTTTGGTGCTTTCACACAAAGACACTGTAATGAAAAGTTTCCTCCTTTACAACTTCTTTTAAGGCCATTCAGTGAGCTGGAGGGCACAGGGAGAATGTGCAGTTTGGGCATTGTTCTTTAGGTGTCACTAGCTCCATTAGCTAAAGTCTGCGGAGAAATAGCCTGCAACATGATAACTAAGGTGTGTGGAAATTGATTATAAGTTCAATTTATGTAAAATATTTGATAGATAAAGATTTCTTACAATACTTTTCGTGAAATGTAGAAGGCTTAATTCCGTTTGGAACCCAAATGAACCTCATAATTTCACTTTCAATTCCCTTTGAGCCATGAGCATATTCTTAAAAAAAAAAAAAAAAAGCAGGGCTATGTTATAATAAATGGTTACCACTCAATGAGCCCGTATTATATTCTGGGCATTTTACAAGGCTCCACATACATATGAGAGGGCTTCAAAAAGTTTGTGGGGAAATGGAATTAAAAGATAATGGAATTTAAGAACTTTTTGAAGTTTCCTCATATTATGTCATTTGTTAAATGCAATATTTGCAAGGATAATGTCATAATCTGTATTTTGCTGATGCGGATATGGAATCTAACTGAGACTGAATAACTTTCCTAAGTTTTCAGTAAGTGGCAGAGCCAGGACTGAAACCTAAGTCGATATGAAAATACAGTCCTTGATCCTTTCTCTATGGATTACTTTCTCTTTGGTCATCTCTTATTCTCACTAACTCCTTGGGATGGGCATGATGATTCATGTACAGTTCTCTCAAAGCGAGATAAATAAAGAGCTAATTGATTCTTATAAAGATCATAAAAGATTTCCCTCAGAGACATCTAAGATGTTGAGTACTTTAAAATGAAGCATTTGTTTTGGGCAGAAAATAGACCAAGCGAGCACGCACATGCGCACACCCACACATACAAACGTGGCCTAATGAGGTGCTTGGGAGAAAAAAGTGCTCTTAATTCGGATACTGACCAGTTAGGATCTGAGTAATAAGTTGTATGTGGAAGTTAAAAGGGACTGGCTGGCAGACAGTCAGGCGTCTGCACCGTTGTGTTTTGTAAACTTTCTCCTATGGCTGTGGTGTGTTTTCTCCAAGTCCACTTAATTTTTTATGAGGTTTGTAAAGGTCTTGAATAAACAATTGAGGTTATAGAGGTTTTTCTGGAAGCTTTGGTTAATATTTTAATGCGCTTAGCTTTGTCACATTATTAAATAGCTTATTGGAAAGTTTACAAGAGAGGGTTTCTCTCTTCTTTTACTCTTTTGTTATTGTTGTTCTAGTAGTTTAATATCAAATTAACTGAGTTTTAAGTTGATTTCCTTTAATTTTGTACTCCCACATATCACTCTTGGGTTGAGATCCAGTGTTTGGGAGGCCTGCATGTAAAATGTACTTCATGTAAAATTACCATTTGGAGGGTGGGTCTTGGAACTAAGCCAGTTGCTGGGAAGGTATGGAGTGAGAGATCCCCGCAGGAAGGGCAGAGGAAATTGGATAGGGTTAGAAAACGGGACTTAATCGTCATTTGGATTACCTCATCAAGACTTTTTCTCATTAATATTTGAATCCAATTCTTTGGCATTTGGGGTGGAGAATGGCAAGCCTGGCAAAGACTCAGTACTTTCAAAGACGTGTCTGTGTTAATGAGATGACTTGAGGAAGTTGACTTTTAACCTTAGCAGGAGTTGAGGAAACAGAAAGGAAGAGTTTTTATTTCTCATTATGAGGATTTCTCATTCTCTGGAGGGTTTACAAATAGGAATTGTTATTTGTAGAATACTTTATATTACCTCCATTTTGAATTATAAGTCACTTGTTAAAGTTTCCTTATGGTTGGTATGTAATAAGGATCGCCCATCAAGTCCCACCACGTTGGTAAAGGCTTTCCCAGCGCTTTTTCTTTTATAACCTGTTCTTTTATAAAAGCACGTAGTGATTAGAGTTTATTCTGCCTAATTTAGCACTTAATTGAATGTTCTTTCTGAGATTTGCTTCAGAACAGAAAGTGTACACTTTTCCCTTGTTTACACGACAAAATTATTTAGCATAAAAGAAAAAAGTCTGTACAAAGCATAAATGGTTAATAAACTTTTATGCACTCATATACCATATTTTATGCCAATAATACATGTATTTAATGATGTGGTATTTCTTTATTTGATTTTTTACCAGAGTGGAATTCCCTGGTGCTATTTTTTTAATGTATCATGCTGTGTGTTATATGGATGGACATTTCATATGCATGACTGTGTTACTTGTGGAAAATATAGTTAAAAACTTACATTATAGCAAAATATGAAGATGCTTTATAAGTTTGTGGAAACAGAGTTAAAGATAGTGGGATTTTTTGCATAAACTCTTTAAAGCTATCTCGTCTTCTCAATGTCTTTTCAGTTTTAAATATCAGCATCTTAGCAATAAAAGTTGTAATACTTATCAGATATTTACTGAGCATTGAATACTATTAGATGCCATCCTAAATACTTTTTTGAGGAATTATGTTTCTTTTCTTTTATTTACCTGTTAGAATTATCCTACTTTATAGATGATGATGCTGAGCCTTCCAGAGATTAAAATCAAGTTCTCACTTACCTGCAATGAACGTGTATGTGTGGTGTTGTGTGGTCTTGGCTGGATGCAGACTCATAGCCCCAGTAGGTTGTCACTTGTAGGAGCACATGGCCACATGTGTCTCTAATGGAGCTGTTAGGTGGGTTTAGGCTGCTTAGCAGCTGAAACTGGACCATTGTACTTCCAGAGTTCCTTAATGTTACAGATATAACCCACTGTCATTGAAGTCCATTCTGACGCATATTGAAAAAGGGGTTTCTGAGGCTGTAAAACTATGTAGGAGCATATAGATTGCTCGCAAAGATTGAATGATATGTTTTGGTTTTGGCAATTTCCATTTAATATCCTTTGCTTTATCACCACGTAGACCATTGTTTAGGTCTGATGGTTAAAAATCTGGGTTTTTGGTTTGTTTGTTTTTTAAATCATTTTATTGAGGGCTCATACAACTCTTATCACAATCCACACATCCATCGTGTGTCAAGCACATTTATACATTTGTTGCCTTCATCATTCTCAAAACATTTGCTTTCTACTTGAGCCCTTGGTATCAGCTGCTCATTTCTTCCCCTCCCTCTCTCTCTTCCCCCCTCCCTTATGAATCCTTGATAATTTATAATTTATTATTTTATCATATTTTATACTCTTCGGTGTCTCCCTTCCACCATTTTTCTGTTGTCCATCCCCCATGTAGGAGGCTATATGTAGATCCTTGTAATCGGTTCCTCCTTTCTACCGCACCTTCCCTCCACCCTCCAGGTAGCGCCACTCTCATCACTGGTCCTGAAGGGATCATCTGTCTGGGATTCCTGTGTTTCCAGTTCTTATCTGGACCAGTGTACATGCTCTGGTGTTCTTGCCTTCCCGATATGATCACTGGAGATAGATGAGTGCATGGGCAGGTGTGGTGAAGAGGACTGATGGTGCCTGACTATCAAAAGATCCAGCATCTGGGGTCTTCAGGGCTTGGAGGCAAAAAAGGCGGCCATCTACCTCAGAAGCAACAAAGCCCTTATGGAAGTGGCACACTAGCCTGTGCGATCAAGAGGTGTTGAAGAGATCAGGGATCAGGCATCAAAGAACAAAAAAATCACATCATTGTGAATGAGCGGGAGTGCAGATTGGGGACGCAAGACCCATAAGCAACTGGACATCCCCTTACAGAAGGGTCCTGGGAAGGAGATGAGCTAGTCAGAGTGCTGTGTAGCAACGATGAAACATACAGCTTTCCTCTAGTTCTTAATCGCTTCTTCCCTCCACCTAGCATGATGCCAATTCTACCTTACAAATCCGACTGATATGTTTAAACTGTTGACTTACCCAGTAGCACTATAGCATTATATATATGTAATGTATAAACACACACATGCACATAAGAAGTCTTCAAAAGTGTCTTAGAAAAAATCACATTATCTCTGAACTCCATTTTTCCATGAACCTATTGAAGCCCGTGTGTGTGTGTGTGTTTAACACAATTCTACTCTGTCCTATGTGGTCACTCTGTCTATATGGTCACTATGTTACTATAACATGCAAGTAACCATTTGTTGAAGATCCTTTTTTTGGTTTGGTTTTGTCTTAAATCATTTTATCGGGGGCTCATACAATTCTTATCACAATCCATACATCCATGCATCCATTGTGTCAAGCACATTTGTATATTTGTTGCCATCATTATTCTCAAAACGTTTTCTTTCTGCTTGAGCCCTTGATATCAGCTCCTCATTTCCCCCACTCCCCACTGCCTCATGAACCCTCTTAATGGCTGCCACAGTACATTGGCAGGAAGCTTCTAAAAGTTTGATCTGGATTCAGAAGAGGACGTGGTATCATTGCTGTCTCCAGATGGATTTTGGCTGAAAGTAGAGATGTTTACTTGTTTTTTATGTACTATGCAAAGAGGAATAATAACATGCGTGAGATATTTGCACCCTAGAGTAATCAACCAATTGAGATCAAGATGTCAGCCTTTACTGCAAGGTATAGGAAAGAAAGAGGAACGATAACAAGAAACACAGGGAAGCACCATAGTGATGTTATTTTGAGGGATTGCAATGAATGAAATGAAAGCAAATGTGTACATGATTGCTGAATGTAAACTGATGATATGCTCTGTAAATTTTAATTTAATTCACAGTAAAAACTTTAAGATATAGGGTCTGGGGTCTTAAAGGCTTGAAGGTAAACAAGTGGCCATTTAGCTCAGAAGTAACAAAGCCCACATGGAAGCACACCAGCCTATGTAATCACGAGGTGTCGAAGGGATCAGATATCAGACATCAAAGAACAGGAATCATATCATTGAGAATGGAGGACAGTGCAAGTGGGGACCTAAAGCCCATCTGTAGACAATTGGACATCCCTTTACTGAAGGGTCTCAGGGAGGAGATGAGCCAGACAGGGTGCAGTGTAGCAATAATGGAACATACAATTTTCCTCTAGTTCTTAAATTCTCCCCCCACCCCCACCCCCACTATCATGATCCCATTTCTACCTTACTAATCTGGCTAGACCAGAGGATGTACACTGGTACAGACAGGAACTGGAAACACAGGAAATCTAGGACAGATGATCCCTTCAGGACCAGTGGTGAGAGTGGCGATACCAGGAGCATGAAGGGAAGGTGGGTTAGAAGGGATGAACCGACTACAAGAATCTACATATAACCTCCTCCCTGGGGGATGGACAACAGAAAAGTGGGTGAAGGGAGATGTCAACAGTATAAGACATGACAAAAAATAATAATTTATAAACTACCAAGGGTTCATGAGGGAGGGGAAGCAGGAGGGAGGAAAAAATGAGCACCTGATACCAAGGGCTCAAGTAGAAAGAAACGGTTTTGAGAATGATGATGGCAACAAATGTACTAATGTGCTTGACACAATGGATGTATGTATGGATTATGATAAGAGTTGTATGAGCCCCCAATAAAATGATATTTTTAAAGTTTTTAAAAGTATTCAAAGAACAAAATCACATTTTTCCTCATGCAAATATTTTTTTCATGAGAAAAATAGTAAGCAAGGTAGCTGACATCTTACAAGAACAGTAAAGGTTAAAAGACAGCAGATCAAAGCTCCAAACTTCAAAAGAAAAATGAAACTGCCAATCTAGAATTCAATATCCAACAAAATACCCAGCAAAATGCCATTCAAAATAAAGGTAAGATGGCCATTTCTGGCTATGACATAGTAAATGGTACCAGACTTGCTCTTGACCATAAACATCTAGAATAATGGATCAAATTAATGAAACAATTGTTTTCAACATTGTGTCCATGCAATGCAATGGGCATACGAAACATGTTTTAAGGAAATGTGCTCAAGCAACTCCCAATATTCAGATTGAAAGGAAAAGTAACTTTGACACCGACTCCTTACCCTAATTTGAGATGAAATATAAATATAAACTTGAAACTTAACACATTTATGTAAACATATGTGAGAATACTTTATCACCCTTAGGGTAGACAAACATTTGTTACGCAACACAAAAAGAGCAGAATTATAAAATAAAAAGCAGATATATTAGACTCCTTCAAAATTGTAAATTTCTGATCACCAGGAAGATACCATGAAGAAAATGGAAAGGCAGTAATAGAGTATACAAAAATCTCTGGGGGATGGGAAATGGGAAGGTGGGTGAGGGGAGACGCTGGGCAGTGTAAGATAGGATAAAATAATAATTTATAAACTATTAAGGGTTCAGGGGGGAGGGGGAGCAGGGAGGAAGAGGGAAAAAAGGAAAATGAGCTGATTCCATGAACTCAAGTGGACGGCAAATTTTGAGAATGACGAGGGCAACGAATGTATAAGGGTGCTTTACTCAATTGATGTATGTATGGATTGTGATAAGAGTTGTATGAGCCCCAATAAAGAGATTTATTAAAAAATAAAACAAAAAGTATTTGCAAATAATTTCTCTGACAAACAAATCATCTAGAAAATATAAAGACCTTGTATAAAACTCTTTAAAAATCATTTTATTAGGGGCTCATACAACTCTTATCACAATCCATACATACATCAATTGTGTAAAGCACATTTGTACATTCATTGCCCTCATCATCCTCAAAACATTTGCTCTCCACCTAAGCCCCTGACATCAGCTCCTCATTTCCCCTCCCTCCCTGCTTCACCTTCCTCATGAATCCTCATAATTTATAAATTATTATTTTGTCATATCTTACCCTGTCTGATGTCACCCTTCACCCATTTTTCTGTTGTCCATCCCCCAGGGAGGAGGTTATATGTAGATCCTTGTAATTGGTTCCCCCTTTCCATCCCACCCTCCCTCCACCCTCCCAGTATCGCCCCTCACACCACTGGTCCTGAAGGGATCATCCGCTCTGGATTCCCTCCATTTCCAGTTCTTATCTGTACCAGTGTATATCCTCTGGTCTAGCCATATTTGTAAGGTAGGATCGGGATCATGATAGTAGGGTAGGAGGAAGCATTTAGGAACTAGAGGAAATTTGTATGTTTAATTGTTGCTATATCACATCCTGACTGGCTTGTCTCCTCCCCGAGACCCTTCCGTGAGGAGATGTCCAGTTGCCTGCAGATGGGCTTTGGGTCTCCACTCCGCACTCCCCCTCATTCACAATGATATGACTTTTTGTTCTGATGATGTCTGATACCTGATCTCTTCGACACCTTGTGATCTCACAGGCTGGTGTGCTTCTTCCATGAGGGCTTTGTTGCTTCTGAGCTAGATGGCCACTTGTTTACCTTCAAGCCTTTAAGACCCCAGATACTATATCTTTTGATAGATGGACACCATCAGCTTTCTTCACCACATTTGCTTATGCACCCGCTTTGTCTTCAACGTTTGTGTGGGGATGGTGAGCATCATGGAATGCCAGTTTAATAAAGAAAGTATTCTTGCATTGAGGAAGTAGTTGAGTATAAAACTCTTAAGAAAATGTTAAGACAATTCCCTTCCTACCACTGCACCCTTAGTGTGGAGAGTCAACTTACACAGGAAATTCACAAAGGAGGGTGATTAGCAATTAAGTATATGTAATATGCCTTCACAACATTTGACAACATTTAATAGCATTGTTATTGTTGTACTTATTAGGTGCATAGAGTAGATGCTGACTGATAGTGACCTGTGTACAACAGAATGAAACACTGCCTGCAGCCTGCACTCTCCTCAAAATCATTGATGTTTGAATCCAGTATTGCAGCCATTGTGTCCATCAAGGTTCTTCTCCTTTTGTTTCGGTCCTGTACATTTCCCAGCATGATGCCCTTCTCCAGGGGTTGAATTCTTGATAACATGTCCAAAGCATGTGTGATGAAATCTTTTCCATCCTTGCTTCTAAGGAGCATTCTGCTTGTACTTTTTCCTAGAGATTTCTTTGTTCTTCTGACAGTCCATGATATATTCTTTCTTCTCCAACACCATAATTCAAGGGTATCAGTTCTGCTTCAGTTTTCCGTATTCTTTGTGGAGCTTTCACATGCATATCAAGCAATTGACAACATCATGTCTTGAGTCAAGTACACGGAAGTCTGTATGTATGGATTGTCATAAGAGTTGTATGAGCCTCCAATAAAATGATTTTTTAAGTACACTGATGTCATCAGAGGAACATCTTTGCATTTTAACCCCTTTGAAAGGTCTTTTGTAGCAGATTAGCCTAGTACAATATAGCATTTGATTTTTATAAAAACTTTTTATTGTGAATTAGGTGGGCACTTACATTTCTTTTAGCAGCCCAATGTGTAACCACTATGCCACCAGGACTCCCAATATTTCTGATTATCATTTTTGTATTCAACAATTTTACTTATCAAACCTCCCAAAAGCCTTCCCTGTCCCTGCTTTTAGTTCTTTTCTTCCTCGTGTATAATACTATCCTCCCCTTCAGCCAAGTAAACCTCTCTATCACAGGGGTCAGCAAACTTTTGAGATGGAAGAGCCATCCCTGTTTCTCACAGCAATTTAAAAATTACTCACGATTCGTAAGTATATTTTTACAAACAAGTGAAATCTCCATTATCTGAATAGTACTCTTTAAATTTTCCAATTTTATTTCACAGCTGCATGTACGTACGCATGTGGTTCTCGGGCTGCAATTTGCTGACCCTGCTCTAGACGATTGCTACTCCTCCCTCTTTCTTCCTAGCACTGGTAACCATCAAAGTCTGCGCTTATTTGGGCATGAAAACCTTTACCCGGATTTTTCTTCTTCTATAATAGTGAAGTATGGATCTTGTTTCATTCTTCAGCAAATTGATGCTAACAGGATTCTAGAACCAAGTAAAAGGAAATCCTTGACAACTTCTCTGTTTATCATAATGTTGCCTGTTGGTTCAGTTGTAAGAACTTCTATTTTCTGTATGTTGAAGTGCCATCCATCCTGAAGGCTAGAGCCTGAGGTTCTCATCATTTAGTGCTTCAAGTCCACTTTACCTTCAGCAAGTGTCAGCTACATAGTGCTGGTTGTTAACCAGTCATCTTGCAAACCTGATGCCTTGTCTGCAGCTGTGTCTTCTCATGTTGGGTCGTGCCACATTAGCAAATGAAGGTCCTGAACGATTTAGTCTGTCCATATCATTAAGCTGGACTCTATTTTTAGGAGGCTCATCTTCCGGCACATGGCATGAAAATTTCAGTGGCTTTTTTTTTTTTTCCAAAGAAGTAGTTTGCCAGGTCCTTCTGCCCAGCCTGTATTAGTCTGGAAGTTCCACTGAAACTTGTTCACTATTAAAGAGCATTTAACACTATTAAAGAGCATGAAATACACTATTTGAAATGCCCGCGACGGAGCTTCCAGCATCACAGCAACACAGTGTGACCAAACAATAGAGGAGGAGTGGAGTTGACCGGTAATATTTAAATCCCCAGTTTTCTTCCTAGTGTTCATCTTAGATGTTCTACCTCCTTTGGAAGCTAGTGTACTATATAACCTTCAGTTGTTATTGTAAACTCTCTGTATCAGTGGTTCTCAACTTGTGGGTTGCTACCCCTTTGGGGGTTGAATGACCCTGTCACTGGGGTCACTGATACATAACAGTTGCAAAGTTATAGTTAAGAAGTAGCAACAAAAATAATTTTATAGTTGGGGAAGGGACACCACAATTTGAGGAACTGTATTAAAGGGTCGCCGCATTAGGAAGGTTGAGAACCACTGCTATAGATTCTCTTTAGTCCTCTTAAATATTGTTATTCTGCTGTTAATTCAGAAAGGAAAAAGTGCTTCTTTGCTCAATTTGGCATTATATAAATTTCATTTTAGTGTTATAGCCACAATAACTGACAGTGTTTGAGTTAATGTTTAAGATGGTCACCGTTACACCCTATAGCTTCAAGAGTATTGGAATATGAGGTGTAACTTGGAGAATGTCAAAGAAACAACTGCACTGGCTACACTTGTAACCACCGGTGAGCAGTTCCAAACCAGTGGCAGATCCATGGGAGAAGGACGAGGGGCTTTCTACTTCCACGTGGGCAGTTCTTCCTTGTCCTTTGTGGGTTGCAAGAGTCAGAATTGACTCCATAGCAATGAGTTTGGTTTTGCTTGACTGCAATTTTTGTTGGAATTTCTTTTTGATGTATCAACACTATAATGTGCACTTTTTGTTTCAGGGAAAGGTGGCCCAGACAGCATGCATGTCGGCTTGTAAGCATTTAGCTACGTCCTTGATGCAACTGTTGTTGGAAGCGGAAGTAAGACAGCTCACCTTGGGCGCCTTACAGCAGTTCAACTTGGATGTTCGAGAATGTGAACGTAAGACAGTGCACATCACTTTGCTTGTTTGTCTTGCCCCGGACTCCCTTTTATGGCACAAATCTAGCCTTGTTTCTTTCTACTAGTATCAGAGAATAACTACAGGTATTGTAAAGGATATATAGAAATTTTGCCCACTTGCAATCTGATTTGCGCACCCCACAGTGCCGTGGCCCTACAGAAGACTGGAGAAGACGACTATCCACAAGAAAGCTTGCAATCTAGATGGAAACAAGGCAGATGGACCAAATATACTCGCGCATAGGCCGAGTTTTTCAGCACATTTTAAATGCAGTTTTTGTGGTAACATTAGGTGCCTCAACTTATACTCGAGTATATATGATACATTTAGTGGACACCACAGAAAACTTGATTTGCTCAAAGTCTTCAAAAACTTACAATTCCTAGTAATTTGTTTTTATTTTATATTTTAAAACTATCTGCAGGCTCTTCTTAGTAGAAGAACAAATGGTCTGAGTACTTATCAGTGAGAAATGCATCTATTAGAGAATTTTTAAAAGACAGAAGGAAGAAAAGAAAGAAAAACAACCCCAAACCTCTGTCATCAAGTCTATCCCAACTCATAGCAACCCCATAGAGGCTCTCTTTGACTTCTAAATCTTTACTGGAGCAGACAGTCACGTCTGCCTCCTGCAGAGTTGTCTATTGGGTTTCAACCACTGAACTGGAAATGAGCTGCGCAACAGAAAACCTTAAAGAGAACGGTTTAAATAAATAGGCCCTACCTTTCTCAGAGACAGTCCCTTTCTATGTTGACTTAGCTGTTCACTGGTGTGCACATGGACCAGGCACTTTTGGTCTTTTCATCCTAGTATAGTTTATATTCAGAAGTGACTCCACATCTAGATGGGAAAAAGATGATCAACCTCATCTGTTCCTTTTATTAAGGGAATAAAATCCGTTTCAGAAGACCCTTAGTGAAATAGAGGAAAGAGCTGGAGGCAAAGGGCATTTATAGAGGTCTAGACAAAGACATGTACATATGCAATTATATAGATGAGGATGGGGAAATAGATCTATGTGCCTATATTTATAGGTTTAGTATTAAGGTGGCAGAAGGACATTGGGCCTCCACTAAGTACTCCCTCAACACAAGCATCCTTTCTTCTATTAAATTGGCATTCCATGATGCTCACCCACCCGACACCACCACTGAAGCCAAAGTGGGTGAACAAGCAAATGTGGTGAAGAAAGCTGATGGTGCCTGGCTATCAAAAGAGATAGTGTCTGGGGTCTTAAAGGCTTGAAGGTAAACAAGCGGCCATCTAGCTCAGAAGCAACAAAGCCCACATGGAAGAAGCATACCAGCCTGTGCGATCATGAGGTGTCAAAGGGATAAGGTATAAGGCATCATCAGAACAAAAAAATCTTACCATAGTGAATGAAGGGGGAAGTGCAGAGTGGAGACCCAAAGCCCATTTGTCGGCCACTGGAGATCCCCTTGCAGAGGGGTCTCAGGGAGGAGACGAGCCAGTCAGGGTGCAATGGAGGAATAATGAAAAATACAACTTTCTTCTAGTTCCTAATGCTTCCTCTCAAGTCTGGTTAGACCAGAGGACATACACTGGTACAGATAGGAACTGAAAACACAGGGAATCCTGGGTGGATGATCTCTTCAGGACCAGGGGTGTGACTGGTGATACTGGGAGCGTCGAGGGAGAGTGGGTTGGAAAGAGGGAACCGATTACAAGGATCTACATGTGACCTCCTCCCTGGGGGACGGACAACAGAAAATGGAATGAAGGTTGACGTCGGACAGGGCAAGATATGACAAAATAATAATTTATAACTTATCAAGGGCTCATGAGGGAGGGGGGAACGGGGAGGGAGGGGGAAAAAAGAGGACCCGATGCAAAGGGCTTAAGTGGAGAGCAAATGCTTTGAAAATGAGGGCAATGAATGTACAGATGTTATTTACACAATTGATATATGTATGGATTGTGATAAGAGTTGTATGAGCCCCTAATAAAATCTTAAAAAAAAAAAAAAAAGAAAACCCTTATTACACTTTGGTTTATGTTTTATTGGCCAAAAAATTGTCATGTTGGCATTTACCGTTAGGGAGATCTGGTAAAGAAAAAGATGAGGATCATTATTGGCATAGCTGATGTTTGTCATGAATATTTATTAAGACTAATTACAAAATTGCAGTTTGGTTGGGAAGGAAGGCAGAAAGAGAGTATATGGTGCACTATGCTGTCTGTGAGAAATGTAAAGAGAAGTAATTATAAGGCTCTTGGCAAAATATATTTGGTTCTAAGAAAATTGAAATAGTGTAAAATTACATAGGTCTACTAACATGTCAATTCCAACTTTTTAATTTTTGCTGCTTATTGGTTTCTCTTGGATTATACTTTAAAAATTATGGTAAACATACATAATTTTCCTTTTTATCACTGAAAATCTTACCTGCAAATCTACTTTGATGCTAATGTGGCTAACAATGTCACAAAGAAAAAAAAACCGAAAGTAGAACAAACTGCTTCCATTGTAAAACAATGGAAGAAAAAAGTGCAGATGGCAATATAACCGATCTAAACAGTCCAATTAAAATCAGTAATTTTCAGGTTAAATCTTAAAATATGGTATGTGAAAATGATAAGCTAGGCTAGAAAGAAAGAGTGAGGAAAATGCACTATGCAAATATTTATCAGAAAAACAAAAAATCTAATCAGGGCGATTCTCTTTGTTTTTTAACTTTTGACTGTGAATTTGGATGAAGGTTTACAGAGCAAATTAATAGTTTTGCTTCTAGCCACTAGCAGATACACTGAAAGGGATCACACTAGGTGGTCTTAGACAGAGTGAGAGAAAAATGTGGAACAAAAATCAAAATCATAAAAGAGCCCAGGCTTACTGGTCAGATAGAGACGGATAGAACCCACAAGAGTCTGGCCCTTAGGCACCTTTCATGTCTGGAGGTGGACTCACCTTGTCGGCTCAAATTTGTATTTTAGTTATTGTTATTGAATTTATGATATGTATTTTTATTTACTTAGAACAGCATATCTTAAAATACTAGTACACCATTTTATATTAGTGTAACATTCTTATTTGCTTTTTCATCACCTGTCTTTTTTCATATTGTTAAACATATACAAACTGTAACATATTGTTATATTTTGCTTTAAATAATCAATTATCTTTTAAATAGTTTAAAAAGTGATTAAAATGTAATGTATGTTTAGTCACATATTTGCATTTATTCACATATTCACATTTTTCATTTCTTGTGTAGATTCAAATATCTATCTGTCATCTTTTTAATTCTTCCCAAGGAGCTTCTTTAATATTTACTGTGGTGCATTTCTGCAGGTAGTGAATTCTTTAAACTATTTTATGTTCATTTCACAAAAATTGTGCAAACATTTTTACTTTTCATTCAATTAATTTAAGATATGTATTCATTCTTTCCTGTCTCACTGCTCTTAAATATTCCATCACTGGGTTTGTTTTTTTTAGCATTTTCATTACAATGGGGCTTTTACAGTTCTTATCACAATCCATACATCCATCCATTTTTGTCAAGCACCTTTGTACATATGTTCCCATCATCATTTTCATAACATGTTCTTTCTACTTGAGCCCTTGGTTTCAGCTCATGACCCCCTCCCCCAGCCTTATTATGTTTCTTTTAAAGCTACATTCTACTTGTAATTTATTGAGCTGAGGTGTCAAAGTTTAAAATTTTTATTGTATTTTAAAAACCTGTAGCATTAGTTCTACTTATTTGTTGTGGTGTGTTTTCTCTTTCTTCCTTCATAAGTGATAATTAAATCTCCTCTCACTTATGGACTGTCAAGTTTTCTGACAGCTCAAATCTATGACAACAGGATAAAATCTCCTATTGATAATGTACAATGAATGCCAAGATGTAAAGTGAGAAGTAATGTTAAGGTTATGTGTCAGCTGGGCAATTATTAGTTATGGCATGATAAAATTTGGCAGCTACATACATGCCAATTAGCTCTATGCCAAGAAATTTGCAAGGCAGTTACCAGGCCAAACAACTGAAAGAGATTTATATTCATGCCATTTCCCCCCATAGTGCCCAACCGAATACATAAATTATCTAACAATATCATTATAACATATATTATTACAATGTCATTAACATTGCATGAAAATAAAATTTTTGGAGATAATTAAAAATGGTGGTAGGAGTACTTCAACAGGGAACTACCAGAAATTCAAAGTGAATTTAGAAGAAGCCAGGAAACAAGGAATGTCATTGAATCTTGTCAGCTGGAACTGGGCTGAAAGCAGAAGATGCAAGAAAGATGTTTACCTGTGTTTAATTGACTAGGCAAAGGCATCGAACTGTATGGATCATAACAAGCTATTGATAACATTTTGGGGAGTGGAATTTCCCAAACATTTAAATGTGCTAATTGAGAACCTTTACATGGACCAAGAGGCAGGCATGTTAACAGAAAAAGAGAATAATGGATGGTTTCAATCAGAAAAAAAGTGTGCTTCAGGGTTTTATCATTTCCATACCTATTTAATACATATGCTGAGCACGTAAATGCATCATGCTGAGTTTTCACATAACGATCTGAGCTTTGTAGTGTGATCGTGGTGATATGTTAGATGTGGGTAGATATATATTTGAAACCACTTCATATTACTTCATAGGCTACTGATAATTATTTTCCAGCCATGATTTCTCTGTGCTTCATTTCTGATAGTTTCTCTTACTATATCTTCAAATTTTGGGGACTTTTGCCCTAATTTCTGATTAATTCACTCCAATTTTTTTATTTTAAATGCTGCATTTTTATATCCATATGAATTTTATTTGGTCTTTTTAAAAAATCTTTTGCTTTTCTTCTTATTCACATGTTATCATCTATCATCTTCAATGCAGTGGACATATTTATACTTTATATTTATACTTTTCTGCTTGTTCTGCATTCTATATATTTTTCAGGTCAGTTTCTGTTACTGATTTTTTTTCCTGATTATGGATCCTATTGCTTGCTTTTTTGTATTCCTGATGATTTTTTACTGGATGCCTATGATTGTAAATGTTATCCTGCTGGGTGTTGTATTTTGGTGCATTCCTTTAAATCAGAGGTTCTCAGCCTTCCTAATGCTGTGACCCTTTTAGACAGTGCGTCATGTTGTGGTGACACCCCAACCATAAAGTTATTTTCGTTGCTACTTCATAACTCTCATTTTGCTACTGTTATGAATCAGGCGACCCTGTGAAAAGGGTTGTGAACCGCTGCTTTAAATGGTGTCTATGATATGCAGAAGCTACTTTGAATGGATTGGATCCTTTGAAACTGTCTCTTAATCTTATGGTGGACCCAAAACAATCTTTAGAATTCCACCCTCATTCCTAAAGTAGGACCCTTCAGAGGGTTCTGTCTACTGACTTATCATTTGGATACCTCTCTAGTCTTGCTGGTGTGAGCTCAAAATATGTACAGACTTACATAAGTTCCACAGTTATTTCTGGTGGTTATTTCCCTGGCCCCAGATTAATGTTCAATCAGGTGTCCAACAGGACCCCTCTCTAATTTTCCTGTGTGCTCACTTGTGGCTTTCTTCTCTCTGGCCTTCAGTAGTGCCAAGACTCAACTCTGCTAAGAGGTTCCCTTGGCCTCCAGTCTCTGCCTTTTAAACTCAGGAAGACCACCATGTTGTTTGCGCCCCTATCCCACTTGGAACATGTCCCTAGGAAGATTCCCCTGGTTGGTTAGGCTACTTTTAATAGTAATAGTACTACTCTTTTACTTCAACTTGACCAACAGCACAATCAAGGCAATGGCTTTCCAAAGTCTTTTAAAACAAAAATTTTTAGAAGTAATACATGCTTATTGTGAAATATTTGGGAGAGAAATGAAAAATGTAAGATATAAAAAATCAAAATAAGAATTATGTATTATATATATTGACAACTATCCCTCTCTCCCTTCCAGTATCTTCATAAATGTCTTAAGCTAATTTTAAAAACAGCAACATATGAATAAGACACCATTGTATGCTTACAAAAATGCCTTATGAAGGGTGAGCTTGGTTGGCAGGAAAAAAGAACAAAACTTAATACTTGTGTGATATTTGCATAAAAATAAAATAATCTTGCCTTTCAGAAATAAACATAGCTTCAGGGATTATATATGACATATTATATCCAGAAGTAATACACTGCATTTTTTGTCTTGACTATCCAGGATTTTTTTTTTTCACATTTTGCTGTCTGAACCATTATTGATCAAGAGAAGGACATTTTAATGGTTACTAGATCAGTCAAGGTGAGTCTCGGAGCAGTGTATGAAATCATGCTTTCCTCAGTCTTGAGAAAAAATAGGCTCTCATTCTGTCATAATGGTAAAGAAGGAAAGAGCTTTGGAGTAAGCAAGCAACAACACCCTTAAAATGTATAATGAATACTTAGGAATGACTACATGATTATTTTACTTTTTATAATTGTTGTTTTTGACTACCTTATGATCTGATTCAGAAGTACATTTTGGGTTAAAAACAAAAAAGCTGCTTCTCTTTGATGGGATTGGTATTCTCAAGAGGCAAACCAACTCTCAGTTAAGACTCAGTGGCAGAGAAATATTAATGACAAGATTGACTTAATATTTTGCTTACTGTGTAAAAAAATGAGGGAGATTCCTGAGAACTAGTATCTTATGTGAAAAGCCATTCATATTTGCAATAGCCTTTCAGATTTAATACCAGTTTGAGGACTGACTGACATTTGTTTTTTGTTTGTTTGGTTTTCTTTTTGACATTTGCATTACATCATATTGCCACTCAAGTTATAATTGTTCCCATGCATCACAGAGCCAATAAGGTTCGTTGACTTAGAATTCTAACGTTTCATCTCTGATTGGCAGCACTTGTCTAACTGTCAAGGAAATTTCCACGGACACTTATTTTACTTTAAAAGCAAGAGCTCTTTTCCTTATCTTTCCTGTACATCCCCTCATCTTTGTTCTTTGCGTGCTCAGTGGTCTATAAAAAAATCTTAAAGAAATGATACATAAAACTCAAGTAACTATACAGAGGCGTATAAAAGCAGCCCCAAATGACAAGATAATTAACACTTACATCTTTCTACCCAGTTTTGTGTGCATGAGGCATTTTCCCTTTGTCTAGGAGTCCTTGGAAGAACTGTGTAGGTCCTGAAAGAAATAAAACTCTGGACAAGATAGAATGTACATGTACTTTGAGTATTTAGTTTTGAGATCTGGGCTACCCCATTAGACCCAAATGTATAGTGGAGTTATATGCATTACCATGAGGCTGAGATAGTCAGCTAATACAGTGTTGAGTACATGGAATGTAGAATTAGTATAATGGGAAGAAGATCAGGATTAAACGAGATATTGTATGAAAGGGTTTATTTAATGGTATAGCAGGTACTAAAGGAACCCTGAAGGTTGATAGATCAAACCCACCAGCCATTCCGTAAGGGAAAGATGTCTGCTTGTATAAAGATCACAGCCTTGGAAATAATATGGCGTCTCTTCCACCCTGTCAGGTCACTGTGAGTGAAGTCAACTCATTAGCAGTGGGCTTGGGCTAATACTAGCATGCAATAAATAGTTACAGCTCCTGCTGTTATCCTCATCATCATCTAGTATAGTGGTTCTCTTTATTTTTTATTTTTAACTTTTTAATTTAATTTTTTATTTTTAGCTTGTTTATTTCTGGTGGTTGCTTCTCAGACTTCTGGCCTTGTCCAGAAAGATATGTTCCAGATCTCTGACTGTTTTCCAATTCCCAGGTGATGCTTTTACAAGAAAGCAGTCAGTTGGCCTGTGTACCAAAGATAATGGCTCCTGCTTAGAGCACCTTTATCTTATAGGAGTGTTGATGTTAGATAATTCTTACTGACAGCCTACCAAATCAAGTGTCTTTAAAGTGGAGGTTTTTAGAAATTTAGGAGTTGTGAAGAAACTATCCCTTTTCCCTTGAGTATTGGCAGTGACATTTGGATTTTTCTGCATTCTATGGATTTCATCTTAAATCTTGATATATTTCTATCCTATGCTTGGTTGTGGATATTGGAGGTCTAGATCCTGGCAGAGAAACCAGATTACATTAAAGCTTTCTCTTTGTAGATTTATAGTCTAACTATAGGATCCCTGATGGCTTAGCGGTTAAGCGGGGGCCGCGATCCATATGGCCGGCAGTTTGAAACCAACAGTAGATCCACAAAAGACTGGGCTCTCTATTCCCTTCAGTGGCTCTCAACCTTCCTCCTGCTGCGACCCTTTCAGACAGTTCCTCATGTGGTGGTGACCCCCAAACCACAACATTGTTTTCATTGCTACTTTATAACTGTGATTTTGCTACTGTTATGAATCAGGCAACCCCGTGAAAGGGTTGTTGGCCACACACAGGTTGAGAACCCTGCCTTAAACAGTAGTAGTCTTGGAAACCCACAGGGGCGGGGAGTGATGGTCACTTTGTGTCCACATTGATTCTATGAGAGTCAGTGCTCAGAATCCACAAGGGAAAATCTCTCCTGTTCTGTGGGGTCACTAGAAACAGGAAGGAACTCAATAGCAGTTACATATTGGGCAGTTAACCAAAAGGAGTTTGAAACCACCATGGGAGAAAGCCAAGTCTTTCTACTCCCATAAAGAGTCGCAGTCTCAGAAGCCCTGTAAATCTTTACAGGAGTAGAAAGCCTCAACATTAAATGGCACCATTTCATACTAAGGGATTCAGATGAAACATTTAAATTTACTCCCTTTACAATAAAGTGGTTTCCCCCCTACTCTGTCTACAGAATATGCTTTTTAAAGCATATTAGGCATTTGGTATCTCCTCCTCAAGTTCTAAAAAAAGACCATCTTAATTAAGAATATAAGGTTTAGATAGAGATAAAAGGGGAAGGTTTGAGCCCAGTAAAAATCTAAACCTCACCCCCCTAGGCTATATGAAACCTACAGATAGGCAGTGCTTGAAGACCTAGCATTTCCTAGACATAGACAGCTGGGGAGCATTTTGTGTGCTTTATTCAGATTCCTTAGCTGCGACCCTCAGCCTTAGCCTTTTAAATGACTATTTTTAAGCAAGCCTTCTCTTTATACCCTCTTCCATCTGACAAACATTTAGGACAGAAAAATTGATTATAGGCTCCAAAATAAACTTGTTTCCTATAGTTCCCAGGACTCTCCTCATGTGAATATCAAAGGATGATTGGTTGCTTTTGTTCAAATATTCTGAAGACAACAACTTGTTCAATGAGACAAACTTCATGGCCATTGGGAATTTTGTCTGTGGGTTGACCAACTAGTTAATAACATCTGAAAACTACATTTTGTGTTTTTTCTTTGCGATAATGTTTTATTCTCTGATGGAAATATTTAGAGTTTGGGGTAGTCAGTCTTTGGTAAAGCATGCACCTCTTATTCATTTATTACCTAGTTTTTCCATTTCTCAGTTCTCATTTTGATGTAATTTTTGTTGTGAAATTTATAAACTTGTGAGAGGGAATTATTAACCTGGCAATAGTGCATGCCTACGGTTATTAGCAGAATGTCGTGTTTTCTCTCCAGGACCTGGTACACTAGAAACTATACTAGAAACCGTATGTAAAATTACTGTAGTGGGAACTTGTAGGATGCAAATAAAGGTTAACATCTGTTAGGTAAGCACACAACTTTCATTCAATCTTTGTTAAAATATCTTTGAAATTTTATGGATTGTATGCCATTGCCTCTTCTTCTATCATCTTCCAGGCTCTCACTGGATCTTTTAAAAAGTATTTCTGAGCTTGGATTCTTATTTTAAATGGTTTGGGAAGAGCGAAAACAGCAAACGTCTTCCTTCCATCAAAAACAGGCAGTACGACAGCCTTGCTTTCGCTGCTGTTTTCTTCCCACGCCTACAGCATCTGTCAGTCCGTGGGGGATATGTTTTATGATGTGCCTGTTTTTAGCTTTGAAAACTCAAATAGAAGGCCTCCCTGCCATTAAAATTGGCAATGCCAATTCTCTTTGACTACACATGTTAGAGAAGCTGTCTCCCTTTTCTGAGCCAAGGGTCAGTGAGTAGTACCCACTCAGCAGTTATTTTGGTTGGTGGGTTGAAGTTCTTTGAATTCCAGGAGATAAGGCAGCCATTGTCTCTCCGAGGCCATTGCCAGACACCTGGATATTTGATAGTAGGTGCTGCCAACCTGAACAGAGGGGGCAGGCAATCTCCTTCTCCTCCCCATGGCCTGAGATGCCGTCCTTGTCAAGAAAATGAAGATGGATAATGGTTCTCTAACCTTGTTATACATCACTGTCAGGCCCTCCTATGGTTTCCAGAGGTTGGCCAACACAGACAGAGTCCTGCTCTGGTAGCAGAGAGTACTTTGGGTTCTTTATGGGGGATATTGGTGATGAGAGAGTGCAATGGATCTGCAACATATAGTCTCTTCATTTCCAGTTAAGCTTCTTGTTCCACAGCAAGCTCTTCCAATCCACGGAAATTGTGTCTGGCTTTTGGTAAATGTGGGAGCAGTTCTTTGATTTTTCTTTTTGGTTTTAGGTCATGACTTTTTTCCCCTTAAGTTAGGAAATTTGGACTGACACAACCGAAAAGGTCAATAAATAAAGCATAGTATTTAGAAGGATAGGATCTGCTTTAAAACACACACACACACACACACACACACACACACACACACATTCATTAATCTCCATTTCTCTGCAAACAATTAAGCACATTTTCAAGGAGATGGGGACCAAAAGAAACAGTAGCTCATCATAACCATTGCAAACCAGAGAGCTCACCATTAACCCCAGAGCAATACACTGTCCCATCACCTCAGAAAATGACTGAATTGCTTCAGCACTGCTGCCTTCCTTTCCCACATGCACACCCAAGTCCACATGTCTATAGTAAGCTAGAACCTCTCAAGAATATTGGATGCATTCACTGTTTTCGCTTGTCTCCAAGCAGTTCCCCTGGGACATTTTATGCATTTTGTATTTTCTTTGGCTCTCACTTCATGTCTTTAGGGTTGATGCCAATAAACTATTTATTTTAATTGGGCCATTTTATAGGGTGTAAACCAGGAAATCATTCTAAATACCGTGTTTATTTGAAAATTATTTTAATTGTTGAAAGTTGACAGATTTTCACTCTGCAAGAGCCTCTCATAACATGCTGATCTATCGGTTGCCTTTGGGGGAAATAGCACCTCACACACCTCAAACTTAGTGATGAAAATCCAAATTTTATGACATTTACAAGAAAAAATTCTATGCCGTATCATCATTAGCTGTTCTAGCATCTAAGCACCCAACAGATTCTGATTTGGGCTCTGCTGTCTTACTGATACAATCTATTTAGTCTGCTTTATTGTCAGTTTTTAAAAATTAAAACTACTCTATTACTCTGTTCCTTTATTTAATCTCACTGTGGTGTGTTTATATCAGTATGTGTGTGCATATGTCCGTGTGTATGTAAAGAGTTGGCAGGGGAGAGAGAGAGAAACACGTCCACCATAGTATTCCCAATTTCTTACTTCTACCAGAAGTTACAAAATGTGAAGGCTGTATGATTGCCAGCACCTGCATTTAGAAAAGGTAATGTGTTGTTTAAAGACTAGCGAGTCAATGATTTATGTTTAAATTCAATTTGAAACTGCAAGTAATCAAGACACGTTCCAAAAGGCCAAAGTAAGACTTTGACTATAGCTCTCCTGAATTTAGAGACCATCTCAAAAGTAAATGCCACACACTGAACACTAGTAACTAAAAATTAGGAATTATGAGGGAGAGTTCAAAATCATCATACATGAAGAACGTGAAAGATCCTTAAAAAGACAGGTAAGAAAGAAAATGCCAAATTAGATTTCAGAAGAGACTCTGCAACGTGGTCTTTAAGTGCAGGGTAACTAAAATGAATGGAAAAATCATGAAGTCAAAGATGAACAGGAGATTTAAAAGGGCGGCGTGAGAAGACAAAATAAAGTATGATGCACAGTTCAAAGCCTTAGGGGTTAGAAAACTAATACTACCAAATAACAAAATTGGCCTTCCCAGTTCTTGAATTGCAAGGATTCTTTAGGTAAAAAGAAAATCCCTGGTGCTGCAGATGCTAGTGTATTCACACACACATGCATGCACACGCACGCCATGGGAGAGAGACCTGGCAATCTCCTCCAACCAAAATTACAACAAAGAAAGCCATGAAGTCAGCATGGGGTTACAATAGCATTTAACAACATCACTGGTGAACAAAACCAAACCAAAACGGAATGAGATAGGACATATCAAAAGAAGATAGAAGGATGGATTCACAGAATCACTGTACAAAAAGGATGGTTGAAATGCAACCATTTCAGGAGGCAGAATTTGATTTAGAACTGCTGGTCCTCACCTGTGTAATCCAACAATTGTAAATAATAAAATCTAAATCTGAGGGAAGGAACAGTATCCGAGCTTAAATTCTAACCACCCAGTTTGCAGAAGGCTATGGATGACAGTGGAGGCCCCCAAACCATTTGTACCCCAAATGCATGAAGTGTCCCGTGATCCCCCTCTGACCGGAGGCCAGGGACCCGAATAGCTTTGCTATCAGACGGGCAACATTGTAAAGTCAATGACGGCAGATGAAGCTAGGTGGCAATGAACACCAGATCATTTGATCTCCCCATTGGGCCATTTTAAAGTTGACTCCGTTTTCTTTTTGATTGAAGTTTTTCAACATTTTGTTTTGTTGTTGTTGTTTGTGTTTAGTATCATTTTCTGTGTATGAAATCCAGGATAGATAAATCTCTAGAGATATCACTTGGATTAATAATTACCCAGTGGCATGACATGGGAGCTAGCAATGAGTAGGAGAAGAAAATGTTCTGAAATTGATTATGGTGACGACTGTGCAACTCTTAAGATAAGTGAACAATTAAGTTGTATGTTATGAGAATTTTAAAAAAATCATTTTATTGGGGGCTCGTACAATTTTTTTATCACAATCCATACATACTTCCATTGTGTCAAGAACATATGTACATTTGTTGCCATCATCATTCTCAAAACATTTGCCTTTCACTTGAGTCCTTAATATTGGCTCCTCATTTCCCCTCCCTCCTCATTCCCCCCTCTCTCCTGAACCCTTAATAATTCATAAATTATTATTTTGTCATATGTTACACTGTTCGATGTCTCCCCCTGCCCTCTTCTCCGCCGTCCATCCCCCCCCCCTCCACCCCACATTCCCTCCACCCTCCAGGCATCGCCACTCTCACCTCTGGTCCCGGAGGGGTCGTCTTTCGTGTCTGCTAGAGGGAAGGTGTGTTCTTTTGGTGCTTCATTGCACCCTGGCTGAGCCATCACTCCTTTGGTTAGAAGCTCAAGGCCTAACTCATGGTGCTACAGGACTCCTTGACTCATGACGATGAAGCATAGACAAAACTCTCATTCATGACATAATATACCAAATACACAAACCCACCGCCACCAAGTCAACATGGACACACAGTAACCCATCCAGACTGTAAATCTTTATAGGATCGTATAGCCCCGTCTTTCTCTCTCAGTGGAGCTGGTAGGTTTGAACACCCAGCATTGTGGGTAGCAGCCTAATGCTTACTCAGCAGTGCCACCCGAGCTCCTATGCAAAGTATTGTATAGCTCTCATTATCTAAGAGAGTAACATGTTTTTCAATAATTCATATTCTAAAATAAATTTCTCATATTGGGAGCCTAACATGCAACTAGACTAAAATAATATGTACTTTAAAGTATAAAATACATACTACAATTCAAAGACATAGTATAAAAAGAATGCAAATGATCGTAAAAAATTGGGTACATGTTAAAATGAGCTTATTGTAGCTATATCGAATTAAACAAAAATCTTGTTATTTAATTTTATATTCATTTCACTTGTTTTACTTTTCTGGTTTTTTTTCTTTTTAAAATAATTTTATTGCCTCCAATACAGCTCTTATCACAATTCATACATCCATCCATTGTGTCAAACACATTTGTGCATTTGTTGCCATCATCATTTTCAAAACATTTCTTTCTACTTGAGCCCTTGGTATCAGCTCATTCCCCCTCTCCCCTCCCTCCCGCATGAACCGATGATAATTTATAAATTATTATTATTTTTAAAACAATTTTATTGGCATATAGTTTGCATATCATACAATTCAATAGTTCAGCCATATTAAACAGAGTTGTACAATCATTACCACAATCAATTTTCTTCTCAAGATGGCTTCGACAGCAGATTTACCAAATGCAATAATATATTATTTAATTTATTACTGTTGTTTTCTTTTTTTTTAAATCTTTTTATTGGGCTCATAAGGCTTGACAAGGAATTTTAAACTTGCATTCCTTAAAATTGCAGGAACACTACTTTTCTAGAGAATTGATTTTCACTGTTTTGCCAAATGTCCTAAAGAATCCTTTCTCAGTATAAAATTTTAGATAGCCACAGTTTTGTCTCTATCAGAATATAGACAAACACATGGATAAATTAAGCCATTGATATCACAGTAACAATATCAAGGATATCAAGGTACTAGTTGGAACACAGTCTTTCTCAGGACTCAGGAAGCCCATCCTTTTTATGGCGGATCATCAGCTTTCCTGCCGATCAATGATACTTAGAAGGACTGCTGGTTGCTAATTGGGAGAGGTGTCTTTCCACCATCGTTTTGAGAGGTCTGTTATGAAAGTGGCCCTTATGCAAAATGAAGCATTTGTGACGTAGGAAGAAAAATCAGAACTTTACATAGATCTACACATTTTGAGATGTTTTATTGCTTCTGCTAAGTAAAGGATATGTTTATAAAGAAACACGTAAAGTGAATATTAGTTTAGCTATTCTTGGGTAGGAATGCATATTGAAATACTAGGAAAGCAGACACGGGAGACAGATGAGAGTGACTACGTCACTGGCTTAGCCATTGTCCTTGAGTTTTTTTCGTTTTTCAAAACTTCTCAGTAGTTGTAAATTATTCTTCAAACTTTAGGATTCTAGGATTAGAGGTTAAAGTTCTAGGACATCTTTGGTATCCCTGGTTATTGCTTGCCTCTAGAACAGTGGTTCTCAAACTTCCTAATGCTGTGACCCTTTCATACAGTTCCTCATGTTGTGGTGACCCCCCCCACCATAAAATTACTTTTGTTTCTACTTCATAACTGTAATTTGGCTACTGTTATGAATCAGGTGACCCCTGTTTATGGGTCATTTGGCCCCCAAAGGGGTCACGAGCCAAAGATTGAGAACCTCTGCTCTAGAACATTAAGGGAAAGAGCCCCTCGATGTGTGGCAGGGCACTGTTCTACACTTGTTATGACTCGTCTTCCTTAAACATCTCTCTACACAAAATTACACAGTATGAAAGTCATTCTGTTGAGTAAATGCAGCTAACAAACTCATTCATTATTTAAAATATGATTTACTTCTAAAGAACAGCACTCGATTTCTACAAGGCACTCAGCAGTCCCAGATTCCATGAAATGGTAAGAATTTATGACATCTGCTTCCTTGAAGTCTTGAATGGGATATTTTACTGGGCTATTTTGTTAGATTTAATTCACTAATTTCCTTTTGACAACTTGCTGATTTTCCTTGTATGTTGGGTCAAGAGATGTGACACAGCTTCCTCAACTTCCTATATTATTTCTCTCACGATGGCCTCTCTTCCAGATGAATGTGTGTTGCACTAGCCTCAGTCGCTGAAAGTGAGCCGGGGCCCATGCTCCAGTGCAGCCAGTGGAGATGGGTAGGCTCTGTCACTTAGCAGCATGATGGAAGTTTCTGCGTGCTTGAGGTCATTTGCTTCCTTGTCAGGGATTAATTCCCTATTAATTAAACAGCCGTGGCTGCCCATCTTTGTTCTCAGCTATCTGTCACAACAAAAAGACCTTAGAGAATTAAGCTGTAAAAACAATTTATAAATCCTTTTAAAGTAGCAATTTGACATTTCTACCAGACTTTATTATAATTTTAATCAGATTTCCTACTTTAAAAAAAAACAACAAATGACTTTGAAAATAAGTTAGAATTTGACTTTATTTTCTTCCACTCTTTTTCAGGTGGGAGATGTTGTGAGTCATTACATATTTTAAATATGAAAAAGCAAAGAATTATTCACCTCACATAGCTATACTGTAAATAATTAAGGGTTGTCATAGTTTATGATCACATAACCATACAAGCACACTTACAAAAGTATAGTCAGATGCATCTTCAAGAAGTGCCCTCCCAGCCCCACCCCCTCTTTTCTGTCTCTTGACGTATTTCTCCTTAGTTGTTCTTCCTTATGTTCTGGCAGACCTTCTTCTGACCAACAAGGCCCGGGGTGCATTCCCCATGGAGTCCCTCCACTCCTCTCTGGAATTAGCTTAGCGGAGCCACTGTGAAGTGATGCAAGAAGGTTTTAGCTTCCCCAGAGCCACGCTTCGTAGTGTAGCTCACCCCTCCTCTGTTGCTCCAGGGAGCCAGATACCAGGAAACCATTATGTCAATACAGCAACAGCAGCTCTGATTTTTCAGTCCCACAAAAACCACATGCGACCTGACATGATCTTAAGATATAAACAAGTGCCTAACATACTTTAGGCTCTGAGTTTTCTTATCCGAATTTTTGGCAACAAAACAAACCTCTAATCCGTGCAGGGAGGGCAGGTGATACCATCTTGTCCGAAGTCTGCACTAGATGTCTCTGAGAGGAATAGTGTAGGGATGCTAGCTGAGGATGCATCGCTTGTTAAATTGCTTTAGTTTTTTTTATCTTGATAAAGCATATTTTCTGAACAAAGCATATTTTTACAATTGCTGGACCACAATCCAACAGTTGCTGTTTTACCTATTTGTCAGACATTGCACTTATTTTGCTTTTATAAAACATACTTTACCTCTTGTTTGTTTTCTTTTGGAAATGGTTCTTAATCTATACATAAGGTGCAGCAATTCAGAAGAATTTACTTTATATTCATTCTGTTTCTCAAGGGCTGTTTTTGATAAACTTTCATATGTCTTATCCCTTGCATTCCTTTTGACTTCTTAAAGGCCCTGGAGTGCTGACACTACCATTTCATTCCAATTTACTCTTCTATGCTCTTTATAAATATTTTTCTTCAGTCAAATGTGAATGTAATGAATAGTTTTTAATTTTTATTTTATAATCTTTTCTCTTTCTCCTCTAAGTGAAAGAAATAGTTCAAGAGTAACCTTCAAGACGTCTAAAGAGCATTCTCAAATGAATGAAGTTTCTTTTTTCCCCTTTGGTAACTTCATTTTATTATACTTTAAGTATGATTTACTTTAAGTAAGTATCGGTCCTTTCTGCTTTCTGCTGGCCACCACTGGCTCCTGTCAGACCTCTTTCTATCATCATTGTCTTAGCTCTGGACCTGCATGACTGCTCTTGGAGTAAACTCAGCCTGTGGGAACCTTGGGTCCAAGTACACCATCCCAGACTCTTCTTTGAGGTTCTTTTCTGAAAAACTCTGTACAGATGACTGTTCTTCTCTGTTGTCTTCTTTTCAGGTGAAGGTATGGCTTGCCCAAAAATCTTACCAGTCTGCTTGGTTGATTGCAAGAAACTCCATCCTATTGAGTGACTCTAGACCACAGACCAATCTCTGCAAATTGAAAAGACCAATCACAGAGCAGACTGTAGGTCCATTAATCAATTGGCAGGATTACAAACCCTAGACCAGAAGGGTCATATATAAGAGAATTCCATATACTGTAGCATAAAACCAATTTGCATGTGCCTCTTTGTATATTGCAGACTGGGGGCCTCTTGCCCACTTCCCAAGTGTAGTTTTCCTTTACTCTTGTCAATCAACATCTAAAAATTTGCTCGTGAAGATGAATTCTAGTAGCAGATCATGTCAAATCCTGAGCAAGTTATATACATGGTAACCAGATAACGTACTATCAAATCATTAAATAGTTTTGTTTGTGTTCATTCTTTTATTTATTTTCCTCTGATTATAATTGTGAAACATACTCATTTTAAAAATTACAAAATTAAAAAGGGTAGGAAAAAAACCTCATGCAGAATCTTAACCCTGAGGTAGCTTCAGTTAACACTAACAGAAGTTACTGTGGTCATGTTGTCTATGTTTATTGTGTTTTACATAGTTGAAGTCAGACTACATACAACATTTCATCTTACATTTCTAACCATTTTCATATATTTGGAAAAACCAAGTCTTAAAAGAGCAATCATGCTTTTATTGTTGTTGTTTTAAATCATTTTATTGGGAGCTCGTGTCAAGTACATTTGTACATTTATTGTCATCATCATTTTCAAAACATTTTCTTTCTACTTGAACCCTTGGTATCAGCTCCTCATTTTTTCCCTTCCTCCCGCCTTCTCCCACCCTCCCTCCCTCATGAACCCTTGATAATTTGTAAATTATTATTATGATTTCATGTCTTACAATGTCTCCCTTCACCCATTTTTCTGTCCTCCGTCCTCTTGAGAAGAGGTTATATGTAGATCATTATGATCGGTTCCCTCTTCCTCGCCCTACGTTCTCCTTCCCCTCCTGGTATTGCTTCTCTCAATATCGGTCCTGAGGGGTTTATCTGTCCTGGATTCCCTGTGTTTCCAGCTCTTATCTGTATGAGCAATCGTGGTTTTTTTCCCCCCACCCTTCCCCACAATCATGTTTTTAAGGATATACTGAGTCACAAAAGCTACAGAAGATCTGCCTATGACTTCATTGACTTTTAAAAAATAATGCCAGTAAATGTCACTGTGCTGGTAACATTCATTGTATTTAACATCACTCAATACTTCTTTTGAATGACACATTCAAATATTTGTGCTACAAATAAGTTTGAAGGGCCAAATTCACTAACTCAGCATTGGAGGGTAGCTGACTCTCTTCTAAGATTCTGATCTGAATATGGAAGTCTTTCTTAACTTTTGTTGATTAATTGTTGGGTCACAAACCCTCTGAGAATTCTGTGAAAGCTATGGACCTTGTTCTCAGAGAAATGCATTTTCTGAAAAAATACTAAAAACAAAACCAAAAAGCCCTACTGTTATTGAGTCAATTCCAACTCGTGGTGACCCTGTACAGGGTTTCCAGTGCTACATGTCTTGCAGGGGCAGACATCCTTGTGTTTCTCCTGTGACTCAGCTAGTGGTTTTGAACCACTGACCTTGTAGTAGCAGGTGAGAGACAGTGGCACCAAGGCTCCTTAAATATGATTATAATGAAAACCAATTATGATATGCCAAGTATCAGCCAACTGCTTGCAATGTGCTATTTTACTACCTACTCAAAGCAAGACTATTAGGAATATTTGTTGTTTTTAGGTGCCCCCAAGTTGGTTCTGATTCATAGCAGTTCTGTGTACAAAAGAACAAAATACTCAGTCCTGCATCATCCTCATGATTCTTGCTGTTTGAGTCCATTTTTGTAGCCACTGTGTCTATCAACCCTATTGAGGGTCTCTCTATTTTTTGCTGACCCTCTATCAAGCATGAAGTCTGTGTCAGACAGGGTTCTCTAAAGAAACAAAACCAGAACACTTATCATTTTTAATAGATAGATAGATAAACAGCTAAGTAGTCCACAGAGCAGTACAGAGGGCTCAGTTCAACTCATGAGGGCTGTTGGGTGCAAGTCAAGAAAGCAAACAGCTGAGTCTTCTATAGAGCAATATAGGCAGTCTGCCACAGGCAGCAAACAGCAGGACAGGTCACCAACAGTCAGCCAGATGACAGGGTCCAACAGTCCCCAGCTCAGGTGATGTATACACCAGCAGTGTGGCAAGGCAGGTCTCGAAGGAACCTCAAACACGGTCCACGGGTTGGGTGTCCCACAGGTAGTTGAGGCAGAGAACTAGCTAAGGCAGCCACATACTAGTTCGATCATCAGAGAGCAAGGGACAGAAAGGTGAGGCTTGCCAAGCCATTTATCTCTTTGCCCTTCAATTAAACTGCAACCTTACTAATCTCATGTGTGTCTATTGATCAGGTTAGCACAATAAACCTACTTGTCACAAAGTCCTCCAAGGACCAGTCCCTCCTAATAGAACAAGTTCAAAGCACAAGTTTTCCCATCCTTGCTTCTAAGGAGCATTCTGGCTTCTTCCAAGACAGATTTGTTTGTTCTTATAGCAGTCCATGGTATATTCAATTATTGTCTCCAACTTCAGTTCTTCTTTGGTCTTATTCGTTATCCAACTTTCACATGCAGATGAGGTGGTTGAAAGTAGCTTGCCTTGGGTCAGGTGCACCTGTCTTTAAAGAGACATGTTTGCTTTTTGACACTTTCAATAGGCCCTTTGCAGCAGATTGACCCAGTGCAATGATTTCTTGGCTGCTGCCTCCATGGGTGTTGCTTGTGGATCCCTTAAAATTAAATCCATGGCATGTACTCACCCCCAGCCTGTCCTGGGGCTTTGGGGCTCAGCTCAAGGGGAGGCTCTCTGGGACATGGGGGTACAGTGAATGGTATGACCCTTTGCTGGGCATGCCTACACGGTAGGGTATGCTGGGCCCCTCTAGAGTTTCCCATATGGGCTCCAATAAATTTCTTCCCTTTTGCTTAAAAAAAAAAATTAAGTCCATGACAACACCATTCTTTCCTCCCTTTATCAGGATGGTGATTATTGGTTCAGTTGTGAGGATTTTTGTTTTCTTTACATTGAGGTGTGATCTGTGTGGAAGGCTGTTTTCTGGACTTCTGCTTGAAGCATAATGAAAATACTTCCTCACTTCCGGCAAGCAAGGTGTGTCATCTGCCTCAGTAATGCTCTTTCTCCAATCTTGATAACACATTCTCCATATAGTCCAGCTTCTCAGATTATTTACTCAGAATTCAGATTGAATAAGTATGATGAACGGATACAACCTTGACGCACACCATTCCTGATTTTGTATAAGGTGGTATTCCCCTGTTCTGTTTGACTTATTGCCTGGTTTTATCCTCATTTGTGAGAAAAGATGATGCGACCCAGGGAAGGAGATTCAGTACTTGTCCAGACACATAGATTTAGGAAGTAGAGAGCTGGGGCTCAAACTCTGATTTTCATGATCCCAAAAGTCGCTATCTCAGTCATTGTTTACCATTTTAGGGAACCCGTGAGTTCCCTAAAGCCTTCTTATTGACACTCAGGTTAAGAACCCTTTAAGTAAGTGAATCTTGCTGCTTGTGTAAGACTTTTCATTAAAACAAATATATGTTGAACATCCACTATTTTAAATATTTGTTAGATTCTATGCTATGCTCCTTATCCCGAAGGAGTTTACCATCTACATGGGGAGACAATAATTATATCAATAAAGCAATGAGAAGACATACAAATGTGAAGTTGAATATATAGTAATTAGACATTCCCATGAACAATGCATGAAAATGTATTTCTTTACTCTGTTGTACCATTCATTGATTCCCTGATTTATATGAGGGAAAATCAATTCAAAGGTCACCATATCCTTTGTGAACCTGGTAGATTCAATGTGTCATAAAAATGAGATCTGTAAAGTGAGACTCAGAAAACTAAATATGCATCCCATTCCGATTCTTGAGTGGTTTTGTCAGCATCAGCTATTAACCCCAGGGATCGTGCCCAATAATGACATTCAAGAATGTGTAGCCAGCTCCCAAGCATTCAAAACTGTGTGCATCCCAGGGTCATTCTCTTGAGGTGGACACGCAGAGGATGCAGAACACTTTGAAAGCTGCTGCACTTTTACTGAAACAGAGTTCTACCACAAAGAGGATGTAATAAGAAAATACACACGGACAAATGTATATCATCATTGATATTGTCAAATGATATTGTATGATCTGAGTTATGCAGGACCAATAGCAATAAGATACCAATTTTGGATGAGCCCATCTGACACGGGAAGCTTATTTAAATTAATCAGCTGTCTGACAGTCCAGGTTGTCTAAAAAGAGTAACTGTCACTATTATTCAGAGAAATAGTTTTGTCAGAAACTCTTATATATTTGGTTGTCACGGAAAATGTTTATTGTAAGACTAAGAATAGATTATATCAAGCTTTTTATTAAATAATCTTCATAAAATACTTGTACAATTTTGATTGTATTATCTTAAAACTTTAATCACCTGGGCTTTAGAATTAATTTTAAATGGCATTTGCATTTTCTTAAAGCAAATACAAACTTTATTGCTATTACTCATGTACCTATATGTGCATATAAATTACATAAGTACACACATAATTTATATGTAATTTATATATAAACATATTCCATTTATTATAGACATTTTCTCTTTTTTTGTCTGCTGACACCTTAGACATTTTATTAGAAATTTCTAAAATTATATTTTGTACACAGGATTCATGTTTGCCATATTTTACTATTTGAAAAATTCATTATATGATTTTCTCATAATACCTATCATCTAAATTTTAGTGTTATTGTAAAAAGCGTTCCAAGGACTTTTTGAAAATCATTTATCTCTAAGAAGCTCATGATGGAAAATATTTTTTAGCAGCAGATATCCCTGTCATCCTTAATAATTGTTCACAGGTCATCATTGGGAACTAATCAACTAGTTGGTGTGGGAAGTAATTTTTCAGCTACATATGCATGTATAGTGATGGATTTTATTTAATTTCATACAAATAATGTGATACTAACCCTTAAATTAAATCTTGGAAAAAATATAGTTGAAAGGAAAGCTTTTCGTTTTTTTATTTGCTTTGCACAGAGAGACACTTGAGTTGTTCTTCAAGTAAATGGCAGACTGATGCTAAGTGTCCATAAGTTTGTTTTCACAGAGAGAACTGAAAACATGGTAACTGTCTCACATGAATTTGCTTATGAATACGTGTGTGTGTGTGTGTGTGTGTATAGCTAACTTATGCAGGACCTTTTGATTTCATAATAAGCAGGATTCAGGGGCAATAAAACTTGACATTCTTAACTGTTACTAGTATTTGTCCCTGTAGCCCTATGCTGCTGTCTTTCTGCTAATGATGCTGAAGCCAGAGTCATAAACGGAGCATGTACCCAGGGCGCTACTGTAAATCCCAAGTAATGAAGTAACGTGCATGTGGTTTCCTTGAGGTAGAGGGAAATGAAGAAAGAATTTTTGAGAGTGGAATAGAAGTAGAAGTCAAGGACAAAGAATACGTCAGAAGGTCAAGGATGTGCAAATGATCTTAAGTTTTTGCAGTGAGGTTTATTCAGATCGATCTTTTCATATCTGCAAATAGTCCTTTTCTCAAAAGCTGGGCAGCCTCTACTGTGGAGGTGTGTGTTGTGAGTGTATGTTGACAACAATGCACTCATGAGATAATACAAATAATCAGTGAGGGAATAATTAATGATGTTTCAGGGAATATTTTTTGACAAATGCTTGGGGAACGAGGTGACAGGCGTGAAATTAGAAAATTCCTTCAGCGATCTAAAATATAAATAGCTTTCGGAACTGAAAAGAGTTTCACAGCTGAAGATTTTATTGTGTTGAGAGGAAAAACTTTTTTCTCTCTCCCCCTCCCTCCTCTTTTGCAAGTTGTTTGTCCATTCACAAAACAAATACTCTGAAGCCCAGCGCGGCTCATGGGAATAAATTTCAGGTCGAATTAGTACAGTTTCCTTGCTGTCAGGACGCTGGAATTAATGGTGTTTTGATGACACGAATTTTGAAGGGCAAACAAAGAAGCTGAAGGGAGAGAGACACGACTCCTTAGAAGCCTGGTCCTCCTCTCCCCCAGCCTCTCTTGTCTTCCCTGTCATCCGTCTGCCAATCTCCCTGTCCATGGTTAGTTAAAGGCGCTTTTTATCCTCTTTTCTTTCCCACAGAGTTTGCCAGATCCGGCCCGGTGCCTGGGTTCCAGGAGGACACGCTGCAGTTGGCCTTCATCGACTTGAGACAAGTAAGTCTTTGTGTTTTTGTTTTTTGTTTTTCTTTTAAGATGTGTGACTGAAGACCATCAGGTCTTAAGGAAAGGGGAGGGAAGGGGGGATGGCGTTGGCGATTCACACTGGAGACCTAAGGGGTTTTCCCTGTGTTTGAGGCCACCTCTTTTATTTAGCTATCTGGGATCCTTAGCTATGGTGGAGTTAAAATTTTTGTGGATAGAGGGGAAAGCAGGGGGTGGGAGGAGGGACCCAGAGGGTAGAGAGACTCAAGTGACCCTCAAGTGATGCGACCCATTGTGCTGTAGTTGGCTTCTGCAGACGCAGCTAAAAGATAACTCTGCAAACCAATGCTAAGCAGGTGCACTGATGCAGAGACTGCCTGTATGGAGAACTTTTGTTTGCGGATAATGTGGGTGGCAGAGTTTAAGAAGAATGAAATATTTTACATTTCGTTTGTTAGTTTGGTTTATTGACTTTTTCCTGCTGCCTTCGTCTTCCCATTCCCTTTCTCCATAGAATGTGGTCAGCCAGGAGTGACTAAGTGGTCATTTATGGAGATGATTGGCAAAGGCCTGACCACGCATACTGTCTGGCAGGCAGCCGTATTCTAGCGGGGTGATGAAAGCTGGCACTGAGGCATACCTGAGCTTTGGGGGTCCATCCGATAGGGAGAGCATTTCAACAGGGCCGATGCACACAGGGGGAAATGAATTTGTTGGTAGGCCCTGGCGATTTGGGTATAGAGGAGCAGAATGGGCGGGGGCCCAAAGAGGGAGAGAGTTAACTGGGCTCTGTCATCTCTTCACTCTGAAGATGGATGGGGTTGGATAGAAACTGTGAATGAAGTAAGAATCAATGACTGATGCTTCTCTCCTATTAAAACAATCTTTTTTTTTTTTGTCTGATTTAGAAAGGGGGCTTGCTTTGTTTCTCCTGCCATAATGATGCAGTGCCTCTTGTCTTCAGAGCTGACATAGTTTGCATTCTGAAAACTTTTAGATGCCCAGGGTATTTCTTAAAGCTGTAGGACCCCTTGTATCGATAGCCTCCTTACCACTGTGCCTCGTTCATGCTGGAACAGCTTGTAACCTGTAATGGATGGCCTGAAGTACCCTGGATCCTTGTGGATGGGCAGTGTAATCTGTCATCTGATGACAATTCTGGAAAGCCTTGCGAAGCAGAGAACAGAAAATCGTGTCTCTATAGACCCGCCAAAGTTTGAGGATTCAGGCCGCGTCCCAGAAACGTGTGTCAACTTAATATTTGGAGGCTGGGTGGGAGTGCTCTTACACATACGGGCTTTCCCAGCACGGTCACTCATGAAACCTACTATCCCTTCCCACACCTCAGACCTTCCACCTGTAGATTCGCAACTCAGGGAGACACTCGGTTTTAACCCTTCGATGGATGTAAGGTTGAAAGTCTAAGAATTGGGGTTGCAGTGATTGTCGGGTGACATCTGTTGGAATTCCCCACCCCCTTTCTTTTCAGAATCCTCTAAGTCAGTTGACTTTTCTTGGAAAGCAGGAACTGAATGTCATTGGAGTAACACAACCAAGGGGGAAATATTTCCCCTCTCACTATTCATGAGAAGTGTGGCATTTCTCTCCAGCTTGTGGCCTTGGTCCCTAAGGGAAGCATCTCGTGTTCAGGGAATATGTGAGCCCCATAGCAACAAGCTCCACCCTAGGACATTCTGATTATTAATCTATTTTTCCCCTAACCTTTTTGAAGCCCCCTGGTATTGCAACAAGACAGGTTTTATTTTATCCTGTAGCCTGGGTAGACTTTTTAAAGTCCTGATTCAGTTTTCTAGCTTATTAATTGATATGATAATTCTACCATTTATAAGCCAAAGATGAACATATCCAACAGGAATGACAAAAGTTAGAGAAAGAAGCTAAAGTCAAGGACCAGGGCACATCCCCATGCAAGAAGGGATTCGGTCCCTCGTACAGTGTAGCAAGGGCTTTTTCTTTACTGTCATTGAGTGTATTTGCCTCATTGGCAATTGAGCCTATTCAGTCTGATGATGATTTCATGTTCTCTTATTTGAGCATGGTTTTTCAGACCCTATCAATTGAATGATAATTTTTTTTTAATTTCAAAACAAGGAATAATGAAATCCTCACTGTATAACAGCAGAGTGACATTTAAATGATACAGGAAACAAATTAAATGTACATCAGAAAACTATTCATCTCTTCTTACCTGTCCTGTCTAGTTGCTATTTCCTACTTCCTAAGGAAAAGAATGAACATGGCATTTTGAATGAACCAGCTTTCACAAGATTCTTAATCTGTATAGTGCTTCAAAGCGAAAGTGCATTTACGCACACAGCTCATTTGCCAGGTTTCCAAGTTTATTAAACCTGATGTTAAAATTAATAATGTCCAGTAGACAGTAAAAAACAAAATCTCCTTTGGCATCCTATAGACTCCATAGCTACAAATTTGTACAAGTAGAATTGCAGTTTAACTTCATGTGCTTTCAAATGTATAAGCAGTGCAATTAGAAAATTATTTGACATCAGATTAGGCACCAGATTGTATCTTTAGGTCTACAGGATGGCTATGAAGTAGAGAGGCCTTTACAGACATTAGTCCTAAATGCTTATAGACTATTTTATGGAAAAAATAGAAATTTATGCTGAAAGAAAGTTAGACATTGATGAAAGAGATGGTATTTCAAGCATAGGAAATACCAGGTTCAACTTTTGTCTAAAACCTAGGGATAGGGGGGTGTCTGTGCTAACAAGGGATGTAGAGTGTTATCTCTCCTTTAAATTTTAGGCTAGTTCTAGTACCAGTCAGTGCTGGTTGCCAAAGTTGATTGGGGCCTTGGTTACCCCATATGCCAGTGTAGAACTGGGTTCTCTAGGGCTGTCAGTGGCTCCTTTTTCAGAAGCAAGTGGCCAGGACTTTCTTCTGAGGTGCCTTTGTAGACTCAAACCTGGAGCCTTTTAGCTAGCAGCTGAGTTTCGTAACTATTCGTACCACCCAGAGAGAGACACCTAGTTGTAGGCTAATTTCTTTAAGCCTCTATTTCTTCATTTATTTTATTTCTTCCTAATTCTTTGCTACTAAGCTTTCTCATAGACCTCTTTGTATGTTCAACTCTTCTTAGCAAATGCTATCGATGGAGGGCTACCGAGAAAGATCACACATTTCTGTTCTTTGCATCCACTTTAAGGGCATCTTAACCTCCCTGGATACATTTTTTTTTACGTTAGTTATTTACAAACAGTTGCATGCTTGAGTAGTAGGTCTTCTTTAATAATTGCACATTATTTGCTATTCCTTGGCTCCAATTGTTATTTACTTCCGATATACATAAGTTTCTATAAAGCTGAATGAACTAGGTTGTGACATTGCATCAGATCTCTGAATGGAGCTTGTTGGCAACAGCTCTTAGGCAGCAAAGCCATCCCAAGATATCGGAGGCTTTTTTTAGATAGAGCTGGTGACATTCCCTCTAGGCCAGTTATTCCCCAATTTCTAAACCTACAGTGTAAAGTAAACACAGTGCATTTCCATCGCAGACAGTTAGCCTGCCTTAAAAAACAACTGTAGAACCTCAGAGTAATCATGGTACATTTCTTTGGGGATGTTGAACAAATGCTGATGCTATTCCTGTTAGACTCTCACTGTTAAAGGTATAGTAGCAAAACCAGTACCTTGAGTTAGTCAGTACCAGGTCGGGAAATCTTGAGAACCTCTCAAGCAGCTAATCATGATAATCGCCCCTCTTATTTTTTTATCTTAATCCTTTGAGACCAAATTGAGTTTTGAATGAAATCTTCTATCCTCTTTGCTCTGTTTAAGTCTAATGAAGTTTACCGTGTAAGAGAAGCACTCCCTCACCCTTTTGCTTTATTGTTACTGGTTGATAAGGAAAAATCTTAGCTCTGTTTAATAATGATTTGTATTTTAACCTCCAGAGAAAGCCCATTCTTCTAAAAATCTGTTGTTGTTGTTGTTGTAGTTTCTGATACAGCACATACCAAAGAGGTCAGTAGAATTCTTAAAATATTGTTTTGCTCTAAGATGTCTTCACTCACTCACTCACTCACTCACTCACTCACTCACTCACTCACTCACTGCCATTGAGTTGAGGCCAATTCATAGTGACCCCATAACAGGGTAGAACTACCTCCTATATGTTTCTGAGACTGTCACTCTCTACAGGAGTAGATAGCTCAGTTTTCCCCCATAGAGCAGTTGATGGTTTCAAACTGCAGACCTTGCAGATTAGGCCACCAAGCCTTCTTTTTAATGTATTATTTTTAATTCAGTTTGACTCATGAGCTCACCTAGCTAATATTTGCACCTTGGCACCTGTCAACCCACATTGGTAGTTATGTGTTAGATTGGGAGTCTGACCAAATTTTACTGACACAGTTGTCTAGCATTTCTTCCTGCAATGTGGAGGCAAACCCCTGCCACTCAGAAATTCTACCAAAGTGTGGAACATGCTTTCCAGTAGTTGCTAGAAAGATGATTCCCAGAAGCGTAAGTCCAGAATGGGACAACCTCCTACATTTTTGCTGCAGGATAACTGTAACTTATAACGTGGGCATGGTGCCAGCAGGACTCTAGGTCCCCTTATAAACAAAGTCTGTAAATTCTAGAATGAATGAAGCTCTAGCTTTAAACTTCAACTCTTGAGTGATGAGCTAACAGGCATCATTTTGTAAGCCACCATACTGCCTACCTTAACTCAATAGAAAGTATTATGATCCCATGTTATGAAAGAACTGAGATGATCTATGAGGTAGCTTGTTGCCTGCACTAACCCGAGGCCCTGTACTGCTTTCTGCTTCTCTCAACAAGCCAAGCTTCTGAACTCTGGTTTCTCCCTTACCCCTAATCCACAGATGAAGATACATGCCAACAAACTTGGAGCTCAGAATTTCTGAGAGTCACATCTTTAGGAGAAAGGGCAAAAAATTCATCAGCAGTGAATTTCCCTGGTCTCAAGGCTGTGGTGGCAGTGCTTGCTGAATGAAAGCCTATGAGGTTGTAGCACTATGCTACATTGGACAGTACTGTCTATGTCCTATCAGAGAACCCAGATAGGCCAAAGAAAGGGCAGTGGAGTCAGGTCTTGGCACTAATTTGTAATTACTGCTTTCTGCTCATCTTCATTGGAGTGCCCCAGAGAGTGACAACCAAGGGTGAAGTTTAGGGAGCTGGAGCATATTTTAGGTCACCAAGAGAGAAATACCTAAGGTTACCTACCTGTGAGTCACAGTTGCAGGTGAGGGTCCTCGGAAACAAGCATCCAAAAGGCCATCCAGAGTCTTGACTGAACATTTAAAATCCTTCTCCTAGGTAAGGAATGGGCATAGGAATGAGGTAGGACTAGCTGGAAAAGGGGAACCAGTCTTGTCAAAGGGAATCAAGTCTTGTCAAAGGGGAAAGCAAAGGTGGAAAAGGAATGGAAATGACAAGATCTATGGCAGTAGGAAAGCAAGAATGAGTGCGTTAAGGAAAAGATTGATTCTCTGAGGTTTGATAACCAAAGGGAGTCTTGTGTGGGGTGCGTGTCACAGGAAGGGAGCTGCAAAGGGAACCGTTTCAGACCTGACTAATCCATGCCCATGGGACTCTCACCTCCTGACATGGGTCCTCCTTGCCTAGCCAGCCTCCTTTGGTCTTTCAAAGAGCAAACTCACTTTGTGACAATACAGCTCAAGAGAATAAGAGAGTAGCTATGATATGATATCCTGAGGTGCCGTAGGGTATTGTCGTCCATGTAATGAAGTTGACTAGGGCACTCAGTATAACGTAGGGAAGCTTCTGACGCTCCTCTTCCATATTTTAAACTGTAGTGCTTGTGAAGAATATTTCATTTAAAAAAAAGAAAAACTGACTCTGGGGACAGTAATATAGGCAAGATCCCAATCAATCCAGGGACTCAGGAGCTGGTCCCAATAGGTTGGTAGAGATTTGTGTTTGGAGTCTCTTCTAAATACATGCTGAGTGTCAGCAGTTTCCAAACCCTTAGATGTGGGGAAAGAAAACTCTTGGTTGGCCTGTTTAGTTGTTAATGTGTCTGCTCGTTCCCTCAAGCAGCAGAAAAAATGGAACTCTAATAGCCACAGATTCTAGGAACCCCATACTGGGTGTCAGAGTAGCATACTTTCCAAGAACTTTGGTGATAAGAAGACTGGGCAGGTCTAGGGTACTAGCTAGGATGTGTAGCATATTATTTGACTTTTTAAGCTATAATGTCTCACCCCAGGTCTTTGTACAGTATAATGAAATATGCAAAGTGCTGGTTCTATATAACCCAAAGGGAAGAACAAGGTCAGCACATCTCAAGGTGAAAGAACTGAAGAAAATGCCCAGACCTCGAATATTGTTATTGAACGATTCGATGAGCAGAGTATTGAATAATGCAGGAAACATCCAAGGAAGTTAGAAAGGATTCAGAGTCACTGGGCCCACCAAAAACATTTGCTCGGTGTTCAACAATTTCAAGTGGTAGCATATGTTCTAGAACCAAAACCATTGAAGGAAGAGGTCCAAGCAGCACTGAAAGTATTGGTGAAAAACAGGGATTGTGGATTGACAGAGGACCAATTGAAATGCTTAAACAAACGGATTCAACACTGAAAGCATTCACTAGTCTATGTCAAGAAATTTCGAAGTCAGCTACCTGAGCAGCTGACAGGAAGAGATCTGTATTTGGGCTTATTCCAAAAAAGGTGATCCGGCTTGCTTCCAGGGCAAACACCACACAGGCGGATCCCTCTGTGACAACCCAGAGAAAATCTGAAGGGAAGAAACATCACAGAAAGGTGGTTTCCACATGACCGCTGAAGTTCAAAGCGAGTGCGTAAGCAAATGTGGTGAAGGAAGCTGATGGTGCCTGGCTGTCCAAAGATATAGCATCTGGGGTCTTAACAGCTTGAAGATAAACAAACTGCCATCTAGCTGTGAAGCAACAAAGCCCACACAAGAAGCACATCAGCCGGTGTGATCATGAGGTGTCGATGGGATCAGAGATCAGGCATCAAAGACCAAAAAATCATGTCAATGTGAATGAGGGGGAGGATGAAGTAGAGACCGAAAGCCCGTCTGTAGACAATTGGATATCCCATTACAGAAGGGTCACGGGGAAGAGACAAGCCAGTCAGAGTGCAGTATAGCACCGATGGAACATACAGCTTTCCTCTAATCCTTTAATGCTTCCTCCCCCTGACTACCATGACCTCAATTCTACCTTACACTGGTACAGATAAGAACCGGAAACACAGGAAATTCAGGATAGATAAACCCCTCAGGGCCAACAATGAGAATAGAGATACCAGGAGGATAAGGGGAAGGTGAGGGGAGAAAGGAGGACTAGATCACAAAGATAAACCTATAACCCCCTCCCCGGGGAATGAACAACAGAAAAGTGGGTGAAGGGTGACAGAGGACAAGGAAAGATATGAAAATAATAATGTATAATTTATCAAGGGTTCATGAGGGAGGGAGGGAAGACAGAGAAGGGAGGAGGAAAAAATGAGGAGCTGATATCAAGGATTCAAGTAGACAGAAAATGCTCTGAAAATGATGATGGCAACGTATGTACAAATGTGCTTGACACAATGGATGAATTTATGGATTGTAATAAGAGATGTAAGAGCCCCCAATAAAATCATTTGTTTAAAAAAATGATGATGGCAACATGTACAAAGGTGCTTGACACAATAAAAAATATTTAATAAAAAAAAACTCATGAAGAAATTGAAACTTGAAATATAATTCTAAAATTAATATTTATTCACTTAAATTTACATTCAATAAAATAAATTTTCTATTAAAAAAGAAAGGTGATCTAGAATATAGAAAATTATTGAATAATATTATTAATAACATGCAAGGAAGTTGTTGCTGAAGATAGGACTACATTGGTACATTGACAGGGAGCTCCCAGAAATTGAAGCCAGATTCAGAAGCGGATATGACACCGAAAGATATCTTTGCTGACGTCATCTGGATCTTGACTGGATGCAGAATATACCAGAAAGAAGTTGACACGTGCTTCATTGACTCTGCAGAGACATTCAGTTGAGTAGACCATAAAGAAGTAGGGGTAACGATACTGGGAGTGGGAATTCCAGAGCACTTCATTCTGCTCATATGGAACCTGTTCAAAGAGAAAGAACCGGGCAACACTCTGTGGTTTAAATCAGGACACGTGTGTGCCAAGGTTGTATCCTTTTGCCACATTTATGCATTCTGTATGCTGAGCTAATCATAGGAGAACCTCAACTCTATGAAGAAAAATGTGGCATAAGGTTTGGACTCATGAACTACCTGTGATACCATGTCTACTAAAAGGGAGGAAAACTTGAGGCACTTACTGATCTAGTTCAAAGACTGCAGCCTTCCACAGGGGTTATACCACAATATAAAAAGAAGCCCAAATGCTTATAAGTGCAACCATAGACATCATCGTGATTATAGAAGGAAAAATTGAAGTCATCAAGATTTTATCTTGCTTGTTTCTACAGTCAGTGTTCATGGAAGGAGTAGTCAAGAAATCAAATGACATTTTGCAGTAGTCAAATCTGCTGCACAAGACTTCTTTTAAAGAGTTAAAGAGCAAGGATGTTACTTTGAGGACAGAAGTGGGCCTGGCCCAAACCATGGAAATGTCAGTTGCCTCATAGGCATGTGCAAGCTGGACAGTGCATAAGGAAGACTGGAGAACAATGCGTTTGGATTTAGGGTTGGGGAAGAATATTGAAAGTACCATGGGCTGCCAGAAAAACAAACAGAGGTGGCTTCGAGGAAGTAGAACCTTGGTGCTCCTTCAAAGCAAAGATGGACAGGCTTCATCTCACCTGATCAGGTGAGACCATTCCCGGAAAAGGACAACATGCTTGGTGGGAGGTCAGAAAAAGCAGAAGACCCTCAGTGAGATGGGTTGGCTAGGAGGCTGCAACTGTGGGGTCAAACATAACAACACCTGTGAGGATGGTGCAGGCCTGGGCAGTGTTTCCTTCTGTACATGGGGTCACTATGAACCAACACCACAGTACCAAACAACAAAAGTATCATTTCCTCGGCTATAAAGTGGGGATTTAATAATAATGCATGACTTATAATGTAGCTATATGCATTCAATAGGACAATGTACTTGGTATTGAAATTGATAAGCATATAAGAAAATATCGCTGTTGTCATTCTGTGCCACGGAGTACATTCTGACTCATAGTCAACAGACCAGAAACTGCTGCGCCCTGTGCCATCCTCATCCTCATTTCTATGTGTGAGTTCTTTGTTTCAGATGGCGTGTCAAACCATCTCACTGAGGACCTTCCTCTTTACTAAGCACGATGTTCTTTTCCAGGGGCTGATCCCCCGCTAATGACATGTTCAAAGTACATGAGACGAAGCCCCATCATTCCCACTTGAAAGGAGTATTTTGGCTGTACTTCTTCCAAGACGATTTGTTCCTTCTCTGGAAGTCGTTGGCCCTTTCAGTGTTCTTCACCCACTCCAGCATTCAAAGACATCAGTTTCCCTCCAGGCTTTCTGATTCATAGAGTTTTCAAGGTTGTGACCTTTGGGATAGAAATCCCCAAGCCTGTCTTCTGAGGCGTCTCTGGGTTAAGTCCCAACTGCCAATGTTCAGCTAGTAGTTGAGTGCTTAATCATTTACCTCATCCAGGGTCTCACAACAAAAAATTGCCTGCTTATCACTTGTCACCAGTTGCTCTCTCTGTGTGTTCATACATGCTTCACTGTAGTCTGAATTCAAATGCGCTTAGAGTTCCATATGATGCTTCTCTTTTTACCTTCCATATAGCAGCAGTTCTCAACCTGTGGGTCGCAACCCCTCTAGGGGTCAAACGACCCGTTCACAGGGGTCGCCGATTCATAACAGTAGCCAAATTACCATGATGAAGTAGCAACAAAAATAATTTTATGGTTGGGGGGGTGTCACCACAACAGGAGGAGCTGTATTAAAGGGTCGCGGTGTTAGGAAGGTGGAGGACCACTGCCATATAACCTCTGGTAGAAATTCTTAAAAGGGAGAAGATGTTTTCCCACATGCTTTCTCTGAGTCCTTAGAGAAATCTACATTTTTATATCTGTATAACCATAAGGACTTGCATGATCTGTTTATTGAGGTCATTGTGAAAGGAGGCAATTTCACTGGTAAGACGTAGTGATTGATAGTAGATTGTGAGGAGAATCAGGCAAAGACGTGGTTAGGCTCGTTGTTCTTCCTGTGGAATATAAAATTCTCTTACTCTATAAACTTCTCTTGATCAGTTTCCAGCCAATACCTTCATTGAAGTTCTCCTATTTTCTTCCATTCTGCCATCTACTTTTAAAAAAAATCACAATTATACCCATGCAATTTGCATACTTTAAGAAACCTCGAGTACTCTCTGTTGCCCAAAGAGCACAGACAGACCCCTTAGAAAGCAAGTCTGATTGCATCTTGCCTTCCTAGTCTATTCCTGTCACTCTTTCTCAGGTAAACCGTACCCAGATCACTCCTAACACCTCTGATTCCAAAACTGGGTAAGCTTTAGGACTCTGCCTTATTATTTATTACTCAGGGCTCTCTCTTGGTAGAGTGACAAAACCTCTTCCTCTCCTGCACAGCTTGACTCAAAAGATCATCTCCTTAATAAATGTTAATCAACGTCCTCAGGCAATTTTAATTGTTCCCCCTTTGGTTCCCTGACATTTTGGAAGGCCCTTCATTATGGTATGTATCAAGTTCTCTTTAATTACTTGTTTAATCATGTGCTGCTAGAGTCTGAGTGCACCAAGGGAAGGAGCTCTGTTTTATTTATCCTTGAATCCCTCCTCCCTCCATGTGTAACACAATTCTTGTTAGATGGTATGTTCTTAAACTGTTTGTGGAATGAATTGACTCAATTATGTTTTGTGACATTTCAGAAGTATATAAAAAGAGATTTCAACTCTACAAACAACAACATATCATTATAAATAACTTTAGCTTTTATTCAGGGTGAAATGGGAAGCCATTGAAGCAGAGGGTTTGTAAGCAGAGGTGTGATAGTATTTGGTGTTTGTTTGTAACTTGTTCTTACTGGCTCCCGTAGGGAGAACAGCTGGTTGAGAGACAAAGACAGGATCTTGGAGACAAGTTAAGAAGCCATTTCAAGAATGAGAAGTAATGATTACTTGGATTAAGAGCAATAAATGATAGGTGTAGTGATTGGTTTCTGGGTCTCTTGTAACCCTACAGGACCGAGTAGAACTAACTGCTCCATAGGGTTTCCAAGGTTGCTGTCATTGACAGGAGCAGATGGCCGTGGAGCTCCCGAGGAGCATCTTGTGGGTTCAAACTGTTGCACCGTGAGGGCTCCTGAGTTTTAATGCTTTACACAATCCCATCGAATATGCACACATGCATTCACTAACTCTCTGACCTCATCTCCTGTTAGCTTTCTCTACCTCGCTGTGCTCAAATAGGTGGACAGCTTAGACTTTTCCCCTTGAACTGACTCCTTGGGTCTTTCCTAGATAAGTGCATTGTTTGTTTCTTCTATCTTCCCCAGGTCTTTGTTCCAAAGTCACTTAAAGTTCACCTTTAAAGACTTGACTTAAGAGTCTAACTCTCCCTACCCTCCTTCTCCTATTTATGCCATTCCACCACCAAACCAAAAAGAAGCAAAACTCTGAAACTTCATTTCGGCTTCATTTTGCTCTGTAGAAATTTCATCTTCTTGGGTACTGTCTGTTTTACTTGTCAGATAGAATATGTTTTTTCCAACTAAAAAATGATCTCTGTGAGCATTAGATTTTTTACTGTTTTGTTCACAACTTTATTCTACAATAATGCCTACCATATGGTAGACCTTCAATTAATATTTGTTGAAGGGAAATATATATAATGTTTTTATGTTTGCTTTAGTTTAAAGTACTTAGTTGTTAATCGTTTAGGCATTAATTGTTCTATAAGCAATCAGATCCACTTTCAATGTAGAGAGTTCAGAAACAGTTTTTGATCAGTAGTTTAAAAGTGTACTGTATATATTGGATACAAAATATGTATCTTCTAATGAAGAAAGAAGATTTCATAAAAACATTTCCTAAAAGTATTCTTGATTGTGGATTTCTTCTCTCTGCACACACAAAGTCATCACAAGCTGTAATTGATTTATTGTTGGAATTTACTTCATAACAACAAGTAGAGCTGCTAGTATGGGTCATCCCTGAGTGTAGTTAATTGAAAGAGATTATGAAACCTGAACTTGACCTATGATGGTGCTAATAGTTGTATTATCTTAGGAGAGGTCCATCCTTGTCTTTTGATATCTCTCATGTAAAATAAAAATACTTTTATTAGATATTCTTCTTCTTTTTAATCTCTTACATTCTTTGATTCTGGGTTAGCTTTAGACTTGTCCTGTTTAAAAATTGTTTGTGTATTTACTAATCATTCCTTTATACCTGTTTTAGAAGATGCCATTTATTTAGTAGACTTTTTTCTTTTTTTTATGTTTTAACACAAAACCAAATACCATTTCTGCCAAATCAATTCCGACTTATAGCATCCCAATAGGACAGAGTAGAATTGCCCCATAGTGTTTCCCAGGTTGAATCTTGATTGAAGAAGGTTACTGTATGTTTCATCCTCAGAATGGATTTAATTAAGTTTATACTTTCAAATCCACATACACCTCCAAGAACTTACTTGACTAATCTCTCAAAAGACCATCGATACCAAGAATCTGGTTACCTGTTTAGTTTCTCCTTTCTAAAACCAGAACTAAGGATCTTCTCCCCTAGCAATGGATCTACCATCTAGGTGTAACAAGGTTTCCACAACTACCCTGCTTTAGGGAACTCTAGCAGTAGTCTATCATTCTATTGCCTGGAGCAAGATATTTCCAGAAACGCAGACACTGAGTGGTCAGCCAGTTTCTCAATACTTTGGTTGAATGTTCTGAGATACTTCAGGATCTTATATGTGTAAAATTTAAACTTGAGTGGTCACTGCCCAAGAATGTACACCATTAAGGATGTGGAAACCCAAGCAAAGAATTTTGAGAAAATTAGTTCCAGTTGATGTAGAAAATCAGTAAGTAATAGACAGGCAAAATGTTACATAGGAACCTTCAAGAATAGCATTCCTTTAGGTCTATTTCAATCCTACCTCTTTGGTTGCTCTTTTTCTATGTGTATTTGGGGCGGGGAGTAAAAGGGTTCTCTTCCTCTGCCCACTCTTCCTTAATATTTTATTCCAGGTTCTGTCATCAGCTTTCTGTTAGGGTGGCCCCCTAATCGAATGATTGGTATCCTTACCTCAATGCCATTGAGTCAAGGCTGACTCATAGTGACCCTAAAGGACAGGGTCTAGAACTTCCCCCTAGTTCTAGTTGTAACTGTTTACGGGAGTCAAAAGCTCTTCATTCTCCAGAGGAGTGGCTGGCAGTTTTGAACTACTGACCTTGAGGATCACAGCCCAACTAGTCATCACTATGCCACCAGGACTCCTGATATCCTTATAAGAAGAGGGAAAATTGGACACAGACATACAGACAGGAGAATATTGTGAAAACATCAGGAGATGGCTATGTGAAGGTGGAGGCAGAAACTGAAGTTATGCAATGCCAGCTGCAAACCAAGATTGCTGGCAAACACCAAAAACTAGGAAAAGACAATGGAAGATTGTTCCTTACAGAATTCCAAGGGAACATGTACCTGCTGCCCCCTTGATTTTGGACTCCTAACCTTCAGAACTGTGAGAGAATAAATTTCTGTTCTTTTTAAGTCCCCATTTTTTTATAATTTGTTGAAGCATTTCTCAGAAACTAATACAACATATATTCCTACTTTCCTGTCAAGTAAAAAATGTTAATATGCTGTAAATTAATGAAATGGTGTGCAGTCATTGAAATGAGAGAGTATTGGCGCTGGGATTACACAAAGCAGGGTTTCCGTCTCGCCTCTCTCATTCCAGCTTAAGGACCTGTGCGAAGGACTTTCTCTGAGCTTGCTTTTTGACTTAAAAATGGTTGTAATATGACCGGCACAGCAAGTTTCTATGTGTAAGTGTATGTTCATATATAAAACAAACAAATACATAAAAATGTTCAACATGTAGTAGAAATGCAGTAAATTGTAGACATTAATATAACAAAACTCAGAACCATTATCGATGTATCTCAGGTATCAAAAGAAGCACCATATTCACATAGAAGATGTCCTCCCAAAGTGTTTGGAAGAATAGTACTAAACCAGTCGTTCTCCGCCTTCCTCAGGCCGCGACCCTTTCACACAATTCCTCATGTTGTGGCGACCCCATCCATAAAATTATATTTGTTGCTACTTCATCACTGTCATTTTGCTACTGTTATGAATCAGGCGATCCCTGTGAAAGGGTTGTTTGACCCCCAAAGGGGTGGTGACCCACAGGTTGAGAATGGCTATATTGAAGGACAAGGGAATTTTCCCACACATGCTGTAAAGTCCCCTTATATGACACCAAAAACATAACAAGGGAAAAATTAGATAAATTGGATTACATGAAAACTTTAATTTTTTATGCTTCATAAGATACTGTCAAGGAAATAAAAATATAGCCTACAGAATGGGAAGTAATGCTTGCAAATTTTATGTCTGATTAAGGACTAAAACTAAACTCATTGCCATCAAGTTGATTCTAACTCACAGTGACTCTATCAGACAGGGTGAAAACAATAATAGTTATACATGAAAGGCAATAAACAATGAAAAGATGCCGCCTTCCACATTTTCCCCATAAAGCAGATCCAAACCACAAACCTTTTCAGTTGATTGCACAACTGGCATTCCTTCCAGATAGAAAAAGGGGATATATTCAACTATAAAAAAGGAATGAAACGCTGGTCCATGCATGCGACAGCATGGATGAGCCTTGAAAGCAGGATGCAGAGTGAAAGATGGCAGACAGCGAAGGCTACATATCATATGATTTCATTTATCTGAAGTGTCTGGACGAGGCAAATCCTCAGAGAAAGAACACAGATAGTGGTTATCAGGGACTAAGTTAAAAAAAAAAAGAATGGGGAGTGACTGCTTAATGGGTTCAAGGTTTCCTTTTGGAAAATATAAAAACGTTTAGATAATGTTTAAATAGATGGTAACACATCTTTGTGAATATTCTAAAAACCACCGAATTACAGATTTTCAAAGGTTAAATTTTATGTTATGTAAATTATATCTTTTTTTAAAATGGCAACACAAGTGATCTCTATTCTGTCAGAAATCTTTATTTTTTAAGTCTCTATATATTTCTTATGTAATATATAGTTATATAATTGTTGGGTGGGGCTAATATTTAAGCTTGTTATTAAAAAAATGAAAGGTGTTCTAATAAAACAAATGTATAGCAAATCAATAAATGTTAAGGAGTGGCCAAGATAACTTTTGCTTTTCCCAAACTAGGATCAATGAGTAGAAGAATCAGACAAGTCTTAGCATGGTGAGATCACTTAAGAAGTGAGAAGAAAGGAAACTGTAGCATGTAGGGCAATAATAACCCTGGAACAGGATTTATGTGGATGGATCATGTTTGAAGGTCTTTTTTTTGGGGGGGGGATAGATGTGGAAGGATAAAAAAAATACAAGGACACATGTTCAGCCTAATTTTCAAAAGCTGCACATATTAAGGAGGGGGCATATTACCAAAGATTCATTTGAAGACAAGTTTTTCTGAGGCTGTTAAAAGTATTTATCCATGATACCAAATAATGGGAGTTAAGCAAATCTCCTGTAGTAAACCATTATATCCTCCTTCCAAGTTTCGTTCCTCATCTATCTACTTCTTTATATCTCTCTTCTCTCCTATAAAAATTATTAGGTGGTCATTTAGAATCACTCACAGGAATAGATAAAGTGAAAGCAGGAAAGCTTTAAGGGAGTAGAACACCCCAAAGAGAGATAATCAAGCAGAACGTGAAAATTGCCTAACACTAAATAGCATTATTACTTGTTAGCAGAGTTTGCTGAAGATAATTCATAGTCATTTGTCAGATTGCCTGAAGTTCAAGGCAGATTCAGAAGAGGATGTGGAATGAGTGATTTCATTGGTGATGTCAGATGAATCCTGGCTGAAAGCAGAGAATACCAAAAAAGATGGCTGCCTTTGTTTTAGCGACTAACCAGTGACATTTGACTGTGCATATCCTTACAAATCATGAATAACATCTTGAACACTTAGTGTGCGCATGCAGAACCTTTACATGGCCTACAAGGCAATCATTTGTCCAGAATATGGCATAGTGAGTGGTTTAAAATTGGAAAAGGTGTTTGTCAGCGTTGTATCCTTCGACCATACTCCTTCAGTCTGAATGCTGAGCAGATAATCTAAGAAGCTGTACATTTTAAAGCAGAATGTGGTATCAGGATTGGAGGAAGACTCACTAATAATAACCCAGAGGAAGACTTATGAATAATTTGCGATATGCAGATGACAAAATATTTGTGGCTGAAAGTGATGACTTGAAGCACTTAATAATGAAGGTAAAAGAATACAGCATTCAGTCTGGATGACATTGAAACATAAAGATGAACTAGGCACCTAAAAAGCAGTAATCGATCAATAAGGAGCACCCTGATTGACGTTGGTAAGGGTATCATTCTCCTGGACTCATCACCAATCAATGTCCACAGAAGTAACAGTCAAGAAATGAAATGGCATATTGTACTGTATGCAGTATAGCTAAACCGTGAAATATTATTCACCCCTAAAAAGGAATGGAGTTTTGTAGAAGGAATATCTGCTTCTACAGACCTTCAAAGCATTAACAGACTAAGGTGTTCCTTATCCAGTAACCTTGGCCTTTACTGTTGTCTTATCTGCATGCAAAGACTGACAATAAAAGAAGATTTGTAAACTCTTAAATCCTACTCATTGATGGCCTGACAGAGAGTTGTGGTTGTTGTTGTGTTTATGGAGCTTTCTTCAGTCTGGCAGAGAGGACTCGTACTGAATAAGAATTATGAGTAATGTATGCTGGATAGTGAGAGAGATTTAACCTAGTGACGGGTCTTAGTGCCATTTACGAGTTCCAATTAGATGAGAGAGGCATTCCCATGAGGGAACATGGGAAGTCCCATGATGAGTACATTTGAAGATCCTTATGTGTGTCATATTAATCACATATGAATCAGGACCATATAGACCAGTGGTTCTCAATCTTCCTTATGCTGTGACCCTTTAATACAGTTCCTCATGTTGTGGTGAAACCCCCTCAACCATAAAATTATTTCCGTTGCTACTTCATAACTGTAATTTGGCTACTGTTATGAATCGAGTGGCCCCTGTGATAGGGCCATTTGAGCCCAAAGGGGTAGCAACCCACAGGTTGAGAACTCCTGATATAGACCAAGGATTTGCATGCAAGAGTTTGAACTATATAAAAAATGAGAAGAAGCCCCCCTCCCAGGGGGACAAATAACAAATAAGTGGGTGAATGGAGACAGTGGTTTGCGTAAGATATGAAAATAATAATAAATTTATAAGTTATTGAGGGTTCGGGATGGAGGGAGGGGGGATGAGGAGCTGATACTAAGGGCTCAAGTAGAAAGCAAATGTTTTGAAAATGATGATGGCACCATATGTACAAATGTGCTTGACACAGTGGATGTATGTATGGATTGTGATAAGAGCTTTAAGAGCCCCCAATAAAATGATTTTTCAAAAAAAGCATGGAAAAAATAAGAAGCCAGTCATATTTTAAGAAATGGATGTGTTGAAATTTGATTTTTCTTTTAAGGTTATTCCAGTTGTAATGTGTAAAAGGGACTGGAAGAAAGCTATGACAGACTGAGTGAGGTTCCTTAGTTTATTATATAAGGCCAATTAAATGCAGCCTCAAACTAAAGCACAAAGCGAACTGAGCACTCAAACGAGCAACATGAAAGTAACGTGACTTCAGAAGTTAGATCTTAAAGCAGCTTAAATAAAATATAATTCAGCTATAATTATGTAAAAATTGGCTAGTAATTATCATGTTTCACTAGAACATTAAAAGATGAAAGCATGTAATAGTTGAGAAGAGAAACTATTGTATGTTATGCATGTCAATAGCAATTCATTATTACCCTTCACATGATAAATTCATGGGAGTAACTATATAAGATGAGTAATAAACCGATGTTAAAAAAAAGAACGAAAATGTCATGTCCTTAAGAATACAATTATACAAAAACCTATTTTGATAATATTAAAGAGGGGAAAAACTTGTAGAATTTTGGAAACTTTGAAGTCATTGATGTCTCTTGGACTCAGTTTTATCAACTGTGAAATGTAGTTATTTCAAGGTATATGTTTTCCATTTTGATCTATGAATTATCTACCATTTTCTGAAAATATATATTTAAATATATAAGGGCAATATGTAAATATATTTTGAAAAATGTCTTAGCATCAGTCAGGCTATTTAGAGTAGAAAGTATTCATTCTTTCCCACAACTGTACCTGCTGTCCTTCAGAAGGAAAATGTTTAGGATCTCAGGACTCGGACCATGCTGCTTGCTCCCCCTTTTGGAACAGGGAAACAAGACAGGAGTCCTTAACCATGTACTATATAAATAAGAACAGAACTTTGGAGCTATCGAATTATAATCGTCTTATTTCATTTACTTATTGGAATTCCTTGAATCTAATCAACTAGCTTGCGTAGTTTTAGCAGATATGAGTTAATCTTAAGAGTTGATTTAATACAGATTAATCCTAACCACCATTTTCCTGTCAGCTTGTCACGCCGTGGTGACTTGTGTGTTGCTGTGATGCTGGAAGCAATGTCTCTGGTCTTTCAAATACAAGCAGGGTCACTCACAGTGACCAGGTTTCAGCAGAGCTTCCTGACTACCAAGAAAGAATAGGCTGTTCACTTTTGAGAAATTATCCACTGAAAAAATTATGAATAGCAAAAGAATACTGTCAGATATAGTAACAGGAGATGAGCTCTTTGGGTCAAAAGGCACTCAAAGGAAGACCGAGGAAGAGCTGCCTTCTCAAACCAGGATGGAGTAAAGCATTGAAGTCATGCTAATGGAGCATGACTCAAAATGAGAAGAAACAGCTGCAAACACCTATTATTAATCAGAACTTGGAACATATAAAATATGAATCTAGGAAAATTGGAAGTCATCAAAAATGAAATGGACTCCATGAAGATCGATATCGAGGCATTAGTGTGCCAAGTAGACTGATACTGGCCATTGTGAATCATTCAACGCCATAAAGCTCACGTCAAGATCTATCAGGGGTAGAGTGCTGTCTATGACAGGGTAAGATGTATTAGCGCAGAAGGAAAGTCTGTACGATTATTCAACTTTTTGCATTATTCCCAATGTCTTCAGGCTGAACTTGATCAAACACGCAATCAAGATGCAGTGATAATTATTAGCAATTGGAATGGAAAAGTTGGAAATAAAGAGGAAGGAAGAGTAGTTGGAAAATATGGCCTAGTGATAGAAATGAAACTAAAGACTGCATGATAGAATGTTACACGACCAATAACTTATTCATTAAAAAATACCTTTTTTTCACCAACATGAAAGGGAGCAATAAACGTAGACTTCTCCAGATGGAATATATAGAAATCAAATCCCCACAGACCACATCTGTTGGAAGAGATGGTAGAGAACTTCAATATCAGAAGCCAAAATGAGGCCAGGGGCTGGCTGTTGAGCAGACCATCAATTAATTGCTCATATATAAGTTCAGGTTGAAGCTGAGTAAAATTGCAATGACTCTACAAGAGCCAAAATATGAACTTCATTATACCACACCTGAATTCAAGATTATCTCAAGAGCAGATTTGGAGCATTTTAACATTAAGGACAGAAAACCTGAGGAGTTCTTGGATGACATCAAGACCATCATTGATGAAGAAAGCAAAAGGTCATTATAAGAAAGAAAAGATAAAAATGGATGTCATAAATAGGTGTATAAGCAAATGTGAAGAAAGCTGATGGTGCCCCAATGTCCAAAGATACAGCGTCTGGGATCTTAAAGGCTTGAAGATAAACAAGCAGCCATCTAGCTGAGAAGCAACAAAGCTCACATGGAACAAGCACACCAGCCTGTGTGATCATGAGGTGTTGATGGGATCAGGTATTAAGCATCAAAGACCCAGAACAAAAAATCATATTGATGTGAATGAGGGGGAGGGTGGAGTGGAGACACAAAGCCCATTGGACATCTCCTCACAGAAGGGTCACGAGGAAGAGACAAGCCAGTCAGGGTGCAGTAGAGCACCAATAAAACACACAACTTTCCTCTAATTCTTTAAGGCATCCTCCCCCTTACCCCCCACTATCATGAGCCCAATTCCACCTTACAAATCTGACTAGACCAGAGCATGTACACTGGTACAGATAAGAGCTTGCAACATAGGGAATCCAGGACAGATAAACCCTTCAGAACCAAGAATGAGAGTAGTAATACCAGGAGGGTAGGGGGAAGGTGGGGAAAGAAAAGGGGAACTGATCACAATGATCGACATATAACATGCCCCCTCCCCGGGGGGGATGAACAACAGAAAAGTGGGTGAAGGGAGACAAAGGTCGGTATAAGACAAGAAAAAAACAATTTATAAATCATCATCAAGGGTTCATGAGGGAGGTAGGGGAGGAGAAGAGCTGATACCAAGGGCTCAAGTAGAAAGAAAATGTTTTGAAAATGATAAATAGCAACCTATGTACAAATGTGCTTGACACAATGGATGTATATATGGATTGTGATAAGAGTTGTATGAGCCCCAATAAAATGATTTTTTTAAAGGATGTCAGAAGGGACTCAATCTTAGTAACTAAGGTTAGTTGTACTGAATATTGACCAAAAACAAGCTTCCAGGAATTGATGGAATACCAATTGAAATATTTCACCAAATTGATGAGGCACTGAAAGCACTCACTCAACTATGCCAAGTAATTTGGAGACAGCTAAGCTACGTGTCCAACTGACTGGGAAAAAATCCATATTTGTGCCCTCTACAAAGAGAGGTGACCCAACAGAATGCACAAATTACATAATAATATCTTCATTGATATCACATGCAAATAAAATTTTGTTGAAAATCATCCAATAATGGTTGCAGCAGTACATTAACAGGGAGCTGCCAGAGGTTCGGGGCATATTGAGAAAAGGGCACTTAACAGCGATATCATTGCTGACGTCAGATGGACCATGGCTGAAAGTAGAGAATATCAGAAAAACATTTCCTTTAGTTTCATTGACTATGCAAAGACATTTGACTGTGTAGACCATAACAAGCTATGTTTAGACTGGAGAAGAATGGGGATTCCAGGACTCTTCATTACGCTCATGCAGAACCTGTGCATGGATTAAGAAGCAACCATGTGACCAGAACAAGGGATGACTGCATGGCTTAAAATCAGGAAAGGGTCAGGGTTGTATCTTGTTCAATCTGCATGCTGAAAAATAATCGGATAATCTGGATTATTTATGGAAGAATGAGACATCATGACTGGAGCTAGGCTTATCAATGACAAGCAATATGCCGATGACACACCTTGCTTGCTGAAAGTGAGAACTAGAAGCACCTGCTGATGAAGATCAGGACTGCAGCCTTTAATATGGATTACACCTCCATGTAAAAAAACAAACCCAAACCCTCACAACAGGATCAACAGGTAACACCATGACAAATGGAGAAAAGATTGAAGTTGTCTAGGATTTCATTTGCTTGGATCCATGTAGACTGCTCATGGAAGCAACATTCAAGAGATCAAAGGATGCATTGTGTGTGTAAATCTGCTGCTCAAGACCTCTTTAAAGTGTTGAAAAGCAAGGATGTTACTTTGAGGACTAAGGTGTGCCCGACCCAAGCCATGGTGTTTTCATTCACCGCATATGCATGTGAAAGTTGGACATTAAGGAAGACTGAAGATGAATGAATGCATTTGAATTATGGTGCTGGCAAAGAATATTGAAAGTACCATGGACCATGGAAAGTACCATGCCAAAAAAAAACTTGTCTTAGAAGAAGTACAATCAAAATGCTTCTTAGAGGCAAGGATGGCAAGACTTTGTCTCACATACTTTGAACATGTTATCAGGAGAGACCTGTCCCTGGAAAAAGTCACCATGCTTGGTAGAGAAGCAGCAAAAAAGATGACCCTCAATAAGATGGATTGACACAGCGGTTACAAAGATGGGTCGAGCATAACAGTTGTGAGAATGGGACAGGACCAGGTGGTGTCTCATTTTGTTGCACATATGACTGTTCTTGGTCAGAACCAACTCAAGGGCACCTAACCATAGTTTTCTAAAATTTTGTGTTAAAAAGCAAAGATGTCACTTTGAAGACTAATGTGTACCAGCCTCATATGCGTGCGAGAGCTGGACAATGAATAAGGAAGACTCACAAGATTTGATGTATTTGAATTATAGTCCTGGGGAAGAATGTTGAAAGTACCAAGGACTGCCAGAAAAACAAATAAATCTATCTTAAAAGAAGTATAGTTGGTCCCCGCCCCCCCCCCACCCCTCCCCCAACTATCATGATCCGAATTCTACCTTGAAAACCTGGTTAGACCAGAGGTTGGGATCTGGAAACACATGGAATCTAGGACAGATGAACCCCTCAGGACCAGCGGTGAGAGTGGCGATACTGGGAGGGAAAGGGGAGAGAAAGGGGGAACCGATTTCCAGGATCTACATATAACCTCCTCTCTGGGGGATGGACAACAGGAAAGTGGGTAAAGGGAGACACCAGGCAGTGTAAGATAAGATAAAATAATAATTTATAAATTATTAAGGGTTTGGGAGGGAGAGGGATGGAAAAAAGGAAAATAAGGAACTGATTCCAGGAACCCAAGCTGAAAGTGAATTTTGAGCATGATGAGGGCAACAAATGTATAAGTGTGCTTTAGACAATTAATGTATGTATGGATTGTGATAAGAGTTGTATGAGCCCCAATAAAATGATTTTTTTTAAAGAAGTGTAGTTGGAATCTGCCTTAGAAGCAAGCAAAGGTGGCTAGACTTCATCTCACATAACTCAGGAAAGGCCAGTCTTTCTAAGGACTATATTCTTTCTAAAAACTGGAAAGAGACATTATGCTCTTTTCAATAGGGGGTTATTAAAAAAGGAAGATCCATGACAAGATGGGTTGACACAGTGGCTGCAACAGTGGGCACAAACATAGCAATAATTGTGAGGAGGGTGTAGCCCTGAGCAGTGGTTGTTCTGTTGTGCGTGGTAGTGCTATGGGTCCAACCTAACATGATGACACTTGACCACGTTAGCTTGATTAGTGCAAGGAGCTCTATGGCACTGTGCCTTAAGCACTTCACTGCTACCCAGAAGGCCAGCAGTTCAAGCCTGCTGTAGGATAAAGATAAGGCTGGCCACTCCTGTAATGGTGACAGTCGTGGAAATATTCTGGGACAGTTCTACTCTCGCCTGTAGGATGGATAAGCATCAGAATCCACTCAACAGCAGTGGGTATTTATTAGAGAAAATAAGGATTTAAGGGGGTATATGTTAGAGTGAAGTTTTCTGTAGCTATTTTTGGAAGTATTTTGTAGTAATATCTTTTGTGTAGAATATGATATATACTTATATCTTATACTATTCTACTTTATAGTCAGAGCTTGGTAATTTGATTATATAAATTCACTATTCATATGTACCAATTAACTTTGCCTGAAGACAAAACCCCTAATCTACTTTTATAAGGTTCAAGGGAAGAATTTACCTTTATGATTATATACATAATCATATGTATATCGATCAAACATTTTGAGAGGAACAAAAATATCACACATAATATATTATCTCTCAATCATTTATCTCATATGAGATAGTTTTCCCATTGAACTCAAACCATGGCGAACCTGACATTCACCGAAAGACTTTAGCTGTATGACCCCAAAGAAAGTTATAACTTTTCTGTGCTTCAGTTTCTACACTGAGAAAGTTCAGCTGGAAAGCGCTTTGACATGCAGTTGCAGCCATTATGACTTGTAGTCCTGATTCAGTGTATCTGTTGAGAATGCCCTTTCTTTTAAATTTACTATTCACACACATACACATTTTATATGTATATACACTCATTTATACATATATATGGCTATATGTGCATCTGTGTGTATTTTTATGTGTACACTCATTTTATATGTAATCAACAGAACTGCGTGATGTACATCTGCTTATCATCCTTATTCTCGATGTCTCTGGACTTCCAAGAAACTTCGTTTCTCAAGTGCCCAATAGTGACATATTACTTAGCCTTAATTGCATTGAAGATAGCTACTTCTCCAAGTAACTAGAAGAGATCTGTATTGGTACCTGCTCCAAAGAAAGGAGACCCAACAGAATGCCCAAATTATAAAACAAATATCGTCATTATTACATGCAAACGAAGTTTTGCTTCAGCTCATCCAGCAGTGATTGCAGCAGTACATTGACGGAGAACTGCCAGAGCTTCAGGCCGACTTCAGAAGAGAACATGGAACAAGTTATTCTCTGCTTTCAGCCAAGATCCACCTGATATCAGCTGTTATCAGATGGATCTTGGCTGAAAGGAGAGAATACCAGAAAGATGTTTATAAATTGTGTTTTATTGACTATGCAAATACATTCGGCTGTGTGGATCATGAAAAACTATTGATAGCCTTGAGAAGAATGGGAATTGCAGAACGTTGCATGTGTTCATTCAGAACCTGTACATGGGTCAAGAAGCAGTTATGTGAACAGAACAAGTGAATACTGTATACTTTAAAATCCAGATAGCTTTACACGTTGTTTTTTTCCTGATAATTTAATAAAATCAATACTTTTTCATTTTCCCTAAATATGTACATATCTATTATATAAATACAATATACTACATCAGGGCAGCCCTGGTGGCACAATGATTAGGTGCTCAACTCCGGAAATGTCAATGTTTCAAACCTACCAGTGCCTTTAGAGGTTTGTTTCCATAACAATCACAAGAGGTTTGTTTCCATAAGGATCCCAGTCAAGGAAGCTCTATGGGACAGGTTTACTCTGTTCTATAGGATGCTGTGGTACCCAACAGCAGCATGCTATATTTGTTGGATTTATATACTACATCTGTTAGAAACCTGGGGAAGAAAAGAGGTAAATGGTCACAGCTTAGTGGAGAACTTAGAAAGTTAAGTAGACAGTGATAATACAGCATGATAGAGACTATAAAGGGAAATTACGGGGTATGCAGGAAACACTTCACCTGAATTGGGTCCAAGAGTCCTACACAGGATATAATTTTGACATTTGTGTCATTTTTCATAGTAATATTTCTAATAATTAAAATTTTTACTATGTTTGACTGCTTTTTTGATTCACTGCCAGTCTTATACCACATCATTTTTCCAGTTGGAGTCATTTTTTTGGAGTAGTTTAAAATAAATTTTTGTGTTTTGATTTGAGCCATATAATACCTAAGTGGAGCAAAAGTTATAAAATAGCTATCCCCCTGTACTGTCACTCAGTCAGAATCTTATTTCTCCCCTAGTGGTTTTCACAAAATATCAATACATTAGAAGTAGCTGGATACTTTGTACAGTTCATACATATGAGTTAGAATATTGATTAAATGGACGAATGATGTTCTACTTCACAGACAGAGAGCTTACTGTTATGTATGTCTCTTGCTGTGCTCTCTAGCTGTACGAGGGTAAACCAAACAGGACTGCTGCGAGGTTTCAGTTCATGCACACATGAGTTTATTCCATACACAATGTGTTCAAACATGTTTCTGTCGTCAGTGGAGAACTGCAGACAAGTTCTCTTAGCAATGCACTTGTCTTTGCCCCATTAACCAAAGCTATTTTCACATTGAGAGAAAATATTTCTAAACCCCGTATCTGACAAAGGCCTGTGTCCAGTACATGCAAAGAGCTCTCAGAAAGTCCATTCAGGTAGTTCTATTCCTGTGACTCCATTATTTCTGATATAAATTAAATATATCATGAGCATTATTATTTTAAAAAATTTTCATGATCAGGTCCTTTATAAATGCAATCATTATTTGTTTGGGGAGTTTGAAAATATTATATGAAAACTTACAGATATGAAAGTATCAGTAAATGACACACTGCCACATTGTATGCAGTACTTTTTGTTAATGATAGGATTTACCAAAAATATCTGGACAGTCATAATGTGGTTACTTGTAGGCCAAATATGCTGTAACTGGGGGAGTACCTGTAATAAGAAAACATATTATAGAAAAAATAATGAAAAATAGATTTGAAAATATAAAAAATCATGGAAAAAAGATTTAACCAGACACTTTATCAGAAAAGATACAAGGATGATAAATGAACACATGGAAAATAATTCAACCTCATTAGTCACTAGAGAAATACTAATTAAACCATAAGAACCACTGTCCACATGTCAGGGCATCCAGGTGGTACAGTGGAGCCCTGGGAGCTTAGTCGTTACACTGTGGGCTGCTAACCACAAGGTCAGCGATTTGAAACCACCAGCCGCTCCTTGGGAAAAAGATGGAGCCTTCTACTCCTATATGCACTGTGCTCTCAGAAACCCACAGAGACAGTTCTACACTGTCCTGTCGGGTACCTGACTGTGAGTTGGCATCAACTCCATAGCTGCAAGTTTGGTTTTCGTTTCACGTGGTCGGGTTGGGGGTGGAGTAGTTTTGGTTTTAGTGGTGCAGTGGTTAATGGAGTTTGCTGTTAATTTAAAAAGTCGGTGGCTGAAACCCATCAGTGGTTTAGTGGGAGAAAAGAGTTGGTGGTCTGTTTCTATAAAGATGGTAGTTTCGTGTCCTATGAGTTGAAGTTTATCAGTGGCACCAGAAACCACTTAGACCTACTAGAATGCCTGCATTCAAAGAAAAGAAACCTCGTTGACAATGCCCACTGTTGTTGAGCACGCAGATCTCATAGCCACATACTTCAAAGATAACCCAGCTAAGCGGTTATCCAAGGTACAATGAAAACTAGGTTCACACAAACACCTGCAAATGAATGGTCATAGCAACTTTATTTATAATTGCCAAAACTACAAACAGCCCAGTTCTCCTAGAAACGAATTAGATAATTCAGTGGAATGCTTATCAAAGGCCCTGTGGAATTTTAAAATTACATGTGACAGTCTGATTCTCAGCCTTATCTAGAAGATATAAGAATAACCACAAAAATGATCATCATAGTAGCTAACACACTTGGAGGAGGACCATGTGCTGGTCAGTTCGAAAGTACTTTTTCGTTTATAGTCTATTAACATAATCTAAGAATGGTTAGTATCAACATTTTTTAGTTAATATCCCCTAGAAAACAACACAGAAAACTAACTTGCTCAAGTCACTCAACTGCTGAAAGACAGAGCTTGCATTAAAAGAGCTGGTTTGAGAACCTTGCTTGTCAACCATTGTGCTGCTACATAAGCCACCACTATGTGCTTACAGGGAGAGTTTGCACTACTTGATAGCAAAACATTTGTAAAGCCTTAAATTTAAAAAAATGCTAATTTGGTACAAGATTAAGAGCGCACACTGGGGAAAAAATAGTTTATCAAGAAATAAACCTACGAGAACTTAACTCATGGTGAAGAGACAATTTTAAGTTAGACAGAAAAACTTTAGTAACGTATGCTGCGATGATTCATTATCTCCTTTGGAAGAATTTTAAGTTAGATAACAGCCTCAAACCACACACATAAATAAATTCCAAATGTATTAAAATTTAAAACAAAAGACATTAAAAGAAAAATAGAAGAATTTTTTTATACTTTCAAGGATAAAAAAGTTTAACTAAAAGATAAAATAGGAAATCATAAAAGATAGACAAAATTTAAGACTTCAATATGATAGAAGACGTCATAAAATAATTTTAAGAAATCTGTCTCTGAGAGAATATTGACAATGACTACTACAGTGTAACAATGGCCAAAATTCAAAACATATAAAGAATTCCAAGGACCCAAGAAACAAAAGTATGAGAGTTGGTTCATAAAATAAGAACTAAAAATGCATCCCAAATGAAAATGTACTTAACCAACAGTAGAAATTAAAATAATGATTAGGTATCATTTTTTAAATCTTGGATTAGTAAAAAATTAATTTATAATATCTTGTATAGGACAAGGGAATGAAGACACTATTGGAAACCATTAGTAAGACTATAATTTGGTGTATTTTTTTTTAGTTTTGCCAATAACTATTAACATTCTAAATTACACCTTCCATTTGACCTCCAGTAATTTTACTTTTAAAAATGTATTGTAAAGATATATACTCATGTACAATAGTGTAAGCACATTTCTTAGAGTGTTATGTATGACCAAAATCATGGCACCAAGTAATTATCAATCCATAGCAACCATCTTGTGGGTTTCTGAGACTTTACCTGTTTATAGGAATAGAAAGCCCAGTCTTTCTCCTGAAGAACTTCTGGTGGTTTTAAACTGCTTACTATGTGGATCACAGCCCAACATGTAAACCACTACACACTCCTTAGTATTATGCATAGGAGTGAGAAATTAAAACAAGCTTAAATACATGTTGAGATAGTTAAGGTATATTGTGCCAACCTGGCCAATTAACACATGTGGGGTTAATTGAAGGGCGGAGAGATAAATGGCTCAATGAGCCTCATTTTTCTTGTTCTCTGGTCTCTTGCTCTATGATGGTCCAACCAGGGTGCAGCTGCCCTAGCCAGTTCTCTGCTTCAGCTGGCAAGGCTCACTTCTGGGAGACATCCCTGAGGAGAAACCACATGGACCTATCCTGATGCAGCCCTGGGTGCTGGAGCAGCCACATGGAGACCCCTGCCAGTACTGAGATGCTTACACGCTCACTGTTTCGGCTTTCCTCCTGTAGTCAGCATTATTGCATGTGTTTTTTGAAACTGAGGAGGACTTTGTGGATTGGTGTCAGACATATGGGCTAATGTTGGACTTATGGGCTTGGACAGCACTGGGTTGGGATGCTGTCTTAATGTACACTTATCCTTTATATAAAATTCTTTATATAAGTGTACATTAAGACAGTATATATGTATATATATGAGTTTTTGTGGATTTGTTTCTCCAATCTACCCAGACTAACACACATGTTCTTAGAATGGCTTCCACATCAGGCAAATCTGCTGTGAGATCTTTTTAAAGTGTTTAAAAGCAAGGACATCACTTTGAGGGCTAAAATGTGCCTGACCCTAACCCTAGTATCTTGACTTGCCTCATGTGCATATTAAAGCTGGACAGTGGGTAAAGAAAACCACAGAAAAATTGATGCCTTTGAATTATGGTGTGGGTGAAGACTGTTGAATGCACTGGATGTCAGGAAGAACAAACATCTGTCTTGGAAGGACAGCCAGAATGCTTCTTGGAAGGGAGGATTGCAAGACCCAGTCTCATGTACATCAAAAGGAAGCCACTCACTGAAACAAGGAGGATTGGCACAGTGGCTGCAACAATGGGCTCAAAGACAGCACTGTTTGCGAGGATGTTGCAGGACTTGGCAGTGTTTTATTCTGGTTTACATGGGTCTCTATGACTCGGAACTTGACAGCACATAACATTGAACACCAGTAACTCAATGGCTAAATTACGGGACAATCCTACTATGTAATACTACACATCCTTTAAAAAGAACAAGACTGACATATAAGTCCCATTCATATTACATTTGCACTGAACAATCTATAAAGTGAAATCTCGAAAATTTATGTTTATATGCACATGCCTCTATATGTTTACATAACAATAAAGCATACTTTCCTCTAAAGAGTAATGATAGTTTCAGGAGGGAATGGCGACTTTAAAGTTTCATTTGATAACCTTCTGTGTTACTTAACTTTTGAGACTACCTTCACATATCACTTACGCAAGCATTTGGAATATATAATAAATTATAGAGGATGGATTAGCGGTGGAAATTTCCTGTTAGATCTTTTGTCTTGCTTTCTTCTGCAGATTTAGCCTCTATAGAATAGTTCAAGAAGAATAGCTTTCTTTTCACATGATTGCAACCAATTTTCCTCAGGGAGTTTAGTTCACAAGCAGAAACCGAGGGAAAAAACCAGAAAAGCATTGTGTTTATCCTGCCTTTTCCTCGCCTAATTTCATCCCATTACACCTAGTTAGCTCTTGTCTCTAGAGAGGCTTTACTCTTCTCTCCTCCTTGACAGTCACGTTCTTTAAATACCTAGAGAATAGTCATATGACCAGGTCTTTTCTATTTCCATTTTAGAAGCATCATTGTACACCTTTTATTGTGAAATACTTTGGGAGCAGACAAATTAGAAATAAAAGTACTTATTACAAGTCATGCCATCTTCATTGGGTTCAGTATCTTCTCTTTAAAGGTATCTTAATATACAGAAAGACTTCAGTAGATACTGAAGGAATTCCCTCTCTCAAAACATGTAATGGGTTCCTGACACTGTCCCCTCTCCCCTGACCATATGTGCCATGAAAGGGACAGTGGTCATGCCATTAGAAAAGCCAACGAATGAGATCTTCCTGTGTTTGGTACCCCAGAAAATCAGAAACACCTGTTTCTTGTTGCAAAAAGCATATCAAGGCATTATTTCATTGAACTCAGATTATATTACATTATAGAAACCACCAGAAAGAAATCAGACTTTTTCCCCACTCCCCCAAAATCAGACTTTTAAAAAATAATTTTATTGGGGCTCATACAACTCATCACAATCCATCAATTGTGTCAAGCACATTTGTACATTCATTGCTCTCATCATTCTCAAAACATTTGCTCTACACTTAAGCCCATGGCATCAGCTCCTCATTTTCCTCCTCCCTCCCTCATTAACCCTTGATAATTGATAAATTATTATTTTGTCATATCTTACACTGTCTGATGTCTCCCTTCACCCACTTTTCTGTTGTGCTCCCCCCCAGGGAGGAGGTTATATATAGATTCCTGTATTCAGTTCCCCCTTTCTACCACACCCTCCCTCCACCCTCCTGGTATCACCACTCTCACCACCGGGCCTGAAGGGATCATCCGCCCTGGATTCCCTGTGTTTCCAGCTCCTATCTGTACCAGTGTACATCCTCTGGTCTAGCCTGATTTGTAAGATAGAATTGAGATCATGATAGTTGGGAGAGAGGAAGCATTAAGGAACTAGAGGAAAGTTGTTTGTTTCATTGTTGCTACACTGCACCCTGACTGGCTCTTCTCCTCCCCGTGAACCTTCTGTAAGATGTCCAGTTGCCTCCAGATGGCCTTTAGGTCCCCATCACAGTCACCCTCATTCACAATGATATGATAAGAAATCGGACTTTTTAATGTTATTATTTAATACCATTTAAAATTGAGGCAAAAGTCAGGTCTTCAATAAGTATGTGGGAAAATAGAATCAAAAGATAAAATTTTTTAATGTGAACTTTTATTTTTCAACATACGCTTCACCAAGACACTTATAAGTGATAACGGCAACCATTTACTCCATCTCTAATGAACCATGGGTTCTAGGTAGTCTTTTTTACACAATTAACTGCAGAAAAATGAGTTCTATTTAAATATTTTTTAAGAATAGGAAACAAAAGAAGTCAGAAGGAGCCAGATCAGGACTCTGATGGATGCTTAATGATTTCCCATTCAAATCACAAAATTACCCTGCTTTGATGGGAGGAATGAGCAGCAGCATTGTCATGGTAGAGAAGGACTCTCTGATGAAGCTTTCCTGCCTTTTTTTTTCTGAAGTGTCACCTAACTTTTCAAGGCCCTCTGACAATAGACAGATGCATCATTCCTTGGCGGTCTAGAACATCGGCAAGTAAAGCACCTTCGGGCGTACAAAAAGTACTGTTGTTGCGGCCTTTGACCCTTCACCCATCCGCTTTTGTGGTTTGAAACCATTTCCACTTCTTGGTGGCCATTGTCTTGATTGTGTTTTCTTTTGTATTTTAGGATCATACTGAAAAAAAGCCATATTTTATGTCAGGCTATTGATCTCACTTGTTTAAAATTTCCTTTGAAAGCTTTGCTCTTGTCCAAAGCAGATGTGGGTGCACCCATTGAGTAGAACGTTTGCTCAACTTTAATCGTTTGAGTCAGAGTGTGTGACCTACTCTAATTGAGATGTCTGTGGTCTTAGGTGTTGTTTCTGATGTTCATTGCCAGCCCTCTTCACTGAGGGCACCAAGATGAATGTTTCCTGGGAAATTGGTGGGGACAGTCTGTCACTGCAGGCAGGCATCATTTTCAGCATTGTCTCATGTATTCCTGAAGCGAGTTATCAATTTGCTGGTTTCTTTGGAAATTCTCCCACCCAAGGCTCACCATACATTTAATGTTTGTTCTTCTCTTTTTGCAGAACCCATGCTGCTCCAATAGGGGCTCTTTTTAAAACTGATAGTGCATCCTTCTCAGTGCTTCTAACTAGATCTTGTTCAGACATGTTATAGTAAGGTAGTACAAGTTTATTCGGTGGGGGGTAAATCATAATCTATAGTTTTTCATGATAACACATTTTCCATGAACTTTTCAAAGGCCTCTCTCTCATGCATGTTCAGGATTATATTATAGTCCTCTTGATGCGTGCTTTTGGGGAAATCCATAACCACTTTATTTCTTGAGATTTTAATCTTTAAGGGGATGTCTTTGTATTTATTTCACAGGGAAAATATGAAACATGATTCTTTTAGGACAGACCCTTTATAAAATACCAGTCCATGTCAAGACATATTGCTATGAAATCATAGAAGCCTTTATTAAGCAAAATATATAAAAACATGAAGGTGTTGCTTCTCGACAGCTCCTCCATCTAGGTCTAAACACTTCTGAAGTGGTGTTTCCATCTCCCTAGCCCTTTCCCCAAAGAACCCTGGTCTCTCCCACTTCTGCCAGGTAAAAACAACAAAGTTGGCATCCGTGAGGAACTCAAATAATTTCCTTTTACATGTTCTTTGAATTGGGGGATGAAAAATATATGAAGGAGCAAGATGAGGAAAATATGGTAGATGGGGTAAGGTTTCTTGATGAAATTCTCACAGGACAGACCTGCTTACCCTTGAAGACTGAGTGAGCAGGCCTGTTGTTCTAAAGGACACATATTCCTGGGTGCAACTTTCCTGGTTGTTTTCCCACCAGTGTTTCTTTTCTATCTCCTTAAAATGTATTCATAATAAACCCGCATAATCTTCTTGTGTCCTTTCTGAAAATTGATCAAGAGTGTCCCTTTTATATCTGAGAAGATGGTTACCATGACCTCCTGAGATGATCTCTCGGCCTTGAATTGAATTAACCTAGCAGATCCTCAAGGAAGCCACTGTTTTGATTAGACTTTGCTCACATTGGTAAGTTCACTCTATAAAAGCCTCTTCATTAGCTGTAATCTTGCTTTAAAGACTGATGGAAAGATCTGCTCTTTGAAGATCTTAGTGCAATACTTTTGGCACACATCAAGCCAAAAGGTTGTTAAGGTCAAATGTTTGCTTCTAATTGGAAATGCCAAATGATGTGAGATCCCTACTTCAGGAACTGTGCTATCAACGATGGTTCTACCGTTTTCTTCCACAAGTTTCTAGACGTCAGCCATAGTTTCCTCATTCATTGAAGTTTGGTTGTCTTCCCTCTTCTGGCTCATCTTTGAAGTTTCCCCGACTTTCCTTAAAATGCTCGATCCATTTTAAAATGGTGGTTTTATCTGGGACAGCTTCCCCATAAACTTGTTGCAAAACTTCAGTGATTGGGGGAGATGTCTACTTGAATTTTGTTAAAAATTTTTATTTGCCCTGCCCTCAAAATCTTTTTCTGTGCCACGAAAAGTGTCTTTTTTGGAAGATACTTAATGAGACTTAGACAAGTGTATTCCTGAGATAACTGGCCTATAACCATCTACTGATTTCAGAGACATGTTTCAACATATTTTTCTGGGAATGAACCTGTATATGTATGAACTGCAATGGTGGTAGAAATATTCTGACTCACCCTTATATTTAACTTTCATCTCTTCTGTAGGTACAATCTATTTGACTATATGCTGAAAAATAATACATTAGTCTGCTTTGTTCTTCTTAATTTATTTTATGCTTAATCATCTAGTCTGCTATAAAATGAATATGTTAGAAGGAACGTGGTTGACGCCTTTAGGTCTAATGATAGAAAAATAAAAGTCACAATCTTTTTGAGCCTAGTCAGAGAACTGACATGCATTTGTTGACTTTTGTCATATTCAATTTTCTTTCTTTTCCACTGGGCTTAAGCAAGATTCCAGTCTCTAATTATATCAGTCTTTGGAGGATGAGAAGGAAGGTTAGGCATATAGATGTTTTTCATGTTTACTGTTTGATTGTGGTTAAAATATTTTAAAAACATTTTCCCATCGATATTTCATTACCAGGACATGTTCATCATACTGTAAACTATCACCACTATCTATTTCCTAATTATTCCTCCATCAGTAGCAGAAATTCTGTATCCCCTAAGTAAAAAATCCTCATTTCTCCCTGTGGTAGTTACATTATTTCATGTCAACTTGATTAAAGAATGAAAGAATGGAGTCTAGCCTGTCAGTCACGTCACAGCCTGATGATCCCTCCTTGTGGGCATGGTCTTCTCATGAGAATTCTGGGAACTCTCTCTCTGCTTCACCATCCTGTCGACAAGCCACATGGAGCCATGCTGATGACAGCCAGAGCCCTGGAGGTGCTTCCACTGCCACTGGATCCACAAGACTTTCCACCCACAGGCTTGTAATCTTCCTGCATTCTGCATCATTGCATGGGCTGATGTGAGTCTGAAGATGAATTTATAAACTAGTATCAGATATATGGGCTAATATAGGACTTATGGACTTGATCTGGACTGGGTTGGGATGTTTTCTTAATATACAATTACTCTTTGATATAAAACTCTGTCCTATACATATGAATGTCAACAAATTTGTTTCTCTAGTCAACCCGGCCTAACATACTCCCTCTCTTCTACCCCTGGTAAGCTGGAAAAAAAAATATTGCCAAATATCCATATTGCAAATGAAGAAAACAAAGGGAGCAGCAAAAACACAAAGCAGAAAATCTAAGAACAAATTAAGAATACAGTTATTAAAAAGAGACAAAATTTAAAACAAAAGACAAATAAAAGTCAAAACATTAAAGTACATAAAACTAAAAGGATGTAGAGGCTGCAATATTAAAAATTAGTGAGCATTCTAAGTGTAAGATTATTGATTTTCAGTTCGAGATTGAAATACAGCTGTAGATAATTCAGGCTTGTCATTATAGAAAACGTATTTAAAAACTCCAAAGACGATCATTTAAGCTGTGGGATTTGTGGATATATATATATATATATATATATATATATATATATATATATATATATGGTGAAAGGAGAAGAAAATCTGGCTAGGAACACCTCTAGTGTTCCCTCTATAAAGAACGGCATCACAGAATGTAGCCGAATTTCTGAGGAAAGAAAGACAGCTATAGGTAATTGCTGCCTGAAAATTATAGTCACATTGGTCAAAATCCTAGAGCCATGCAATTGTATCTGGTCCTAAATGGTCCGTTTCTGTTCAGAAGAGTCAAATTGAGAATGAGAGAGAAGGGTGACTATCATAAATGTTAACATTGGTGAGTAAACAATAAATAGTTGTTGATTCAATCTCTTGGTCTTGTGTGCCCATACAAACCAAGATCTGTTTCCATTTATCCAGTATTATTTCTAATTAGCATTCTGTGAAAGTTGTTCTATCTTGTCCTTTACTTCTGCTGTTTAAGTTGATGACGTTGTAATCACAGCTAACTCTATTGTAATCTTCTACTACATTTTCTTTTTGCAGTATTTACCTCTGCTATCTCTCATAGCCACTCTTTTAAAAAAATCATTTTATTGGGGACTCATACAACTCTTATCACAATCCATACATACATCCTTTGTATCAAGCACATCTGTATATATGTTGCCATCATCATTTTCAAAACATTTGCTTTCTATTTGAGCCCTTGGTCATGGCCACTCCTTTGGTTGTGACTTCTGCTTCCTTGCTTTTTACTATCACTGCAAAATCATTTTTATTGCTTCTTTTTTATTCCCTTCTGGTTTCTGCTGTTCCTTGCTATGATCCTAGAGTATTTGTCCAGAAGTGTGGCCTCATCCCCGATTACTCATCATAGAAGGAATACTGAAATGCATTGTGTATCTCAGCAGACAGGAAGTGTGGTTCACCACAGCCCTGTTATATTTGGGTTAGGTCCCTATATGCATCGTTCTAGAAATATCATGAAGACAGTGCATGCCCTGTGTCTACGTCAGAAATCCACACAGTAACCTGCATTACCAGCCTGGAGAATGGGCACGAGCCACACCACAGCACATAGAGGCCAAAGCTGTAACGCCAGACTTTCACTTTTAAACACCAGACACCTGCTAACTCTGTCCTCGAGTGCGAGTAGCCCCCCTCCGGTCCTCAGCCGGAGAACATGTTGATACGCACAGTCCCGACCTTAGAATCTGCCTTTGGCATTCTTTCATCTAACGCAACATTAATGGGACTGGTTTTCATCATTCTATTCCTAATGTTTTTTCTGACATTAACCAGGAATGGAAATGAAAAAAATCTATTGCCCAAACATGGGAGCTTCTAATTTCTGTTTATATTTGCATCATTTCCGGGTTTCTTATCTTTTGTCAAAGGAGCTCTGGTAATGAAGTGGTTAAGAATACAGCTGCTAACAAAAAGGTCAATGGTTTGAGCCCACCAACTGCTCTGCAAGAGAAAGATATAGTAGCCTACTTCCGTAAAGATTCCCAGCCTTGGGAACATCAAGAGGGCAGTTCTCCTCTGTACTCTAGGGGCACTGTGAGTCAGAATCAATGCCAGCCATGGGGGTTTCTTCTATCATAAAAGCACAAGCATTGGCTAGGAGCTGAAAATAAAGTTACCTAGTGTGAACTGATGTACCAAGTGCCAATGAAGATGCAGAGCATCTTACGCATTGCTGATGGGAATAGAAAATGGTAGTATCTAAATATTAAATATCTAAATATAAAATCTAATAACTCACTGCCATCAAGTTGATTCTGACTCAATCGTTTGATTAGGGATTCCAGACATTGTGAATCGTTATGTGAAAGACAGCCTCACCTTTCTCCCAAGGACTGGCTGGCAGATTTGAACTGCCAGCCTTGTGGTTAGCAGTCCAGCTCTTACCTAACAGTGCCACCAGGGGTTCCTTATAAAATTAAATACACACCATAAGTGCCGTGTTAGTCTGGGTACTTTAGAGAAACAAATCCACAGAAACTCATGTATAAGAGAGAGTTTTATATAAAAGGGTAAGTCCACATCAAGAAAACATCCCAACCCAGTGCTGCCCAAGCCCACAAGTCCAGCATTAACCCATATGTCTGACACCAATCCACAAAATCCTCCTCTGTCTCACAAAACAAATGCAATGATGCCGACTGCAGGAGGAAAGCCAAGTCAGTGAATATGTAAGCATCTCAGCATTTGCAGGGGTCTCCACACGGCTGCTCCAGCACCCAGGGCTGCATCTGGGTAGGTCCATGTGATTTCTCCTCATGGATGTCTTGTAGGAAGTGAGCCTTGCCAGCTAAAGCAAGGAACTGGATAAGGCAGCTGCACCCTGGTTCAACCATCAGAAAGCAAGAGACCTGAGAACCAGAAAGGCGAGGCTCACTGAGCCATTTATCCCTCCACTCTTCCATTAACCCCACATGTGTTTATCGGCCAGGTTGGCACAATAAACTACATCAAATGCCAATAATTGCACACCTTTCAGTATATTGTAGAGGAATGAAAGACATGTTCATAAAAACCTGTACATCGTTTATAGCAACTTTGTGTATAATTCCCAAAGCCTGGGAACAAAATCTAAATAAACTCCAAAAGATAAATGGATAAACTAAAGTACATTGATATAATGAAAGACTACTTGGCATTAGCAAGGATCAAACTATTGATAAATTCAAAAACTTGGATGGCTGTCAAGGACATTACTAATGCTGGGTGAAAAAGAGCAATCTGAAAGGATTGCACACAGTATGGTTTCATTTATGTAACATCCTTTAATGGAAACTACTGGTGATAGAACACAGATCAGCAGTTAGCAGAGGCTGGGAAGCGCGTGACTATTAAGAGGTAAAACGAATGAGTTTCTTTGTGGTAACAGAACAGTTCTGTATTCTGATTGTGGTAATGGTGATACCAGTCTACACCTGTGATACAGTTTCATAGAACTAGTAGTATAGAGCTTGTTTCTGGTCTAGTAAAGAGTTTTTTTTTAATGCCATGAAGTCAATTCCAACTCCTAGTGATGCTGTAGGACTCATAAGGTTCCCAAGGTTGTAATCTCTGTGGAATCAGATTTCCATATCTTTCCATCACAGAGCACTTGGTAGGTTTGAAATAACCTTTAGTTTAGCAGGTGAGCCCTTAATCACTGAGCCACCAGGGTGCCTGGGTCCAGGAGCCACTGCCTTCGAGTCAATACTGACGTATAATAACCTCCTTATAGGTTTCAGAGACTGTTTATGGGAGTGGAAAGCCAAGTCTTTCTCCTGTGGAGCTGCTGGTGGTTTCGAACTGCTGACCATGCAGATCACAGCCCAATTTGTAACTATGCTGCCAGGGCTCCTGAGAGTAGGAGTAGAGAAAACTAGTGGCTGTGTTGAATGTGAACAGATTGTGATACTCCCTCCCTCTGTTTCAGTCTTGCAGTGAAAAGCCTTCTGAATTTGGACATTCTATCCATTTTAGATTTTAGCATTTCTTGAGACTGCAGCTCTAGCTGCTAATCAGTTGACAATTTAAAGCAGAAACATAGGAGCAGTACTGTTCGAGATGGACCTTGTCTTTACCTCGTCCACATGTGAACAGTGACTTGCTTCCAGCTTTTGCAGAGTTCTGCTTTTCTTGATCAGGCTTTCCCATTGATGTGGCATCAGCATAAATCACTTTCTCCCCCAAGATTGGCTAGTGCGTGGAAGACAGCCAACGCACACCACCGTGAAGACATCAGTTAGGAAAATTACATTCAAAACCTAAAAGCAGCTGTCACTGAAGTTTTTGTTTATGAAAATTGGAAAACTCTCCCCTCTCAGCCACTGACATCTTTGATTTATTGTTTCTCTGCTGAAAATTATCCAAAGATGTTTTCAGACATGAGCTGGTGAAAGCCAAATTTCTTGAAGGTGGAGGAAAATGTAAAGAGCCATTACATTTGTGAATGTTTCAGTAGGATATGGCGACATTTTTAAAGCTTTAGTAGATTCAGTGCATGTGATAACTCTGTTGTAGAACTAGAAATATGATCCATAATGTAAAAGGAGATATCTTATGTTGTGACAAAAAAAGTCACTGGACCAATGATCAGAAAGCTTGGATGTTCCCTTGACTCAGCCTTTATCTAAAAACATGTCCGTAAGTCAGTTGCTTCACTGTTCGGGACCGTGGTTTTCTTATCTGTAAAAATTGAACATTGAGACTAAATTCGTATTTCAAGCATTTATTGACTTGTAGAATTTATAGTAAGCATAAGTTCATTGTTACCTCCACCCCCATCAGAATTTTAAAATAATGTCATTATTTTCATGGCATATCATAAAAAAATTAAAATGTTGATTTTTTTATATTTAATCAGTATTATAAAGTTCATTCAGCTCTCTTTTGCTGTGGTCTCTCTCTCTCTCTCTCAATCCTTTCTTTCCCCCTCCCTCCTCTCTCCCCTCTTTCTCTTCTCTTCTCCTCTCTTCTCTTTCTCATCTCTATCACCTTCTCTCCTTAATAAAAATCCATTGGGATCACCAAAAAAAAAGTTCATTCAATATAATATTTATAAATATTAGTTAAATCAGTTTACCTTTCCCATATAAAAATGTTATGCAGCATTTAATTTATTTTAAATTAATTATATAAGTGAAAGTTTAATTTATTGCCCATTCCTAATATAGTATTTGATCAGATTTGGTTTGGACATCAAATGTTTATTAAAATACAAATCCAATGAGCAAAAATATACCAATAAAACCGGTTTGATATTTTAAATTCTGAATATTCAAACTAATTTTTAAATTATTTTCAAGCTTTATATCTAAATAAAATAAAGATACTCTATTCTAAGTGCAAGGATGTCTTTAAAAATAAATGTTGCCATAACCAAAAGAACCTCATTTCCATTGAATCAGTTTTGACTCATAACAACCCTATAGGACATAACAGAGTCGCCCCTGCAGGTTTCTGAGACGGAAACTCTTTGGCAGGAGTAGAAGCTTCATCTTTGTCCCATGGAGCAGCTGGTGGTTTGAATCGCTGACCTTGCTGTTTGCAGCCCAACTGGCACTCCTTTATGTCACTAAGGCTCCTGATGAGGTCACTCTGAATAATCTCATATTCCAATGAATAGAAAGTCAAATTGAACATAAATGCATTTTGCTTTTTTAAGAGAACAACGATTTTTCTATGTCCATTGTAAGGATTTTGATATGTGGATATAAATAAAAGTATTGTAAAGAAATGAGACGTAGTTACAAAACTATAATAATCTTCATGCTCCTTGTTTATTTATATTTTTCTGTATTCTTTTTGGTCTTTGTCTTTTAAACCAACAAGGTGTTATGGCCAATAATTATGTAAGTAAAAATGTGAACAATATATGAGTAAAAATGAAAATATTTCCAAATTTTCTAAAGGTTAAATATGTACACATCGCATCACCTCGTTGTATTCAGGTGAGTGAACATCCGTCTAAGTGAATGGATCAGAAGCACATTCTTCCCGATTCCATTGATTGGTGCTCACGGCTTGATCTGTATCCTCTTGGAAGAGGCTCAAGCCATGCAGATTTAGAGTGGGAAACTATGCCATTTATTGGTGTTTTAAAGTAAACCTTTTATTGTCACATACTCACTGAGTCATTCACTGTCGCTCATAGCCATGAAGTTGATTCTGACTGACAGCCATCCTATAGGACAGAGTAGACCTACCCCCACGGGTTTCCAAGACCTTAACTCTTTATGGGAGCAGAGAGCCGCAATTTTTCCCTGCATAGCACCTGGTGGTTTTGAACTCCAGATTGTAAAGTTAGAAGCCATACATATAATCCACTACACCACCTTTTATTGTAGAACATAAATATCTGTAAATCATAATTATATCACTGGATGATTTTTTAATGCAAATAACACATACCTTCAACGTGTGTTTGTAATGCTGTTGAGGATGGTGCAAATTGTTACCATATTTCATCTGTTAAATGAAAGATTGGATGTTGGAGTCTACCTAGGGAGATCACAGAAGAAAGGGCTGGTGTTTACTTCTCCCCAGATCACCATTGAAAACCCTGTAGAGCACAGTTCTGCTCTGACACATACGAAGACTCAATGACGTTGACCAACCTGTTGATGTACTAACTGGCCATTTGTTTTGTGAAGTGCCAGTTCAAGTTTTAGCCCAGTGTTCTCTTGGATTGTCCAGTTTTTGCCCAGTGTTCTCTTGGATTGTCCTTTTCTTATTATTTTATATTAGTTTCAAATATATTATTCTACAAGACACCTATTTAGCAAATAGCTTATCCTACTCTTTGAGTTGCCTTTTCATTCTGCTAATTGTACACTTTGCTGAATTTTTAAAGATCGAACCTACTCCCATTGAGTTGATTCTCTCTCATAGTGGCCCAGTATAGGGTTTCTGAAACTCTAAACTCCAACCAGAGCAGATAGCTTCTTTTTCCCTTGCAGAGGTTGATGGGTTTGAATCACTGACGTTGCAGTTAGCAGCCTAAAATTGAAATCATTAGGACCATTAGGGTTTCTGTTTTGAGGAACAGAAATTTCTAATCTTAATATAATCTAGTTCATCTATATTTTGCTTTTAAATTAGTGGGTGTTCTGTTTAAGAAATCTTCACCTACCTAAAGCTTTTCTTCTGTGTTTCTCCTTAGAGACTGTATTATTTTAGCTTTTACATAGTGACACTGCGTTGCCCGGGCAGGTTGTCTTAAAGGCTGCCTCCCGATTCCAAGTACTCAGTAGAGTACTGGGATGAAAATTTTACCTAGTAATACCAACTACTCTATCCCGATCAAGTCATACCCACGAGACCTGTGCACAGTGCTGGCAATAGTGAAAGCAATTTTAGTTACTCACAGCCCACAGACAACGTACAGCAGACAAGGTGTCATCACAAACTAGTCTGGGTTGGAAAACACCTACAGGTGTGCCTCCTCTCACTCGGCATGGTGCAGAAGGCCCCTGAGGATCTTCTCGCGCCCGCTTTTGTGTTCCAGGGCTCGTAGATATGGGGGTGCCAGCTCAGAATTGCGAGCCCTGCTGCTTATTTAAATAAACAGTTAGGTGTTGCTGTAGGGTAAGCATGGGACTTGTAACCACATGTGTGTGGTTCAAACCCACACACCGCTCTGAAGGAAAAAAGATGAGATTGTCCGAGCAAAGATTTGCAAAGCCTCAGAAACCTTATAGAACATCAGTATGAGACAGAATTGACTCAGTGACAGTGGGTGTTTTGGTTGGGGGTTCATTAGGCTCTGGGTGTGTGTGTGAAAGATTCGATGGTTTGTTTGAAGCCCAAAGATGCTATCAAGCCGTGAAGTGAAGGAATGGCGAGTAATTATAGCCTTTCAGGCCATCCCAAGGACTACTTCTTCTCAATTGTATAATCCATCTCTTAATTTATTTTATGTATGTGTTGTATGACTTTGATAAGATCCTCAGCTATGCACTTCCTGGCGGTGCTGCCCTTAAACTGGGTAGCTGTATTGCCATGGGGAGTGCAGAAGAAGAGTTGGGAGGATGGCACGGCCGGGGTGGTGTGGACTTCTGCTGTGCCCAGGGTTGCGGTGATTGGAACCTTCCCAGCAGCACCTGACAACAGCACCAGCTACATGCATGGCTCTGTTTCTAGCCTTTTACCTGATCCATCTCACATACAGGCTGTTCCGAATGGGCCTATTTGGCTATCCTTGTGTCCAAACTCACTTTTAAGTTACTATGACTTTATGAAGTCTTGATATTTGATAGAGTTAAATAGCACGTTCTTGAACTTTGTTCCTAAGTTTCAGGATTGTTTGCCTATTCTTGGCATTTTGCTTTTCTGTGTAACTTTTATGGAGGCATTGGTGATTCCGTGCTAGCATTTCTAACTTCCAGCAGAACACCTGGGTTGGAATCCTGGCGAATGCACCTCCTATCTGTCACTGGCAGCTGGAGAGTTGCTTTGATATTGAGCAGGTTTCATAGAGTTTTCCACACAAAAGTTGTCTAGGAAGAAAGGCCTGGTTATCTACATCAGATAAATCAGCCATTGAAAACCCTATAGATCACAGTGGTCCACGCCATCACTGATCATGGAGACGGTGCGGATCAAGGCAATGTTTCATTTTGTTGTTTGTTAGATCTCTATGAGTTGGGGGCCACCTTGATGGTAGCTAACAACAAGGCCAACAATCTAACTTTAGAACCATCTCGTCAGCTAACATTCACCCACGCACAAACCCCACATGCATAAACAGACTCACTCAGACAAGGGGCTAGATATTTGATTGAGATTGCTCTGAATCTACATGTTTTGGGGGCAATAATTTGCAATGGTTTAATGTTGAGATTCCCAATTCATGAAAATGAAAATTTCTCTAGCTATTTACATCTTCATTTATTTCTTTCAATAATGTTTTAGTAGTTTTCTCTATGAATTTATTCCTAAAATTTTTATGCCACCATAAACACTATATAAGTACAAACCAGACTCGTTGGCCTCGAGTTGATGTCAACTCATAATGATCCTGTAGGACAGGGTAAAATTGTCCCTGTGAGTTCCTGAGTCTAACTCCTTCATGGGAATAGAAAGCCTCATCTTTCTTCCATATAAATAGAAGGGGGCTTCAAAGGGTCTTGGAAATGTTCCATTATCTTTTAATTCCCTTTTCCCACTAATATGTCATATACCATTGTTCTTTATTCAGCAATTTTGCTAAATTCATTTAAAGCGTCTCTGATGAATCTCGAATTCATTTTCTGCAGACATAATTATCTTATGTAAAATAATGACTGTTTACAATCCTTAAAGTTTCACTGCCTTATTATTACTGACTAGAATCTCTAGTACAGTAAGAAATAAAAGTGGGACTAATACCGCTATGTGTTGTTGGGGGTGATTTCTCATTGTTAGAGCAAACCTTTAAGGATTCCACCAGTGATGACAATGTTTCCTCTGAACTTCCTTATGTATCCCCTTCTATAGATCATGGGACTTCCCTCTGTCCCTCCCTCCCTCAGTCATTGCCTTTGACTCAATTCGGACTCACAGCGATGCTATAGGACAGGGTAGGCCTGTGCCTGTGGGTTTCTAGAACTTTAACTCCTTATGGGTATAAAAAAAAATCTCATCTTTCTCCCATGGAGTCTCTAATGGTTTCAAACAGCCGACCTTGTGGGTAACATCCTATACCACTATACCACAAGGGCTCTTTATCAAGGTTAGACCTTGATAAAATATCATAAAAGGGGGAGTGTCACCCCTTTTTATTTCTCAGAAAGAATTTAAATAAGATTGGTGTTATTCCTTCTTCAATGTTGTGAAGATGTCACCCATGAAATAATGTCGTTAGGACTTGGGATGACCCCGTGGAGAGCGGAATGAAGCATCCTCTTCTTTGTCGTTATGCCGGAGGTCATTGTCGTAGTCACTGCTTCTATCCGTCTCTTGGATTCATCTTCAATCCATCTTCCTCTTTCCTCTGGCTTTCTACTTTACATACCCTTTTCTAGGTACTAGTCTCTCTGGTAACATGTCCAAAGTATTAGGAAACAAAGTCTTGCCATCATCCCTTCTATGAAGCATTCTGGCTGTACTCCTACCAAGACAGATTTTTTTGTCCTTCTTGACAGCAGTCCATGGAACTTTCTACACCCACATCAAATTCATAACTCAAATACATAATTCTTTGATCTTCATTATTCATTGTCCAACCTTCACATGCACATATGGCTGTTGAAAATACCATGACTTGGGAAATAGTCTGTTCATTGAGCTCAGTGCAAGAAGTGTTTTATTGAACATCTAGACTGAGTTAGACATTTGAGAGAATATACTATCAACAAGCCAGAGCTCTTGCCTTTAAGAGATGATAATTTAATGTGGGAAAAAAATGATCTGACATAAATATTCATTTAAATCTGGGCTAATCAAGTTTAGAGAAATTATTTGCCGCATACACATAATTTCTATATGATGTTCTGGTAGGTTTCAAGCTGTGTTGGTTGGAGGCTAGTGGTTCTGGTAAGTTCCCGGGGGTGTGATTCTGTGCCATGGTGGTTGGAGATGAGGAAATAGGAGGATGTTTCATTCCGCTGAGTCAATGGGCCAGTCTTTGGGTAATTACCCTAAATTTGCCTAAGCTGCTTTGATATTATATGTTTTACTTATTTGACTTCTTTTTAAAATTTATTTGGGGAAAGAAAACAGGCTCTGGAAGTCAGAAACTTTAAATTACTAAATGATGCAACAATAACAAAACATGAATGTGGGACATTTAGTTTAATGCTTTGTGGTCCTGCAGCAACCAGAAGTTACCTCCCTGATTTGAAAGGCAGTTTTGAGCTAATCTGTGGTTAAGATTTGAGAGCAGAAGGGCTGTTACACCACCACCCACTTGCTTGCTGCCGAGAAAAGGATCTTCAGAAGAGGGAATGAGCGAACATGATAGAAATTCTCATTTGATTCTGCGGACGAGGATTGACAGGGCAGAGCAGCCTCTAAGGAACGTGGGTGCAGCTCCAGGTAGGTGCTGAGCTAAGTGCCAGCGAAGCCTTCTCCTAAGGTACGTGGGGTCAGGTCACTTGTTTCAAAGAGACTAGATAATAATCATGACATATGTTAGCAGGATCTATAGTTATTTGGGGGTGCTTCAAAGCTGCTTGCTTTGAATGATATGGATCATTTTATCATAAGAGGGTTCATGTTGCCAATGTGAGAAGATTAGGAGTAAAAGGATGGAGTTGAGCCTGTCATTCAGGTTGCAGCTTGATGGCCTCATTTGGAGGCACTAGGGAGATAAATAGCTCACTGGAGACAGAACGCAGGCTCGCTCCCTGGGAGACATTGCAGCTGACAAGACACATGGAGCTGTGCTAGTGCCCTGAGCTGGAGGAGCCACGTGGAGACCCCGCCAGCACTGAGATGCTTATATCGCCACTGGACCCACCCACTGGCCTGTGATCTTCCTGCATTCGGCGTCATTGCATGTGTTTTAAGAGTCTGAAGAGGACTTTATAGATTGGTATTGGACATGTGAGCTATTATCGGACTTACAGACTTGATCTGGGCTGGACTGGGATATTTTCTTAATGTACAATTACTCTTTATATAATGCCTTTTCTTTTACACACACACACACACACACACACACGAGGGTTCAAACAAAACCCAACACACTAAAACTAACTGATCTCTGTGAAAAGGAAATTGAGGTTTCCAAAGAGAACAAGTAGTGAGCTGCGCACGAAGCAGGCTAGAACAAAAAAGACTTGTTTTATGGGGGGACTTTTTCATTTTTTTTAGATGATGAGGTTAAATGGGAAGTAGGCCAGTTGGTCTTAGAGGACATCCCCATGCAGGGTGTCCTGCCATGTGATAAAATATATACATATGTGCAGAGCAAGAGAAAAAAATGTCATCTAAAATGACTATCTTAGCCAGGTTGTCTGTCATGTTGAAAGAAGGCCAGCTTTTTCTCCTTAACTCCTTTCCTGGGTGTCAACTGGCCCCTTATGGGCCTACTTGGTTAGAGAAAGTACTCTTCTACATAGAAAACATGTACCCCTCTGAGAGCTTCCTTTTCTGTCCTCTCACTGAGAAGCAGAAGGACACCAGCATTTCCCCAAGTTGCTTTGGTCCAGAGTCAAAAACGCCCACTATTGTGATCACTGGAGAGTGTAGCACAGAGCTGCCTTTGAGCCAGTGTTTGCTTCTGGCCATAGCATTCTTTAAGGAAGGTTCTAGAAACTCCTGCAAAGCTCCACCTCAGAAGTGCAGGGTCTTCCCCCATAGCCCAGCAGCAGCTCACTCAGATGGCCACTGGCAGTGAAGCTGTAGAGAACAGGGCCGCCAGGAGTTCCATCTCTGCTCTTTGCCATGCGCCTGCCATGCCCACACCATCCCCATCCCTCTCCCAGCCCCCGCTCCCTACTGCTTGCACAGCGTCTGAGTGCTCTCCCTGGAATGTTTGAAGGTGAGGATTTAGGTCTGGGCAACCTGTTAAAAATATGAATTGTTACCATGAACTCTAAGTGGCCTTTCCGCTTTGCTGACAGAAATTTACTCCATCTAGACAACCCCCCCCAAAAAAAAAATTAAGCAGGTAAGGTCATTTGGAGTTGAAACAAGCATGCAGTCGGTGTGTTTGAAAATGAAATTATAATTAACCTGCTGATGGCTGTGAGGTGTTACCTTGAACTCTGTGTGGCCTCTTGGCACAGAGGCTGAACTTGCTTTATTGAATACCCAGAGACCTGAACAGGTGAAACCAGGATATGTCCGGGGCCAATTGTACTTTCAGAAAGAAGATTATGTCTCTTTTAGTGCCGATTGTAAGAAAGGTGGGGATTAATTGAGCAGCACTAATCAGAAAATAAAAATGAGTTTTGACCATCCATGTCAATGTGACGCATAAAATTTGTTAAAACTGCCGAGGGCAACGGCTTTACTTGCCCACTTTGAGAATTGATTCCTGAAGTGATGAGGTTCCTAGGCTTGCTGGTGACCTAAGAAGATTGCTGCAATTTGGAAATCATGTATCATCTACATATTTAGCAAAACATGGTAATTACTAGGCCTTGAAATGTGTCTTGGACTTCATGTGGTCTGTTGACTCATGGGCTGGACAATGCGAGGACGCTATTCGAAATGAGGCGTTCTTAATTGCCAGGAGCGCGCAGAGGTTATTTATGGTGTCGAATGAATGGATCTGAGATAAAGTTTTAACCGTCTCGTCCGTGGAGCGGTAGGTTGGAGTAAATGTGCAGCTTTCTGCTTTACATATTCAACAAACGGAATAATGGTGATACAGTTATCAGATGGATGCTCGGTCAAGAAAGTATCATTAAAATGTCGATTGGTTTCTGGAATCCATCATGAGCTACACCTTGTTTGTGCTTTTGTGCTTTAGCCTGGCCAGAAATCCGCTTCATCCCTGGCCACTCTGCGTCATGCTGTTGCCCCCATTTTCCCATCTCTTTCCTCTAATTAGGCAGTGCCGTGCTATGGTAAAGGCACATGTTATAAAAGCAAAAATTCTGGGTTTCTCCTTGTTTCGGCTGAGAGCATCTATGGTTAGACTAAACAAAATGTTTCGTTTCACTTTGGGCTTTTGACAGGCTGGCTGGAATGAATGCTCTTGTTGGTTTCATAAACAATAATAACCCAAAAGGGTTTTTATTACTGGGTGGAATTACTCCATTCATAAGATTGGAATGATCTCCTAGTTTCATATCCCTACCTAGTTTAAGCACTAAATGTGTGACATTGAATAACCCCTTGTTTCCAAAAAAGCTTTAGATTGGACACCCAACTCGGCCTTTCCAACATTGCTTTTGGTAGCAGCTGCCTGTTAGGAGCTCTTGTATTTCTTACAGAGCACTGACATGAAGAGGAAACTTCACTTGGGACGAGGCAGGCTGATTCTCTCAGGTTAATGGTATTTCTCTTGGTTGATGATTAAGGGTCAATATGGCGAACAGTCAGAAGAATCTGTCTTTTTGAGAGAAAATGCTTTCTAATTGCCCATTGTATTTCATTTCAGTGAAATGCACAAAAATGGATGAAATTCTGCACAGCAGTAACAGGCGTGCTCTAGTCGGCTCCGCGTATTGGGGATTGTTGCTCGTCCCTTCCAGGGCCCCCTTGTTCATTATGGTGGTCTCCTGTGGTCTTTGGAATGCCTGTCTCCATGTGGAAGGGCCCGGATAATTTTGCTTCCCTTGTGTATCCCAGCAGTCTGATACATTCTCTCCAGGGTGCAGACACACCGATCTATATCCAACCCAGGAAGCTGTCACGATCCAAGCCTCACTTGGCATTCCTGTGCCCACCTGCTCTCCTCTATTCCAAATTCTGAATTCTTATTATACTATTTTTCTATATCACTCCTGGTGGTATGCATTTAATAAAATTTGATCTTGACATTGTTTTATAGGCTTTTCTGTTTTTCAGTGTTTGAAACCCCCCCTCAGGATCGATGAACCTAGAGGGACAGCAAGTAGAATAAGGGTTTGGGGGAGAGGGTAGGTATAGTGGTTGGGGGGAGGGTGGTAAAAGGGAGAAAGAGAATGTTTGGAAACTGATTGTGGTAGCGATTGTACAATTCTACTTGACATGAATGAACTATGGAATGATATGAGATATGTATTAAATCCCAATTAATAATAATTTTTAACTTAGTAATGCCAGCACTTATCAGAGTTATTTTATCAGAGTTATTTAGCGTATTTGTCTTTTGTATCATATAACCGCCCCCTCTCCACATTGCTGCCAAAGTGACCATTCTAAAATACAAATGTTCTTATATTAAAGTATGGGGCTGCCTCTCACCTTGCCTATGAGCACCTTCCCAGACCAGCCCCTTTCTCCTTCCAGCTGTTTTGTATGCCCGCACCAAATGTGGTACTTACTGTTCCCCGAACAGGCCATAGCGAAGTCCCTGCACTCTGCCTGGGCGTCGACTCCCCAGGTAAACATTTACTCAACCTTTAAGACTCAGGTCAGATGTTTCCTCCCCTGGGAAACTTTCCCTGACTCTGGGCAGGGACTGGCGCCCACCCCTTGCACCTTTCTAACACCTTTCACATACCTTTCTTACATGTACTGTATTTAGTTTCCTCTCCTGGGCTGTGAGCTATTGAAGACAGAGACTGTTGGCTTACTCATTTTGTATCCTTATCTCAGTTCCTGATACACAGCAGCTGTTTAGTAAGTATTTGTTGAGTGAACGAGATGAAGAATACTTGTATGAATGAATGAAAAAAATAAGACAGCATCTATTTTTAAGAATGGAAAGGAAGCCAGATAATTTTCAATGAGAGAGATGTTTAAGAAGTCATAGCACATCGTGTCTACTTAAGCCCAGACTTTGGAGGTGTGCTCCTAAGAGCCTAGGTGTGCACACCGCCCTGTGAATTTCTGCAGCTGGGATCCAGTTCTTTGAAATGGGTCTTGACCATGGATACCTTGACCTGAGAAAGTCTGGGTAAAAGTGATTGTTGTCCTAGCTGTAGATTGTCACTATTTTCTAAAGTAGAAATGATAAATGTGACTGTAAGTAGGAGAGTGGAATCTTCATGCTCATTTTTTTACTTTTTTCTTTAATGTGGTGTAAGTTTCAGAAAACGAACACATTTCCGTAGTGTTCTGTAATGTTTTCAGCCAGGATTTTATTGCTTGGAAACTAATACTTTCATTTCTTTGTACTTTTAAGAACTCTCTGGTAGGACCCAAACAATGGCAAGTTCTATATTCTTATAATAAAAAGCACAGTCCATTAACATCCTGTTCCAGGCAAGCCATAGGGCTCACCTTGTCAGCCAGACCTCAGCCCCCAAATCCAGAAGCACAAACGCTTGAAACTTGATCTTGTGTTTCTGTTTCTGTCACTGAAACGTAGTTGTTCTATTCTCCAGGGATCTCTAAGCAAGGAATAGAAGCAGCTTAGAAATAAATAGTGAGGAGAACAAGGCTGCCAAGGTTAAGTAGCTGGTGAGATGATTGTTAGGTAGGTTCAGGTACAGGTCAGTGCAGGGCTGAGGAAAGCACCCAGGTATCCTTGACAGATAGTCCTGTGCATAATGCCCAGCTCCTCCACCCTGTACAGTTTGTCTTGTGCCAGGGATCCCAAGGATTTTCTGAATGAATCACCATAATTAGATTTAATTCAGGAAGGGAATGTTTCCTATATGTGCTAAACAGGCTGCACGCTGGATTCTTTTGCCTAGATGACAAGGAGGGAAAAAACCAACAGGAAATACATCTTTGCAAATTAGAAAAGTTGATGAGCTAAGTCCTGCAAACACTGGGCACTTATCCAAAGTGAACTCCTAGTGACCCCCTGGCACTTTGGCTCACCTTATTGTACTTCACAGCCAGAAGCATACCAGGTGGATTCACTTTCTTACCTCCCTGATAAGGCTGGAGGACCTTGCCACACCCAGGCTCACGTCCAATAGCCTTTCCTGCTTCCCCTGAACCCAAGTCTGATAAAAATCCAGGGTGATAATGCTGTTGAGGTACTGGCTATAAACCATATCAGTGTGTGTGTAAATGGAGGGAAGGGGGAGGGAAAAGAAAAAGAAAAAAAAATGGTGGGGGCGGAAATGGAGAGTTCAGCCTCACCTCTAGGTGACCTTGGTAGCATGTGGAGTCAAAGAGAAATTGCCGGGAACTTTCAGCCCTTTTTTGCGCATTGTTTTGACTTGGCCTTGCTACAGAGCGACTTTGGGGGCTGGGGCAGAATATAGGTCATTGAGAACTGCAGGTGTCGTTTTGATCTTGAGCTGTGATCTGTGTGCTTTTGAATGTGCAGGCCCAGAAGTGTTTAGCAAAATGAGAACACAGACTTTCCCCATAGGTACACAGCCCGCATCATATCATTTCATATCACATCATGTAGCATCATACCACATCATATATCCTATCATATCTTCAGTCTCTTTTCCAAAAATCAAGGAACGTAACACAAGTCTGTGTCCCTGTCTTCTCTCCCATTCCCCTCTCTTCACTTTCTCTCTGGTGATAGACCACCCCTCTCGGTGGGAAAACATCATGTGGCAAACTTATTTTGTTTCTTAAAGCACTCTCTTCGGAAGGTAATTCTTTTATTTTTATTATTAATAATAATCATTTTAGTGGGGGCTCTTCCAAATCTTATGACAATCCATAATTCAGTTGTATTAAGCACACTTGTACATAGGTTGCCTTCAACATTTCCCAAACATTTGATAATCCTTAAGGCAGGCAAACTCATTCAAGGATTCTGTGAGAGGCAAGATATTCAAAGGGTTGGGATTTCAAATGTTCCTTGCAGTACTCAGTCATTCACCATGATCTTTGTCTACTTAATTTTAACTCGAGATAATTCAGACAAGTACACAGAAAGAACACCTCATCCCAAGTGGGATGAGCTTTTAAAACTCATCCCAAGTGTGTCACTTGGTCTCAGTCATGTCACTTAAGCCCTTGTACCGTCTGTGTTTTCATGCTCTGAAGTGCTGGCGAACGTGTCCAGGTGCCTGGTTGCTGGATAGAAGGAATGTCTGAGGGCAGAACTGCTCCAGGAACCGTGTGCTTGAGAACACCTAAGACACACCACATAGCTCGCCAACCTTGCCCTTGCACGGTCTTCTGGGTACACGAAACGATCGTGAGAACAGAGGTTCCATTTCAGCCAGAAATATGTAGAGTAAGAAATTCTCCAGACAACGAATCATTTAGGTGAGGCCTATGTATTGGAAATTCTGTTTTGTTCATTTTCTGATCATTCTGATTGTTATGAGGTTTCTGGAAAGTAGGTGTGTGCTCTGATGCCTTTTGGATGAGGTTGGTTTGGTTGCCAGAAAATGCTGCTGAGAAGCACACCCAACCAGAGAGAGCACTTTTAGGCCAACAGCAGCTTCTGTCTTCTGGATCGTGTGTGTAGACAGATAGAGGTTGGGAGTGGGTGACACTTGAGGTTCCTTCAGAGTTTGTGACTTAGTATGTCTGAAGAGTTCAAACTTTGTTATCTTTCATTCTAAGTCCTTGCAGCTATTCGGAGGTAAGTACACATGACACGGTCTCCATTAAGGAGGGAAGTATGACTTAGAAGGGAAATGTATCTCAGGCTGCTGTGAAAGAGGGACAGCCACCCTCCCCATGCAGTGCCCCACAACTTATCTACCCGCCATTTCATCGGCCATCAGGAGGAAGTCTCAGACTGCTGGCATCTTGGGACCCAGGCTCCCAGAGGAAGCCGTGATTCAGAATTGTTACCAGCTACAACTCTTACGTCTGGCAGTCCAAAATACAGGCTTAAGTTCTACTGCCCTCGTACAGTGATTCTAAGTGGTGATGAGAAAGTATAGGATGGGGGCTGGGAAGCCTTCTTGCCCATATGTACCACTTCATATTCCTATTCCTGCTTATCCTTTCACACCTCCAACAGTTATGATGGGACTGTGTCATAGTCATCATGCATGTTGAATTAACAAAAGATTGGTGAAACTCGAAAAAAAACCACCCACCCCCATGCTTCCTTATTCCTTTCAGTAACATTTGCTATATGCTAGGCAAAAACTAAGCAGTATACCCATGCATTACCTCAGATCATTCCCCAGTGACCATGTGGGTAAAATTATTATTTCCACTTTTTAAAGGTCATTTTATTGGGCGCTCTTACAGCCCTTAAAACAATCCATACATCAGTTGTATCAAGCATATTTGTACATATGTTGCCATCATTATTTTATAAACATTTTGTGTCTGTTTGAGCCCTTGGTATCAGTTCCTCTCTCCCACCCCTGCCCATCATCGTGATCCCTGGATAAATTATAAATTATTATTTTCATATCTTTTGGGGGGTCTATGTTTTCTTCTAGAAATTTTAATGTTTGGAGGGTTTTTTAATCATTTTGGGGGGCTCATTAACTCATCACCATCCATCCATCCATTGTGTCAAGCACATTTGTACATCATCCTTTTCAACACATTTTCTTCTACTTGAGCCCTTGGTATCAGCTCTTCATTTTCCCCGTCCCTACCCTCCGGCCCTCAAGAACCCTTGATAATTACACTGACCGACGTCTCCCTTCACCCACTCTTCTGTTGTCCGTCACCCTGGGAGGGGGTTATATGTAGATCATTATGATCGATTCCCCCTTTCTCCCTACTTTCATATCTTACATCGACTACAGTCTTCCTTCTCCCATGGTTTCTGTTGTTTTTCCCCCTTTGGGGATGGGGGGGTGGGGGTGGGGATAGGCATAGATCATTGGGAACAAATGGTTCCCCTTCTTCCCTTCCTCCTAGTTACATTCTCATAAATGAGAAAACTGAAGCTCAAAGCGATCCAGGAGCTTGGTCATAGTCACCCAATTCGTGGCTATACCAGGAGTTGAATTCTGATCTGTACGCTGCCAAACCTACTTGAGTTTTTGTGCTCTACTGCCTCCTCTCTCCAATGGTCTTCCCCAGAACCAGTAGAACTGAGGAAATTTTAGGCAGTATTACATCTACTTACAATTAGAATTCTTTATACCCAATATGTAGGGCTTGCTACTCCAGTAAAGAGTTACACTTTCAGAAACTCACAAGGGCAGGTCTATCCTGTCCTGCATGGTCTCTATCAGTCAAAATCAACTCAGTAGCTGTGAATTTGCTTTGGTTTATGAACATATGTAACATTGCTTAGAGTGTTTTCTAAAATTATGTACACATGTCAGACTATCATACTATATTTTTACCATTTAACATTATTTTCAAATTTATTTATGCTAATTTTTCCAATTGTTCTGTTGTTTATCTGCTGGATATTATTCCATTCTGCCCCATTTTATAATCCTATCAATAAGCAAGTAAGTTGCTTCTGTTTACGTTGTTACAAATAACACTTCATGGAACATTCTTATGTCTGTTTCTTATGCTCTCATGTGAAGTGCACCTAAGAGTAAAGGCAGCTCCATTGAATCATTTTTCGATACTCATAAAAATTTTATTTGCTGAGAAGATCCCAAAGGGAAAATGTAGAAATATATTTTGGAGAGTTGTGGGGTCCTTTAATTGCTGTGTTAGTCTGCGTTGACTAGAGAAACAAATCCAGGGAGACGCATGTGTGTAAGAGAAAGCTTTATATTGAGCAATTGTATATTGAGAAAACATCCCTCCCATCCAGATCAAGTCCATAGGCCTGGTATTAGCCCATATCTCCGATACTAGTCCGTAAGTTCCTCTTTAGACTCACACAGCACATGCAATTATGCCGAGTGCAGGAAGATCACAGGCCAGTGGCAGATCCAGTGGTGGTGGAAGTGTCTCAGGCCTGGTGCGGATCTCCATGTGGCTCCTTCAGCTCCAGGGCTCTGACTGCCATCAGCCTGGCTGCATATAGCTTGTCAATAGGAATGTCCAGAGAGTGTGTATCCTGCCTCCAGGGAAGAAGACAGGAGTTCCCAGAATCCTCAGGAGAAGGTCATGTCCACAAAGAGACATCATTGGCTATGACCTGTTTGACAGTCTAGCCAGGCGTCTTCAAATTACAGCCCGTGGGCTACACATGGCCCGCTGAGGACCTTTATCTAGCCCGCCGGGTGTTTTTGCCCGCTTGTTTTTTTTTACTTCAAAGTAAGATATGTGCAGTGTGCATAGGAATTTGTTCATAGTTTTTGGGTTTTTTTAACTATAGTCCGACCCTCCAACAAGTCTGAGGGACAGTGAACCGGCCCCCTGTTTAAAAAGTTTGAGGACCCCTGGCCTAGACTCTACCCCTTCGCTGAAGTTGATAGAGATTATGTAACTGCCACAACTGGATGTAACACTATTCTTATTCAATAGATGAATCTCACTCTTTTTTAAAAACGTTTTATTGAGGGCGCTTCCAGTTCTTAAAACAATCCAGACATCAATTGTATCAAGCACATTTGCACATAGGTTGCCATCACTATTTTCTAGACATTTATTTTCTGTTGAGCCCTTGGTGTCAGCTCCCCTCTCCCCACCACCACCTCCAGTCTCACTCTTTAACCCTGTGCTTGGGAGAAAAAACATGGCTTAGTTGAAGTGGCAGCTGTTCTTGGACATTGCCTCTTCTTTATATCCCAAGGGGTAGACCCATTTCTTTGTGTGTGTGTGTGTATATGAAAAAGATTTATACACTAGAGCAATTGAACATTGAGAAAACACCCCAGCCCAATCCAAATCAAGTGCATAAGTCTGATGTTAGACCATATATCCAATACCAATCTATAAAGTCCTCTTCAGACTTGCGAAACACATGCCATGACACCAAATGTAGAAGATCACAGGCCAGTGGGTGGAAAGTCTTTGGATCCAGTGGCATTGGAAACATCTCAGCGCTGGCAGGGGTCTCTGCATCAGGGTGGGTCCATGTGTCTTGTCAGCTGCTATGTCTCCCAGGGTGTGAGCAGGGAGTCTCCCACCTCCAAGGAGGAAGTACCAGATTTCCCAGAATCCTCAGGTGAAGGCCATGCCCACACAGAAGCCTCATTGGCTATGACCTGATTGACAGGCTAGACTCCACCCCTACACACTCAATCCTTAAATTGACAATTATGTAACTATCACAGGCCACCCTTGTCAGTTTGACACTTTCACATAACTATAGCCATATGTAATTTTCAAAAAAACAATAATTAAATCCTATCTGTACCTGACAGGATAAAACCAAACTGCATACAATTCAACACGGGCCACCGTCATTTGAACGTAACATTTTATAAGTGAACAAAACAAAAATACTCCAAATGCCTAATAACTGCATTTAAGTAACACCTACACCCTGATCGTATAAGCCTATGAATATATATCCCCACCTATGAAAGTTTGTAAGCCGACCCATTTCTTAATTCAGAAAATAAACCTGCGTATACCAGAATTCACACATCACTCAACTCTGAGATGTCTAAACAGACTAAGCTCAGGTTCTTGTGGTGCCTCCAGCAGAACCTGTGAGGATTCCTTTTTGCAAGAGTGGCGGAGAATGGTGAGACTGCATTATGTGGGCATTTTTAAAACTTCATGTAGTTATTTACTTTCTTTAGTGGCTGTGACTATGACTTTATCTTCTCCTAGCTTATTTTCCATGTTAACAGCTTAAGACCACGTCTGCTATTATGATGTACCGTGCAGTAAACAATGAGAGCTTTTGGACTGCATATGATAGAACTGTTTTATTCACCCGCTTCCAGCCTCTTCAGGAAATAATTGACAATTGATATTCCTCTTTTGGATTTCTTAGTGAACTCTGCATTCCTAGATTTGGTTTCTATTTGTTATTTGGCTTATAAGATTCATTGCTTTAGGCATAAGAATGGCTTCTGTTTACCACACTAGTTTACTGCTTAATAGTCTATCTTGTGGCAGGAGCAGGCTGTGCAGTTTGTCCTGGCCCTATCTCAATTGGATTATTTATCTTCTACTCCAAACATAGCAATGCCCTGCTCTCAAAACAAACAAGGATTGAGTACCACTTTTACCCCTGGAGCACAATCTCTTCCTAGCAGTGAATTCTAAGTGCTGGAGAACTCAGGAATATAGAAGGTGCAGGCTAAGCTTGGCACTGCTGCCCTGCTGACATCCTGCTCCACCAGGTCTTCTCATTCTAAAAGCCAAATAGTTTGATTGGATGAATCTATTCCACTGAGAGAAGAATTCAGAGGTCATGTTGTAAAAATTTACATGGAAATTTTCTATCTGATGTCAAATATAAATTAGTCTTGGTTCTGAAACTAACCACAACTTGCTCTTGATTTTGGAGAATAAGTTACCGGTCTATGTATGCTGTTATTCTATACATTCTTTTTTGTCCTTGTCAGTGTAGCGTAGTTATTGTCTGCTGATTATCCCGGGAACATTAGTTGCTGCATTACAGTAAGGCTGGTCTTGTTTTCTCTCTCTCGCTTTCTCTTGATTTTCAACTCTTAATGCTTTTTGTTTTGTTGATTTGAAGTAAGTGTATGTTGAATGAATTCCATATGTATGTTGAGGGATGAATTCAGGGCTTGTGGAGGTGGGAATATACAGAGAAAGCACACATCCCAACCAGTGTACAACCAGGATGCTGTTTTGCCCAATTCCCTCAAACTTAATTTTAACACTGCTCCAGAGATAATGTATTCAGTTCATTTTGCGCTTCTGCTAGATACATTATGTGTTCAGCATTCTGATTGTAGTTTATATGCTGGGTTTCCCCACCACCACCATTTAGAATAATACATATATTTACCTTTTTATTGTGATTTGGGTGAGCAGATCAGTTTTCCATTTAACAATCCAACAGTTTGTTTCAGCTCCCTCATTGCAGTTCCCACAATGTAACATCACTTAGCCCATTTCCTCCCCATGTTTCCTGTTTCCAGTCCCACTTCTTCCCTTTCCTTCTAAACCCTTTCCTTAGGTAAATGCTTCCCTTTGGATCTCAAATGATTGATTGTTTTAAAGGGTGGGAACCTTCTTCATGCTATCATTTCCATGTAGACTTGTTTATTCTTTGGCTATAGATTGAGCCAAGAGGGTGTGTGTGTTTCCAGACCTGAAGGGTGACTAACAACTCTACTCTTGGCGACTTCACCAGTCTCCTTCTGTCCAGTGAGTGTGGTCTTTTTTATGATTTTCAGTTTGGGTTCACATTTTTCTTTCGCTCTTTGGAGAGCTTTTTAGTGTGATCTCTTTCAGAGCACTCACTCATGGAAGCTGGGCACCATCTAGTTCTTCTGGTCTCAGGGTTGTGGAGCCTGATGTTCTCATGATCCATTAGTTAGTTGGACTAATTGTTTGCATGTATCTTTGATTTTCTTCAGTTAGGGAGAGGCTAATAGTTGTGCTGTAGATAGACACTCATAATATTTGAAAACCCAGCCCCCCTACCCACCAAAGTGGGTTGTAGAATATTGTCTTTGTGAGCTGTGTTATGGTAATTAGCCTGGGTGTTCCCTGTAACTACGGTCCTGAGTCCTCAGGCCCAGTGATTCGTTTCTTTATTGTATTTAATTATGTATAAGACATTTTCATAACTTTGCCTCCAGTATGTTCTACCACATTCATGGGTATGTTTGTAGACCGAGTAAATACAGAACAAATATCCTTTGTCAAATACACTCACACACACACAAGCACATAGACATATGTGTGTGTACTGCACACTGCACAGTCCTGCACTATCCTCAAAGTTGTACCTATGCCTGAGCCCACTGATGCAGCCATTGTGTTGATCCATCTTGTCAAGGTCAAGGGTCTTCCTCTTTTTCACTGCCCTTCCAAACCTTTTGCATAGCTTATGCATGAGTACTACAAACCTTATGCATAGCTTTGAAGTATTTTCAAATATATATATGCACACATATACATATATAGATTTTCATGGGTATACCTCTGCTTCTTCTCCACACCTAATCAGCCTGCACACCTCTCCACCCATCTACTCATAGAACTCGATCAGTGGATTGTGTATGTAACAACATTTAGCTCTGTTGCCTTTAGCCCTCCAGTGTCTTCCCCTGCCTCTATCATTTTGTTGTTGTTGTTGAACTCTCTCTGATGGTACAAGAGGGCTTCAAAGAGTTTGTGGGAAAATTGAATAGAAATATAATAGAACTTTTTCATGAATTTTCTGAAGCCCTCTTGTATATTACCTCCCACTTCACCCAAGTTAATATGCATTTACTATCTAGTTAATAACTTATCTTCACTTCTCTCTCTACCCTTTAAAAAACAAACTTATATTAGGTCGTCGATTCTGACACACAGTGACCTTAATGGACAGAGTAGAACTACCCCTGTGGGTTCTTGAGGCTATAAATCCTTATGGGAATAGAAAGCCTCATCTTTCTCCTGAGCAGCAGCTAGTGGCTTTGAACTGCTTATCTCGTTGTTAGCAGCCCATCTCCTAACATATGGCTCATGGTTCCTTCCCTCCCACCCCTGGTAGCCATACGAGAATGTTTCTTTGTATGAAAGTCTTTTATTCACTTTTTATAATAGTGGTGTTATACAATACTTGCCTTTTCGTCGTCGATTTAATTCATTCAGCGCAACATCCTCCAGGCTCATCTCTTTTATCGTTATTCTTTAATATTGCTTAATATTCCATTGTATGCGTGTGTCCATAGTTTGTTATCCATTCTTCCATTGAGGGATATTTAGGTTGTTTCAATCTTGTAGCTATTGTGACTAGTATAGTACACGGACCCAGGCACGCAGATATCTATAAGCAATCAGCTCTAATTTCTCACTATATATCGAGTAGTGCAACTGCGGGGGCATGTGGTATTTCTATTTTCAACTTCCGATGAAGTGCCATACCTTTTTCCACAGTAGCCGCACCATTGTACAGTAACACCAGCATTGTACTCACTGGCATCCTCGCTGGCATTTGTTTTCTGTTTGCTGTCAACGCTGGGCTAAGATGATTTCTGAGTGTGGTAACTGGCTGACATTCTTGAGCATCTCTTCATGTGGCCACCCGAGTGCCAGACCAATATTTAATCACTTTGATTTTTCAAACTTATTTTTAAGCTGCCTTTTCTGTCAGGGGAAGCTAATACCTGACTGACTAAGTGCTGGGATTTCCGTTGGTTGGTGCTGGGACCTGTTCGGACTTGGGTTGGACTTCTAAATCAAGACCAGAGGCTACTTTGATCCAGTGCTACTAGATCTTTGAAGACTTTCACCAGGAAAGGTTCCTTGAAAGCACACAGTGTTTTCCTGTGTGGGTAAGCATGCAGATCCAAAGAACAGAATGAGCCTAGCCTAGGAAAAGAAAGTGATTCTCCTTTCTCACTTGTCTCTATTCATTGCTCACATCGACTTGTTGGAAAAGCATATTCTGATTGTCTTTCTATCCAGCAGGCTATTGTCATTGTGAATCAGGGACCAAATATTGACCTGACCCTCATCCTATTTATCCCTGCTACTATTTGGGTAAATGTGAGCAAATCATTTAGTCTATTGGGTGTCTATTTGTCTTTAACAGTTGGAGGCAATTAGCTATGGTAATAAATCTGTGCCTGTTGAATGCCTCCAAGTAGGTAGTGACTCACAGAGACCCCATATAACAGGCTAGAACTGCCTGTTACAGTGTCCTATGCTGTAATCTCTCCAGGAGCAGATCACCAGGGAGCTTCTCCCATGGAGCCACTTCAGGATGGGGGGAGGGGCCAGTTCAAACCACCAATCTTTTTGTTTACAGTCAAGTGTACTTAATCATTGCACCAGCAGGACTCTGGTCTGTAGCCAAGGCTTTGCATTTCATTTGGAGGATCACATTTTATGGACACTGATAAAACGTATTTAATCAGGCTAGCAAGCAGTCTGGAAGCTCTATTAAAAGAACTGTGGGTATTTCTATCTGGAAAACAAAAATGAAGAAGATTCATTTATTCAGCTTCAAATATATGAGGTGCTTATAGAGAACTGTGACTAGGCTTATGATTGGATTGGCAATTAGGACCAGTGACTGAAGTTAATGGGTAGCAAATTGACTCAAATATAAAAGAGAAACTTTCCAATTGCTAGAATATTCAAAAATTAGAACCGATTGTTTAATAGCAGAGAACAGACAGGCATTTGTAAAGAATATTTATATTGATTAGCAAATTATGCCAAGTGTTTCCTAAAGTCCCTCTCAAAGCTAAAAGTCTGGCATTTTTAATCAAAAAATTGGTGGCTCAAACTTGCTAGCCAGCCTTAGGGATCAAGTTGAGACTGCTCTTGTAAGGATCCACAGCCTTGAAAACACTCTCTAGGGTAGCTAGGAGTCAGACCCCACTGGATGGCAGTGGGCTTTTAGGATTTGGGGAGTAGATAAACTCTTTGAGTCTTCAATCCTATAATTCTAAAAGATCCGTAGTTGGTTTTTTTTTTAATCAACTGTTCTGAAAGTCAACCGATGAGAAGATTGATGAGGCATATTTTTTGTGATGCTCTTGGTTCGGGCAGAACGTCTCAGCCTCTGAGAGTGATTGGACGTTCCCTGGAGGGGGGGCTCCACTCATGTTCTTCCTCTGCCTGATCTCCCTTCCTCCAAGCACATCTGTTTGGGGTTGTGTTTTGTTTTGTTTTCTTGGTATTTTTTTCTTAGTATGTTTCTTGGTATTTTTAAAAATTTCTTTGAATCTTTACAGGTGGTAGCAATTTTGGTTCATCTGACTTGATGGTATGAAATTCTAAATCGTTCGGGGTCATTTAGAGTGGTTACTTTTTTCTTTGTATTCTGGGAGCCTGGGGGAGAGTACGTTTGGAGCTACTTCGTTTATTGCCCTTGTCAACATACACTCTTTATCCATCTTCCCGTCCCGAAGAACAGACAGAGGAAATCCATGACATCACAGACGTTACGGCAGCAGACACATGCAGAATTGTAGTGATCCCTAGCTGGGTTTCTATCTCTAATTCAGTAGATTAGCCGGGGCGGTGGCGGGGGGCGGGGCAGGGGGGGGATCTGCATATATCATTACACAGAAATTAAGACCTCATTTCTGGTGCACAGTCTTCTTTAATAGGAAATCTGTGGAATATGCTTTTTCTTCTTCACCTCACCATCCCCCCAAGGGATTAAGTTACTGAGAATTGCAGCTATTACAAGGCAATTGCCAGGATCTTCTCTGTTCTCTTATCAAATGATCTGGATGGCTCTTTTTACTTCCCCCACTCCCTTTGCTGAAATATTCTGGACCCCAGGTTTTATATGAGAGTTTTTTCCCATTACTCTTTCAGGGTGTTTGAAATCTTGTCTAAATTGTTGGCCACGGGGCAGGGAAAGGCAATCTTTTAACTTGATCTGTGTGGGGACATATTTAAACAATCTCTTCCAACTTCACAGAGGTTGTGCTAGTGATCTTCTGTTCATAATTGTTGCCTCACATATCAAAACTGGATATGAGGTCTGTTATCCCACAGGCCAGCTCCAACGCATGGATTTTTAAAAGGAAGTTGCCATTCTTTCTGATTGCCCCAATCTGACTGGCCGTACCCTGTGATAGCAATGAAAGCCCAGTCGTCTCCAGGGAGCACAGTATTCCTCTTAGGTAGGCACACACTTTGATTTTCTTTCATGGAGCCCTGTTTTTAGAATGTCTAATTAATGTGACAGTTGTGACCCACCTTTATCATGCACACACTTGATGAGCACTCCAACCAGTGCTGCCCGCTCCAGGCACAGGAAACCAGAAGGAAACGCTGTCGTGACACTGTTGTTAGTGCTGTTGAGTTGATTCCAACTCTAACGGGAGTGAAACTGCTCCGTCAAACTGGATGAATTTGGGCAGAAGTGGAAAATAGTACAACCAAGTTGGAAATTTCTTGTGAAAATACAAGGGGGCTTCAAAAGGCTCATGAAAACTTCCATCTTTTAATTCTATTTGTTCACAAACTTTTTGAAGCCCCCATGTATAACCTTGTAATTCTAATTCTAGGCATTTACTCAAGATGAAAACCTATGTCCACAAAATAAAAACATAGAAAAGAATGTACATAGCCACTGTTATTCATTATTGAAAAACACTGAAACATTCTCAGTGTCTGTCGGTAGGAGAATGACGAACTCTAGCATATTCCTACATTAGCATGCTATTCTGAAATATAAAAGAACATCTGCTGCTGTACATCACCTCATGGCTACATCCCAAACACCACAGAAAGAGTCTTATACAAAGAGAATATGATATGTTTTTGCTTATGGGAAGTTTTAGAGTAAGTGATTATCAACTTTATTATAGTCATAGATCAAAACTAATCTGTGAAGAAAAAATCAATATGGTAATTGATTTTGAAAAAATCAATACAGTAACCTCTGGGAAGAGAGACTGGGTGATATAAAAGTTATATCTTGATAGAGTTTGTGTTGTACAGATGTATAGATTTATACATATCACTATAAGTTTAACCTCATAAGAAAATAATAGGACTGTAAACATTATTTTTATTTAATTTATTTATTTTAATTTTTATTGGGGGCTCTTACAGCTCTTATCACAATTCATATATATATCCATTGTGTCAAACACATCTATATGTATGTTGCTATCATCTTTTTCAAAAATATTTTCTTTCTACTTGAGCCCCTGGCATCAGCTCCTCATTTTCCCCTCTCTCTCCCCAGCCCTCCCTACCCCATATCACCTTGATAATTTATAAATTATTATTATTTTCATATTTTACACTGACTACTGTTACATTTCACCCACTTTTCTGCTGTTCATCCCCCTGGGATGGGGGCCGTTCAGATTCTTAATACTAGTGAATGATGGGCATGATGAAATTGTCTTTTAACGTATCCTGAAATGCATCTAAAAAAAGATGAATCAACAGATATGTAAATAAGCAAATTTCATAAAATATAAATTACATAATATAGATGGTAGATCTATAGATATTCACTGTTGAGTTATTTTGACATCTTTTGATGTTTGAAATTTTTCAAAAATTATTAGGGACAAAGTGTGGGAATCATTAACAGTCACAATGCCAAGAAAATTCAATCTTAAAATTTTCCGTGGAGTAGTTACTGCCTCAGGTTTTTATTTTGTTTTCATTCATTCATTCAACTGGTCTTCTTAGAACACCTATTCTATGTACAGGCCTGGTTTAAGTGATGGTAGCACCCAGATTAAAACAAAGCAGATTTTAAGCCCTTGCTTAAAGAAGCCCACTGTCTAGGGGGAGCGGGGAGGCAGATAAGAGATCCTTTCATGTTGTTCATGCTTGACTTTCCACAAAGGAGGTTAATACAGTTCCTTGTCTTTTTTGTCTTAGTCCTCTGGGAAGCTAAAAAAGAAACACTTGCGAATGCTGGGCCATGTAGCTTTAAAGGATGCAAGAGAATGTAGCAAACAGCAGTCTTTAAGTTACCTAAAGACTTCTAACTGGGAAATTTAGTGAGGAAGCTAGCCCTTGGCCGGGAGCCCTAGGACGCAGATTCCCAGAGCATGGCCTTTTTGCGTGACTTGACCCAGAACTGTGTGAAGACTTAAAACTGCCTTATTGAGACGTCTCTGTGACCATTTAACTCCAGCTCTTCAAAGAGAAAGAGTTGTAGGAACCAGAATGCTGTCTGGGACCAGATGGCCCCTCCCCACCAGATCGCATGCTATCCTGTTGCTGTCTAGGGTGTGGTGACGAGCATAGCCCTGAGAGATGAGGTAGTTCAGAGTGAACAGTAGAAATGGCTCCTGCTTTGATCTTCCTCAAGATAGAGAGGCATCAGTGTTTCAGTGGTCTTTCTATCTCTGCCTAGTTCTGCAGAATTCACAAATCCTGGCTCCATCGGGATGTACTGGTAGCTGACAGACATGTAATCCAAGCTTTATGTGTTAACAGGCCTTGTTAACACACTGCATTCAGCTACTAGTAAACACCAGAATAATATGTCGCCTTCAGTATTGACTTTAGAACTAGAGATTGACAGTGGTTTTTTAGTCTGTTAAGATTGAGTTTTTTCAGGATAGACTAATGATCAAATTTAGGATCTAATGCCAAAGTCAGCTAGAGATTAATTTAAGGGGAACGGGGCAGAGAATTAAGCCCAAGAAACAAGAAGATATCAGCCTGGTTTTAAAATAAAGTTTAAATAACCTATTCCATCCAGCTGTGTTTTCTAATAAAAGAGGTGGTGTGTGTGTGTGTGTGTGTGTGTGTGTGTGTGTGTGTGTGTGTGTGTGTTTTAAGCTGTGTGACTTTGGAAAGATGGAAAAGATTTTAGGAATATTATTCTCAGATGTGGCAAATCTATGTTAGTAGTACTAGCTAATATATAGACACTGAATGATACCTGTCTCACCTGGCCTGTGTCCTGTCACATATATGCATTTATTTCCTTTGTGGAAAGAACACATTTTCCAGAACCATTTGTCTGTGAGAACCAACACTTGTTGAAAATGGTATAGGACATGACCAGAGGGAATCAGCCTAAGAATAGTAACTGCTTAGATAGAACAAAGGATATTAAGGGTTGCTTTAGGCCCAAATTCCATGCCCCTGGATCCTGGGATAAATAGGTTCCAGATACTTGCTTTTACATTCAGCTGTCTAGTGTTCACAGATGCACACAAACCACGACATGCAAATACTTCAGTGCTGAGAACTCTGGGAATTGATCTCTGATCACAAATACAAAATTTAGCACTGGAAGGGATTTGATGGGCATCTAGCCTTGTGGTCACCAAATTTGGTTGATCTTGAATTACCTGGGAGGCTCATAACTGGGCTTTACTACCGCATTCTCAATAATTCTAAGTTAGCAGGTTGGATAGAGGATAGTGTGGGGAGAGGTGAGAATCTACAGTTTGCAGTAAATTTCTTAAGAGATTCAAGTGATCAGCTAATGTCGAATTCTACTCCCTTGTACTCACCACCTTCACGCTCAGTTTTACAGTGAAGAAATGCCTAAAGAAGTTGTGACTTACTCAGAGTTGCACGCTAGAATTCCAGTCTTCTCATTCCTGATTCCAGTGCCTTCTCTGTCTACCTTGAAGCCCCAGTTCCAAAGATGAGATGTTTGTGCTTTTTCCCCCTGAATTTCCTTTAAATTTTCTAAACATTAGTTACTTCATCTACAAAATACTTTGATAATATCATACTTGTTTTATTGAATTCCTGCCGCAGTTGTCACAGACTCCCACACAGCTCTGAGGGTCAGAACCCAGAAGCTAAGGTGCCATCATGGTCATACTCCTGAAGGAATTCTTTCTGGGAGAATCCCTTCTTACCGCTTCCAATTTCTTGTGACTCCAAGTGTTCCCTGGTTTGTGACCGTGAAACTAATACCTGCCTCCCTTTTTCATGCATCCTTTGCCGCTTCTCCCTTGTCTTTGGCTCTCTTCTGCCATATAAGGATACTTGAATTGGATTGAGGACCCACCCAGTTCATCTAAGGAGCCCTAGTAGATAGTGGGTTACATATTGGACTGCTAACCATAAGTTCAGCAGTTCAAAACCATCAGCCACTCTGCCGAAGAAAGCTGAGACTTTCTCCTCTGTAATGAGTGCAGATCTCAGAACCACAGAGGCAGTTCTCCTTGCCCTAGGAGGTTCTGTGGATCAGAATCTTCTCAGTGGTGGTGAATTTGGTTTTGATTTAGTTATTCCAAGATGCTCTGATCTCAAGATCTTCAACTTGCTTATATCTGCTAAGCCCGTTTTTCCTTCCAAAGCCACATTCACAGGTACCAGGTTTAGACTTGGACGTGTCTTTTTCAAGGTCATCATTCCTCTTACTACTATTGCCAGGTCTAAGGGAAGCGTTGTATTTCTAAAGTTCCCTTTTAATACTGTGGCCCATATTTCTAAGTCTTTTCATGAATAACATCATTAATAGTATTAATTACGAATGGCCATGTGCTTGATGTATAGTAGTCATTAAATACAACAATGTTTAAGCAACGCAGGTGTTATTGTCACCATTGGACAGTTCAGAATGTGTACCTGAAAGAACCTAAATTCCAACCCAGGTCTGCCAGATGACAAAGCAGAAGCTTTGCAGCTTTGAATGGCATTGCTGTGCTGGGCTGAGTTTGCTAGAGAAGTAAATCCAGAGAAGTACGGGAATAGAAATCAGGCAAAATTATCAAAGCAATCTTGAAAAAGAACTTCCACTTGCTGATTTCAAAACTTAATGGAACCTTCCATATAAACATACAAAACTCAATGCAAAATGGATCTTAGGCCAACCTATAAGAGCTAAAGGTATAACTCTGATATAAAAACATAGGAGTGAATTTTAGGTATAACAATAAAAGCACAAGCAACAAAATAAAAACTAAATAAGTTTTAGATAATCAAAATTAAAAACTTTTATGCCTAAAAACAATAGCCTCAAGAAAGTGTAAAGAAAACCCACAGAATAGTAGAAAATACTGGTATAACATAGAACGAAGTAGAGACTTACATCTAAATATATAAAGAATTCTTCTTATAACCCAATACTAATAAGACAACCCAATTTTTTAAATGGGCAAAGTATTTGAATATATATTTCTTCGAAGCTATATAGAAATGGCCAATATGCACCTGAAAAAGTATCCAACATCATTAATCACTAAGAAAATGTAGATCAAAACTTTAAGAGCCTCTACTTCATACTCATATTGTTAGCTACGCTCTGGGCATCCACGACTCATGGTGGCACCATGCACCTTCCCAAGATCGATGGTGAATTGGACCTAAATTCCAAAGTACAGATCATCTGGCTTTTCTTCCTCGTCTCATTTAGCCTGAAAGCACTATTGAAGCCTGTTTGGTGCTATAGCACTGGGCAGGAATTGAACCTGGGTCTCCAGCATGGCAGAGTAGAACCTCCCCACAGAATTTCTAAGGCTGCAGTTCTTTCTGAACGCAGACTGCCACGTCTGTCTCCCACAGAGCAGCTGGTGGGCTCACACTGGCATCCTTTTTAACCACTGCGCCCAGTTTGGAAACAACCCAAATGCCCACCAGCTGATAAATGTGTCCATAAAATAGCTATATAATGGATTGTTATTTGGCAATAAAAAGGATTGAAATACTGATAGATGCTACAACATGAATGAACCTTGAAAACATGGACGAAGTCAAAGAAGTTAAGCAAAAAAAGACCATATATAGTCTGATTTGATTTCTATGAAATGACCAGAATAGGCAAATCCACAGAGGCAGAAAGTAGACTAGTAATTGTCAGAGGCTGGACAAAAGTCAGGACAAGGGGGAGTGGCATGAGATTTCTTTAGGAATAATTTTTAAAAATCAGTTCTAAAACTGAACATATTAAAACCATTTAATTGTACAGTTTAAATGGATAGATGTATGGTATGTGAGTTATATTTCAATTAAGCTAATTTTTTTTAAGAAGGGAAAAAACAACTGCTTCTTAAAGTCTAAAAGTGAGAGGATTTTTTGTTTCTTTCTCTTTTTTCTGTCCTGCTTCATCTCCTCCTACACTTAAAGTCAGCAGCCTCCAAGTAATATTCCATGTACAGATCCTGCCACCACAATGTCAGAAACCTGTAGAAATATAGGATATGGCACAGAAATTTAAAAGTCACAGTATGAGAAGTTCAGCTCAAACTGACAAGCACACAGAATTCAGAGGTCAGACTGGGAGGTGGGGTGGTTCAGAAAGGTCGGCTTGACTCTAGAGCAAATTAAATGCTCTTTGTCGTGTTGATTGCTTTATAATGTTAGCCCGAGGCTCTGCTTTATTCATTGTCAACTCTGCTGTTTCCTGCATGTTTTGTTCATAATCTATATGTTCACAATTTATGCATATTTGCAAATTCAGACTCTGTCTCCCTGTTGTGGTTGCCCTCTTTTTGTGTTAAACATGCTTTATTTCACATTTGTATGTAACCTTCTGATTGCAATATCTAGGAGAAAACATATATTTGGCCAATAAAAATCCAGGAGATGGTTCAGGAGATGGTCTCCAATTTGTAGATACTTGTCACACAGCACCGTACTTTCTTGGCTTTGTCAGCTTCTCGTCTTAGTGATGGACTGAACTTTGATGTATCCTCATTCCCACTGCCGAATGAACCTGCCGTCGCATGTGGGTTCCTCAGATATTTATGCATGTCTGAGTCGGGTCTGAACCATCTAGGCATTCTCTCTGCAGCGCTGGAGCTTCTTCCACTTTTCATGTTCTCCTTGGACTACCACTGAGAGGTCTCAGGAAAAAATTGACTGTGGTTAGCATTTATATTCATATCATCTTCCTCCTGAGCAGTAGAATATCATTCCAGAAGAGAAGATCATGGCTACTGTGTTATGTATACTATGAGAGTAACAATTTGCTGCTGGCAGTGTTGGCAGAGATGGTACAAAGTTAGCCAAGAAGCAAATAAAGCTCTTCGATCAGTGTAGGAGAAACTACATGTACATCCCTTGAATTTCAGTGACCCTCTTTGCTTGCAATCATCCCACTGTTTATCTGTGTGCCCTGGATCTGGCTAGATGGCTAGTCAAAATTCACCAAGAAAATAACCATACCTTTTATGACCCTTCTGCCATGTCACAGATATCCCATCCTCGTTGCCTGTAGAATAACGAATTGATTGAGTCATCAAGGGCCAAACATGTGAGAACAACTCAGAGACAGGGACAGTGCTGATGGGACCTTTCTACAGGATCTTTGTTGAACTTAACATATTTGAATGTGTGTGACTATATATAATACAACATAGTATGTTGAACGTGACATTATATATTTAAAATTCAAATACTTAGTAATTTGGGAAGTCAAAATTCAAGATAGAATGGACAAGTCATTGCGAAGATGTGATTTTATACTCCCTTTGACCCAGAAAGTCATTTTCCATTTCAGAGGAAGCTCCCTTTAATCTCACTTTGTGTATTTAGTGGGCGAAAGCCATAGCTTTGGTCTCCAGCTGTATGAGTCTACAAGAATGAGTCTACCAATTATGCTGATTAGTAACCACTGTTACTGATGGGACCAAGCACTTTGATTGGCTAAGAGGCTGCCTGATTGGGTAGGAGAGTCGTATGATCGATCAGTCTGTTTCAGTTCAGCTCAACAACTAAGGGAAATAAGTAATCTCTTCTAGACATCACTTTTCACCCATATTTTATGGCTCCATAAAATATACGTAGGCATTCTTTTTCCCCTGGGATGGTCAATATGATGAATACAGCATCTATTAAATGCTTTGAATTCCATCATCAACTGACATTTATGAAACACTTTCGTAAGGTTGTATAGTCCAGTTGAGTAGGCAAAATATACCTATAAAAAGATAAGCCACATTATAAAGTGGTGTATGGTAAATGCCAACTAAGTGATACAAGCAGTAGGAACAGAGGTGACGACAGAAGTTACAGTGGTGTGAAAGGCTGCCTGGAGAGACCAACTGTGCAGGGAGGGAGAGGGGGAGGGGAACACCACAGGAGAGCCCTGAATATCCAGAGAATGGGTGGAAAAGTTTTGTACACCTGTGAAGTGGGACTATTCCTTTTTTAAAAATCATTTTATTGGGGGCTTGTACAACTCTTATCACAATCCATACATACATTGGTTGTGTCAAGCATATTTGTACATTTGTTGCCATCATCATTCTCAAAACATCTGCTTTCTACCTGAGCCCTTGGTATCAGTTCCTCATTTTTCCCTGCTCGCCACCCCCCATGAACCCTTGATAATTTACAAATTATTATGATTTTGTCATGTCTTATATTGTCCGACCTCTCCTTTCACCCACTTTTCTGTTGTCCGTCCCCCAGGGAGGTGGTTATATGTAAATCCTTGTAATCTGTTTCCCCTTTCTACCCTTCCTTCCCCTCCTTCCCTCCACCCTCCCAGTATCATCACTTTCACCACTGGTCCTGAGGGGTTCATCTGTCCTGGATTCCCTGTGTTTCCAGGTTCTATCTGTACCAGTGTACATCCTCTGGTCTAGCCGAATTTGTAAGGTAGAATTGGGATCATGATAGTGGTGGGAAAGAAGCAGTAAAGAACTAGAGGAAAGTTGTGTTTCATCATTACTACACTGCACCCTGACTGCCTTGTCTCCTCCCCGCAACCCTTCTGTAAGGGGACGTCCAGTTGCCTACAGATGGGCTTTGGGTCCCCGCTCCACACTCCCCCTCAGTCACAATGATATGCTTTTTTATTCTATGCCTGCTACCTAATCCCTTCGACACCTGGTGATCACACAGGCTGGGGTGCTTCTTCCATGTGGGCTTTGTTGCTTCTGAGCTAGATGGCCGCTTGCTTACCTTGAAGCTTTTAAGACGCTCTATCTTTTGATAGCCGGGCACCATCAGCTTCCTTCAGAAGTGGGACTATTCTTATCATTCCTTAGAAGTCTCTAGACAGACCATTTGTAATTATACTTGTCAATTCTGTCTAAATTTCTCCATCCCCTATGTGATAAAACATGGGTATCTTTTAAAAAATTATGTTCAGTAGAGATTTTGTCCTTGTTTATTAAAATAATATATTTTTGTTATATAACACTTGAAACCTATGGAAAATTACAAAGAATAAAATGTTATATATGCATTTGAAATAATATCCTAGATAATATTATTATGTAAAATACAATAATGTAATGTAAAACACAAATCTATAGAAATAATACATTTAGAAAATATTTTCATAGATTTGTGTTTTACATTTTTCACTTCATATTATCTTGTAAGTGCCTCCTCAAATTGAGTGCTACATAATATTTTAATATTCCACCTTATGTAATATAATTGTACAGTTTTTATTTTATTATTTTCAGTTTATTATAAATAACATTGTGATGAACATCCTGTGCACAAGTCTTTTTGTGGATTTTCTGATTTGTACTTTAAGATTGATTCCCGGAAGTAGAATTACTAGATTGAGCAGTCTGGACATTTTATGATCTTTGAGGCATAATATCAAATTGCTCTGTAGAAAAGTCTTATCAACTTACTCACATTTAATACATGTAAATACCCATTTTAATCTCCTTGTGACGAACATTAATATTCTCAGTTAAAAACAAAATTCAAAAAATTTGATAGGCAAAAGGTATCTCAGTATTTTAATTTGCATTTCTTGGATTTTTCATGAGACGGAACAAGCTGTTATTATTCTTACCCATTTGCGCTTCGTCATCTGTGAAGTATCTAATACTATACAGCCCATTAAGTCCTACCCAGGTTTTATGGGAATATTTAAGACCTAGCTGTGTGACTCGTCATAGATATCATGCAGTAGCGTTGTTATTCCTTCCTCATGCTTATTGAGGACCTTTCCATGGTTTACTTGCCTTTTACTTTTCTTATTTTTTCATATACTAAAATTTTAATGTGCACATAATAAAATCTATAACTTTTCCTTTGTGATTCCTCTGCTTTTATTTTTCAAAAGCTCATCTACAATCAGAAGTAAAACTGATATCTCTATATCTTTTATTATTTCATTTATAAATACTTTGGTTATTCATGCATCTAGAATTTACTTCTGGGAAGGATCTGAAATAAGGATTTTATATGATTTTGCTTTATACTGTTAATTTTCCAAGCACTGTTGTTGACTAATCCATTTCCCCAGATTTTGACAATCATATTTTTAATTTACCCTGCATTTTCTATTAAAAGCATGTGTCTGTGTGTTTTCATAGTTAACAAGAAGTTGAAAAAGCAAGTAATAAGCACAATGTTCTACCATTTTAAACCAGACGTAGAGTCTATTTTCATTGGAAACTTTTTTATATCAGACATTCTCATTGAGTTGATTTTATCAGATCAGCTTTAACTGCTTTACTTTTTACCTCCAGCTATTCCTATTGATAGAAAATGCATTTTACCTATTTGTTTATCGATTAAAAAAACAAACAAACACTATTATCCAGCACACGTCTCCAATGCCCATTTCTTCACTTTTATGCTTCTGTCATTTTTGCTCCTTTCACCCATACCTAGCCCTCTACCCAGCCATTTGGCCCCAGGACTTCGCTCAACCAGACTGAGTCCTGCGAGGTCCTCCAGTTAGCGGCAGTGTTTGGTCTTCTTCCAGTAGCGCTGAGACTCCATACATAAGCACTTTAGACCATGCGTTTTATTCCATCTATAATTCTAATTTATCAGATATTGTGAGCTAATTGCAGAGACTGGTTTTCCTATTCCACAGTATCTAGAACAAAGAATTGTATCTAAAAATGTTATGTTCTTGAGTCGTCCATCCCCCTGAGAAAGCTAACCCATCATTCTCAGTGCGTGTGCAGTAGCACCATGGCTCCATAGCACGCGAATGCAGGCCACAGTGACGGTTGGTGGCACATACATTTGGACTGTGTTGAGGTGAACTCATTTTAATGGGATCTTTACATCCAAACTCCTCAGAACCTGTAATATGGTACTGACTGACCATCATGAGTTGGACTTAACAGCCTCGAATTCTTTATGGTAGAGAATTTGTAAGAGTTCTGTGAGAACTACTGCTCTTCTTGTCCTTTCCCCGAGTTCTCCCATCCTTTTCTTGCTGCTTTGTTGTTGTCGCCTCACTGGTTCCCGACCCTAGGGTACCTAATGCATAATAAGGTGATTCTGCCTGTTATTAGATACTTTAAGATGGGGCTGGGGCTGAATGAGATACCCCACTCTCTTGTTATAATTATGTCAACCCACTACCATTGAGTAGATTCAGGCTCACAGTGACCCTATAGGACATGATAAAATGTCCTCTTTGGGTGTCCAAGACTTTATACTTTTCTCTTGTGAAGCAGCTAGTGGAGTCGAACTGCTGACCTTGCAATTAGCAGCCCAGCGCGTGCTTCACTATGCCACCAGCGCTTATCATTATGTGTAGGACCATAAAAAGAGACAAAGCTTCACTAACAGTGTAGATGCTAAGGAAGGCTATTAGGCAGCATGTGGTATCTATTTATCTGAATATAAGTTGAGTTTCCAAAATAAATACTTTGAGTTAATGTGCTATACTTTCCCACTGTGACCCTTGTTAAGAATCCAGATTGATTCTCATTTTTGCTTTTGCAAGTTACTCTGTAATAACTATTTTCATGTAATATTAACTATAGAACATGGAAATAGAGCGGATATTTACATCTATCGCGTTTCTCTCCCCTTCTTCCCTTATTTTTGTGGGATACTCCACAGCCTTCCTTGATGACCACCCTGCTTGGTCTTATCTCTCTCTCTGAAGACACCAAGTTTCCAAGCCTGGAAAAATATCTTACTTATTGTTATAGCAAACTTGCCCTATTGTTATAAAGATCGTGACTTTAAAGAAAATGGCAGCCTGAACACAGGAAGTCCAGGACAGATAACCACTCAGGAACAGTAATGAGAGCAACCACACCAGGAGGGGAAGGGGAAGGTGGAGGGAGAATGGAGGGAATTGATCACAATGATCTACATATAACCCCCTCCCAGGGGGACAGAGAACAGAAAAATGGGTGAAGGGAGACAATGGTCAGTGTAAGACATGAAGAAAATAAGTTATAAATTATCAAGGGTAAGGGAGGGAGGGAAAATGAGGAGCTGATATCAAGGTACAAGTAGAAAAAGAACATTTTGAAAATGATGATGGCAGCGTATGTACAAATGTGCTTGACACAATGAATATATTTATGGATCGTAAGAGCTATAAAGGCTCACAATAAAATGATTACATTTTTTTTAAAAAGAAAGGAAATGGCAGCTTGATCTTGGGTTTGTCCAGTTTCAGTCAGAGTGAATCTTAATGCCGCACCTGCTTCCCTGCACTTCCTACTGCGTCCTTCGGACTCTCCTGTCCCTCTTGGGTGCCTCTTGATCAGGCTGACCCACCGGTGCAGATGCAGTGTTTTCTCTGGGCTCCTCTCCTCCTTACGGTCCCATTTCCCTTCGTATCCTCACCAGCCCATAGGCATCCAAACCAGAAACCACAGGTGTAAGGTTTCCTCCCATTTCTACCTCCCTCTAGATACAGGGTTTATTGTGTCCAGCTCACCAGATCCCAACCCAAGTTCTTACTTTTTATCTCTGCCTCGTTTACCCTTATGAAAGCTTTTTCAACCTATCATTTCCTCCACTGTTTCTTCAAAGTAGTCCAACCTCTACACTAGCGTAGTGATCAAATTCCCACCCATCCCTCACTCTTCCAGCGGATACAAGCAAAAGTCTCTCTTCAGTTTGACTCCAGTCTGGTTTACCAGCCTCTCTTCCACCTTTCCCTCTCGTGTTTCAACCATCCATCTCCCCCAAATGCTTTCTTATCTCTTATCTTTTGAAGCAGCCCTGGTGGCGTAGTGGGGTTGTGCTGCTAATCACAAGGTCAGCAGTTCAAACCCACCAAGATGAAGCTATCTATTCTTGTGAAGATTTACAGTCTCAGAAGCCCAAAAGGGCAGTTCTACCCTGACCTATTATACTATGATCACTATGAGTCAGAATCAACTTAGTGGCAGTGGGATTGGTCTGTTTATTTATTTTTTTTACCTTTGTAAACACTGTTCACACATCAACAATAATCTTCTTTCTTCTAGGCCTGTTGAACATTAGTTAAGTAATACTGAAACTCAAGTATCACCATCTTAGCTTTTTGGTCCCCAAGAGTGGTTTTGTTAAATTGAGTATGATGTTGTGTTTCCTGGGGGAAAGACTGTCTTGTTTACATTTTTAAAAACAAGTACATAGGACATATTTATGTTGTTTGCTTATAATTCTATTGTATTGGGTCTAGAATGTAACATCTGTTGAGGTTAAGGTTTATTTCATAGCATCTTTGTGGTCAGGTTTTTCCAATGCCTGCTGGGTGCTTGACGATGAAGTGCGTTCTCTAGTGAATGAGTGCAGGGTTATACAGCAATGGGTCAGTAATAGTCTGCCTCTTTCGTACGCTTTGGACTCTGCTTTCACTATTCCTTACTGAACGAAGGGTATAACAAATAATCTTCTTTATCAACGTCACCCTATAAAATTTTCCTTTGTGTCTTTGCACATTTTGACACTGTTCTTGATAGTGGCGATATGAAAAGGTGTAAGTGTTATGTCTTCTTGGTAAATCACTCCGTTATCAGTGCGTACTTACTCCATTTATCTGTAAAATGTTTTGCTGCCTTATCATCTACTTTTAATGTCAATACAACTGTACCAGGCTTCTTTTAGTTAGCATTTTCCTGGTATGTCTTTTTGCTGTTTCTTTCCTTTGAACTTTGTGTGTCCTTTTGTTGTTGTTAGTGAAAATAAGCTTTCACGAGTGAGAGGAAAGCTTTTGATAGCACATTCTCACAGACAAGAATGGGTTGTCTCTGTCCTTAGTCTCAAATTAGAATAAGTACAAATGTATTGCTAGTAGCTCTAGTTCCACACCTGCATGGATTTATTCCAAACACATGTAAACAGGTCTTGTGGTCAGTGGACAGCTGCAGACAAGGTCTCTCAATAATACACTTGTCTTCGCCTAGTTAAGGTAGCCTTAAAACACATCGGGAAGGCATACGGAACTGTGACTTCTGAGGGGATGTACTGGCCATTTCATCTCAAGGCAGAGAGGTCAGCTCAGATGTTCTATAAACTGTTTGGGGGATCCCTTGATAGATTTTCTTGAAGGACACAGGACCATCATGGAGATTTATTATGAATTAAGACAATTGAACATTGCATTGGACTGAAAAAGGCTAGGAACGTTGTTTTCCCGCCCTAACAAGGCACCTGCTCATTCTTCAAGAGTAGCATGGACTACTTTTTGAGAATTTCTTTGGGAACCCTTACCCTATCTACCCTATAATCTTGAATTTGTCTTTCTAGACTTCTTTTTGTTCCCCAAACTCAAAGAAACACAGTTTGAGCCCTTGAAGATGCTAAAACTGTTTTGATAGGTTGTCAATTGAGGTGTGCAGCATTCTTTGAGGGAATGACTAGAGAGATGGAGACACGACTTTCAGAAGTGGTTAGATCTAGATGGAGGATATTTTGAGACATCATGGCCTCACATTTTGATATTTTTTGTTTCCTAAAGATTTCTATGGCTTTGTAGCAGTGCTTCTTAACTTCTCCTTCACCCTTCCCTAGTGGGACTGCCTTTCCCCTTCTATTTTCTTTCATGAACTTTTTGGGCAATAATTTTAGATTCACCACAAAAGTTACAAACAGAGTTCTTATATACTGTATATAGTCGAGTTTAAGCTGACCCAAATATCAGCCAAGACACCTAATTTTACCACAAAACTGCATTCAAAATGTGCTTCCGCTTATACACGAGCATTATACAGTATTCCACCCAATGTCTCCTCAAGTTAACATTTATCAAATTAATAGTGGTACATCATTACCAAGTAAAGTGCAGCCTTTATTTGTGCTGCAGCAGTTTTTCTACTGGCGTCCTAAGATCCAGTGCAGGTGCCACATTGCACTGAGTCATTCTAGCACAATGTGTGACATCGTGGGCGGTTACAACCAGGTCAGCAGTTTGAACTCCTAGCTGAGGCTGTCTGCACCTCTGGTGCGGATTCACAGTCTCAGACATCCCAGGGAGTAGTTCTCCTCCACCCTATAGAGTCGCTATGAGTCTGTATCAACTAGATGGCAGTGGGACTTTACCTATGTTTTTACATATGTCATTGCCTCAATTTTTATAACTGTTCAATACAGACTAATGAACTGTTTCATATACTGAGAGAGGGTAATGCCCAGTATGTTGCTGCGGTAGTGGGTGGCAGGATGTAGAGAATGCAAAGTGTAAAACAATGTATTTAGTATGCTCTGATAAGCAAGTTTCCTTATTGATATTCACCTCTCTCCCCCCCCCCCCCCAAATCTCGACTACTCCTTCACTAAGGTTCATCCCTTCAAGAGCTCTGTCTTCCCAGAGGAGTCTCCGTTCTAACTGTTCACCACACACAGGTCCATGTCAGTGTCTCTGGTCTCCACGTAAGCTTGGAAGCTCAGGCCTCCGACACTTCCTGTCCTTTAGGGTAACCAAATGAATTTTCCATGTTACTACCTGGTCCTGATAATGATATGTTTAATAAATGTAAATTGTTTCAACAAGCCCGTCACCTAAATGAATAATACATATATGCAAAGAATTTAGCCAAATACCTGATATAAAATGTTCAGTCAATAGAAACTGTAGTTGTTGTGAATTGCTTTTTGACTCGTTTCTATTTACTGTTATTTTCTAATACTTTTATGCTTACTATTAGTTTCTAATATGTATAATTCTTGAACTTTATTTAGGCATACCTTTTTTCAATAAACATAAAGATGTTCCTATTTCATATTTTTGAAAATTTTAAAAGCAATTTTATGTCTAAAAGAAAACACAAGTTGTGATCATTCTCAATATGCATTTTCAAACTACATACATTTGTTCTTTGCCTCCTTCCCCCTGAAAGATTTGATACATTCTCCTTAGAAGGGGACTTGCGCCCTGACTGAAGTCCATTAATTTAGCTTGCTTCCAGTTTCACATAGTTTCCTTTCTTTTTTGATCTCCCTCTCAGAGTTTTTAATACACATCTTCATGCATGCAACATTTTAGTCTAGCCTTCAGGTAGATTTTTAGGAGCGGAATCATTGCCAAAGGGTAGAAATATTTTTACAGTTCTCAAGACATCCGATCATATTTCTTCCTGAGTGCTTTGCCATACTATAGTCAAGTCAGAAGGGAGCTGATTTTACCATAACCTTTCCAGATCAGAAGTTAATATTTAGAATGCATTTGTTCGTTCTTGGGCATAGAGACTTGGTTTTACTTTAATTCCCATGCCTTTGATAACTAATGAATGTAAACTAGATGTTTATATGCCTAACACTTCTACTTCTAAATTGTATTATTTTAATACACCCCACCAGGCATTAACCTCAAAAAGCCTTGTTTTGGCTCTTACATGCTGAAAAGATTTGGAGTTTAAACAAAGTGGGAAAAGGAGAGAAATTAAACTAGAAAGTGGTTGTGTTTATAAACAAGCAGTCTTGAAACACAAGACCACTGTGGTAATTGGAAGGGGCTGTGTCCCAGAATGTCCAGCTTAAAGATGCCAAGTTTACCAGCTAGCTGAGGAAAGGCTGAGCACTGTGCTTACCTTCAAGGTGGGCAGATGAGGCATACTTTGAATTCCTAAACTCCACTGTTACCCTCTACCCCCAAAGATATTTACATTAAGGAGTCTACCTTCCTGAGATGTTACATGATTTTTACTTTAAAAAGAAAACAGGTTTCCACTAAGTCTGAGATATTTTCTCTTTATAAATGTATTTAATAATAAAACAGAAACACATGTTCTTTTCCCAAATACCATGTTAATTCAAAAAAGTCCTTTTCCATTAGATAATATATACACAAGGGCTACAGATTACAAAGCCAGAAAATTGAATTGTAAACTATACAAGGATGCTTAGGAGAAAACCTTAACAGGGGTGGTAATCAGAGATGCGAGCTCCTCTGCTCGCTCTGTTTGCAATCTAACATTCATAGGGAATGCTGTCGAGGGAGAGCTTGAAATGGTTTCATAATCTGTAACCACAAAGGGATGATTCAGATCTTTATCTTTTATAAACTGTACTCATAACTTGGCGCTGTACTCACTTTCCCAAAGTCTAAGTGTGTTTGGTCCAATGATTTAAAACAAGTTGAAAGGGTCTTTATGGTAGCTTCCCTCCACTCCCTCCACTCACAAACTGTATGTTGTCTTTTTTCTCTCCGTGTTTATGAGCTATTGGAATCAGTTAACCCTAATAATAACTTTATCTGCCCTTGAGATTCTATCTTCTTATCAAGTTAGACCTGGAGCCTGGTTAGCTAGGAAAAACTAGCTGTGTTCCTTTGGTGGAATGAAGGAGGGTATGCAGGGCAGAGAAGTTGGGCCTCAAAGGCGGGCCAAACAGAAATGCTGTTGCTGCTGCCACACATCCCTCCTGTGGATGACTCACTTAGAAAGCAGCCAGACTATGGAGAGAGAAGTGGGGGTGGGGGCAACACTGTCAGGCTTCACACCAATGTGTCCTCCTCGCCTCAGCATGGTAGCCATCAGCCACACCTTGTTGATTGGAGCAACTGGAGAATGGTGAGTATGGCAGAGCCCTGGTGTGAACCTCATGACACTTAGGGTAAGAGAATAGCCTGAGATGAGTTATTTGAAGAGGGTGTATGCTAAGTGCCATCTTACATCTTTTCCATCAAATTATTAGCCTTCACCTCCTCAAACTGCCCTTCTTACCCGGCTGGTTAGCTCATAAGGGCTTTCAACATCAAGAAGATAATCAAAGGAGGCAGTTCCAGATTATCTGTGGTCTTCAGATGCATCTGTCTCCCAAAGAGAACTGTTTTTAAATATCTTCTAGGCCTAAACCTCAAGGTGGGTCTCGTTAACCCCTGCCCTCATTCATACATTCATTCATTCATTCATTCATTCATTCAGTGGCTATTTAGTGAGCATCTGCTTTGTAGCAGGGCACAGTTCAAAGCTCTTGAGATACATCAATGAACAAAACAGACCAAGATTCCTGACCTCATGAAAATGGAGAGAAAGAATCCATAAATGAGCAGCATTAACAAACGTCATAGTGGTAGTAAAGCGATAAGGAGTATGGGAAAGAGAAGAAGAGAGGAAAAGGAGCCTGGGGCATGGGAACTGGAGGGAGATCGTCAGGGCTGGCCCGGCTGCGGAGTTGAGACTTGACCATCGCCTTAAACGAAATGAGGTGATTTGCGATCTTCAGGTGTCCTTGTTTTTCAGATGAAGAAAGTGCTGTCCCAGCTGAACAGTAGCCCTGGAGTAAAGTGATTTTAGTTGAGACAGGTTGTAGATAGAGGCCGTTGTATTTGTTTCAGAGGAAAGGGGAACTTATGGAGAGTCACAAAACCAAACAGGACAAGCAAACACATTTTTGTTTTCTTCAAACACCAACCCTGTCACAGTGCTATGTACAACTTGTCTTCCTCAGTCTTTGCCATTACCTTGTGCATAGTAAATTGGTTTCAGATACCTTCTTTGCTATAGTGTTAATTATCACCGATTTCCCTACATAATATAACATACTGAAACTTGTTATAAAGCAAGTGAAATGAATTTCAATGGAGAGAGGAAGCCTGTAATCTGGATTCCCTAACCATGGGACTAGGTCGTGTTTTATTGGCTGGTGCCAAACTGCACATGCCTTGAATGCTCTGGAAATGATTTGGGATATTTTCTCGGAGGTCAGAGTACCTCTGTAGCATGGACTACAGGAGTCTGCTTCTGATCATGTCTGCTGCCCCAGGGAGAAGGAGGAGGCAGCCTTTTTCTGGTATTTTGTCCTTGCCTTAGCTGCAAAGGGAGCAACCCATTTGTCTGTGTTCCAGTGGGGAGGACCAATCGAGATGAGACATGTAAGTATTGGGGCCAAGAACTCCAGAGCAATTAGAAAGAGCTGAGCATATTCCCTAAACTAGCTCAACCCTGTTTGTGGACAATCACAGGTAAAGTCACCTAATTTCCACCCATGGGTACCTAATGCAGCCTTAACATTAAAAGCTTATTAAAACATTTATGTAACATTTGGAATTTCCAAATCCCTCTTCTATTGTTTATTAGCTACTTAATCTCAGCAACTTCTCTGGGAAGCAAGTTGGTACTTTTATCTCCATTTTAGAGATTAGACTCAAATGAGTGAAGAGGCTTACCTGAGGCTATACCATGAGTCAGGTCCCTAGTAACTCCACAGTTGGTGAATCAGTATACAAACGTGACTCCACCAGCACAAACCACTTAACCTCACTGAGTCTGCATTTTTTGTCTCTATATGGGAGAGTAGTCTTGTTGTATATCTAATAATTAACCCAGAACAAAAAAATCATATCAATGTGAATGAGGGAGAGTATGGAGTGGAGACCCAAAGCGCATCTCAAGGCAATTGGTTGACCCCTTACAAAAGGGTCACAAGGAAGAGACGAGCCAGTTAGGGTACAGTAGAGGAAAGATACTTTCCTCTAGTTCTGTAATGCTTCCTCCCCCCAACCATCATGACCCCAATTCTACCTTACAAATCTGGCTAGACCAGAGCATGCACACTGCTACACATAAGCGCTCGAAACACAGGGAATCCAGGACAGAGAAACCCCTCAGCACCAATAATGAGAATAGAGATACCAGGAGGGGAAGGGGAAGGTGGGGGGAGAAAGGGGGAACTGATCGCAATGGTCTACATATAACTCCTTCCTGGGGAGATGGACAACAGAAAAGTGGATGAAGGGAAACAGCGGTCGGTATAAGACATGGGAGAAAAAATTTTAATAAATTATGAAGAGTTCATGAGGGTGGGAGGGGGAAGAATGAGGAACTGATATCAAGGGCTCAAGTAGAAAGAAAATGTTTTGAAAAAACGATGATGATGGCAACATATGAACAAATGTGCTTGACACACTGGATGGCTGGTTTGTGATAAGAGCTCTACGAGCCCCCAATAAAATGATATTAAAAAAAGAATGATTAAAAATGAAGTAAACTCCAAGTACTGTATTGTAATTACAGCAGGCAGTAGATTAATGCAGAAAGCAGCTGTAAGCTCATTATTTACTAGTAAGCTCATTATTTACTATTAGAGTGCAGCTTGGTTGGCGCCACAGTAGAAAGAAAGGAAGACACAGTCGTGGCTGACTCTCTAACAAAACCAAATTTGAAGTGAGAAGAAAGGAAAAGAGTATTAAAGGTAGGAGAGAAAAGATAGGGAAGATAGGAAAAATAAATCAGGTAAATTGTGAGCCTTTAAACTCCTAATTTTATTATAATAATCTTTCTTTGGACTAAAGCAGTACTGAAGCTTGGAGGCAGCAGCTTAAAAGTGAGATGAACCTTTAGCAGCTCAATTCTGCTGTCCAAACCATTGATCTGTGCCCCTGGGCAGGTCATGAACTTTCAAGGTCATGTAGCTCTGCGTTCTTTCCTACCACCCCACAACAACTGCTACTACTTTCTGCTCCATGCCCCCCTGAAAAACAAAAGGTTCCATATGCCTCTGCCTAAGGCAAGCCACTGAAAGGGGCAGCTGGTCCTCTCTTCAGCCTCTGGACTCAGATTCCCTGACCAGCATGACTCGTGGCTGGCAATGCCTCTAGGAAGCAGGGTCTTCAGATACAAGTAATTGTGGGCACAATTGAGTTGCAAGATGCTGGCTTTATTTTGCTTTACATTTTCTGTAATAAGATGTCCTTTCTCTATACTGAAAAAAAGTAGAGTTGAATTATGCAGGTTGAATTCAAAGATCAAGGAGCTATAAAGCCAGGGCACACCATGGTACATAAATACAAAAGAAGAGATCCCTGAGCAGGAGGAGCGAGGTCAGGTAAAGAGGAGTATTGGAAGACAATAGAGAAAAAGAAATAGGTCATTACTAATGCAGTTAATTTGGTTACAGTGATCATTAATTGTTATAGACATAAACATCTATAGCTATAAACATAAAACCGTGTTCTTGGAAGGTTACTTCTTGGATAAGATCCTTGGTTTAGGTTGAGTCCCTAGAAACTGAGGCAGAATCAGAAATTTCATGTATATACTGAAGTGCTGAACTGTAAAATATGCTTCTGCATAGAATTAAAGCTCTTCAGCTAGTAGAACAGGAAGCAACTTAAAAAATTCACTTGCTGAAGAGTTGTACACTAAATAACCACGTTATATACCTTACTATGCATGTCCACAAATGACACATCTGTGAGTTATTCTCTTAATAGTTTTGCCCTCTGACTGCACATTGACTTACAAATTGGTAAAATGTTCTCCTTTCGTGTCTTTTTTTTAACTGAGTCTTAATTCATAGTTAATACAGATGTCATTCCACAGTTCAATCACGTCAAGCAGAATTGAACAGTTGCTACCACAATCCGTTTCCAAACATTCTTTTTCTTCCCAGACTCCTTGACATGTCTCCATTCTACCACCCCCACCCCCACCACCACCACTGTATGCCCCCCCATCTCCTTTTATTTCTTAGTACTTTGTATTCTTTGATTTCTTAATACTATGAATCCAACTTTTCCCAACCAGTCTTTCAGTGAGTTGGGTTAAGTTGTTTAGGCTCTCCAGCTCATTTACTTCATCTATAGAATGGGCTTATTAAAATAGACACTGTGTCATAAGGCTGTTTTAAAATTTTTTTCATTAAATCATTTTATTGGGGCTCATGCAACTCTTATTACAATCCATACATACAGCAATTATGTAAAGCACCCTTATATATTCGTTGCCCTCATCATTCTCAAAATTCGCCCTCCGCTTGGGATTCTGGAATCAGCTCATTTTCCTTTTTTCCCTGCCTCTCCCACCCCGCTCCCTCTAAGGCTGTTGTAAGCATTCATAAAATGGTATGTAAAAATGCTTAGCACAGCAGCTACCACATAATAACTTTGTTCATTCTTATGATTTATTGAATGCTTATTATATGCCAAGTTCTTTTTAAGCCAGTTGAGGCCCAAAGAATATGAAGCCAATCAAGGAAGCTTCAAGATGCTCTTAATCTTTTTGAGGAAATGAGTGATTGTCATGTCTGACCTCCCCTGGCTTTAGTAGAGAGGAGAATCAAGCCCCACACCAGCCCAGGTCCAATTGCCACAGGCAAATGTCCAACATGCCTCCATCCTCCATCCTTCTTTTTTCATATTCTGACACTCACTGGCCCCCCCTAGCACCCTACCTCCCTGCTGGGTCCAACAAGTTATTGCATTGGTCACCCAGAACTTATGAAGAACGCACAGACAGTAGTGATGATTGTTTTACTGGGGAAGCTAATATGTTGCAAAATGTTACAGATGACAGCTCTATTGTCTCGAACACCTCTTCTCAGCCCTGCTGGCACACTTGTCTCTCTGGCCTCCAGCCTCTCGGCCATGAGCTCTCTTGGCCTCTGCCTTTTACCGTGGGCAGGAAAACCTGTTACAGCGCCTCATGGTCTCTTCTGACTTAAGGTCTGCCTCATGGTCTTGGTGTTGCTTTCTGGTATACTTCATGGTCTCAACGTAGCGCCTCTGTTCTGTCTTATGGTCTTAGTGTTATGGGCTTTGCACTGTAGGAGTAGGATCCATTCCTTTATAGGTCAGCCAGTTAGACAGCAGTCATTGTAGCGGATTAGAAACAGGCAGCTTCTCTGGTGTGAACACCTTGCAAAACCCCTTTCTGCTGAACTTGCGTCAGTTGCTCTGACAATATTCTTAGCTCTTTGAACACTTTCAGGAATTGCCTGATCCACTCATGATCTCTCCCGGGAATCTGGGGTGTGACACAATCTGAGCAAATGACAGCATGTCACCACTTTTCCACTTCACATTGTTTGTTTATTGAAGTAACAAATGCAAATAAAATATAGTATTTCATCAAAAGTATAGTGAGCTTCAGGAAATGAATAAATAAATATTACAAGCACAGTTCTAATTTTTATACCTGTGGATGGGAAGAACATTACTATGGGCGCTTACACTGTTGCACAGATGAACGTTAAAAAAGAGTAAGTAAGGGATGTAAATGCATGATGTCCACAGCCACCCACCTTAGAAAGAACCATGAGAGTAAGTGCCACTTTACCAGCCACTCACCAGAGTTAACAAAAAAATTAGGTATCAGTTCTGCCGAACCGCTGCAAACCGCCTGAATCCCACCACTGGTCCCACCCAGTCATTCAGTGGTTACGAAGACATGGATAGAAGAGCTATATTTAAACAATTTTACTTCATCAAGCTGTTCAATCCCTTGAAGTTCCTAACTAGAAATGCCAGCTATCCTTTGAGGCAGACGCTCATCCCCTGAAGTATTCAGACATTTACATTCACACTGCTAGCCCCGAAGACCTGGTGCTCTGGGTCACAGTCTAACCACAGAGTCAGGGGTTCAAACTCACCAGATTCTCCTAGGGAGAAAGCTGAAACTGTCTACTCTGGCAAAGATTTGAAGTCTCAAAAGATCAAAGGGGCAGTTCTACTCTGTCCTCCAGGGTAGCTGTGAATTGGAATGGATTAGATGGCAGTGAGTTTGAGCCTCCACAGGCAAGTTCCCTCTCCCCGACCTGGAGTGGGCAAGTCCCTGTGATAGAAAGACTGTTGTTCGACCACTGAGCCAGGAACTTTCTTCCCTCTGCTGTTAGGTACCTGGCTCAGTTCTTACCCCCACGCCTTTTTGTAGCTGGGGGACCACACGTAGCAGAGGTTATTAGTACCCTAATGACCACGGAATAACTTAGCAGAAAGGAGGGCACTAGCATTTAGAAGTCCAGTTTGGTTCTCTGAGCTATACCAGCTCAGGAGATCCTGCTTCTTGGCCCTCCTCCATGGTTGTTGTATGTTCATTCTTTATCCTAATTTGAGTAAAAGGGAGAGAAACTAGCTAAAAGGGAGGGGACGTGAGATTTAGATACCAGAATTGCTTAATGCTTTTTAATCCCCAACTTCTTCTAACCTGCAAGTATTGCTATTATCCAGGGCAGGTCAGGAATGGGAAAATGAAGCATAATAGTGGGATTCTCTAGGAAGCACACGATGTAAACCTGTAATCCACAGAACAAAGCTCATAGAAGAGAGAGAGAGATCTTAGGTCGGGCCACCCTTCTCTCACCTCGATTACTGCAACCTTTTCTTCATTGGGCTTCCTGTTGCCGGTCTGGTCTGCTGAATCATTCTCTATGCTCCTGCCCAGTGGAAGTCATCTCTCCCTGCTCAGGTCCCATGCCCAAGACTCCGCGACATTCACTGCTTGATGCTTTGCCCAGGTGGTCTCACACTTTGAAATAAAATTAATTCAGCAGGTACTTATTGTATGTATGTGTTAAGTTCTCTGGATTTATTTGTCTAATAGTCTACTTTTGGATAGTTCCATCTTTTGAATCACGGAAATGATTTTATACATAAAAGGTAAGACGGAAGGTGAGGAGGTGTTAACTGCAGAGGAATGGTGGAGCACAGCATGTTAGATCCAAGCAGGGTAAAGATGAGAGCCAGCAGGGTGAGGAAGGCATTCTCACAGAGAGGAGGCCTGGTGCAGGGCGTCAGAACTTGCACAGGGCGAGGCAAGTGCCCATGAATGGGGACAGTCTGGCACAAGGTGCCACCCCAAGGAGTTTGGAGAGAGTGTACACCCCGAAGGGCGATCTGGACTAGAGATGCAGAGCATCAGTAGCAGGCATGGGAGCTTCCTCTGGGAAGAAAGAGCTGTCCAGAAAGGAAGGGAAGCAATGACCCTCTGAAGAGTTAGGAGAGTCATCATACAAAGGGAGACTGGGTACATAGATGGTAGCGTAAGGATAGCAAAGTTCAGTCCCTAAGCTCAGAGAGGGGTCAGACTATGGAAAGGCATGCAACCAAGGTGACCCCTGTGGCGTGAACTACAATTCTTATCATAAGTCAACATAGAAATAACAGTGAGGGCAAAATGTGTGCATTTAATCTATATAAGGGGGCTTCAAACATTTGTGGAAAGTGAATTAAAAGATAATGGGCTTTTCCCATTAACTTATTGTTATTATTGGAAGGGTGGAAATTTCTTATTGTCTTACTCTAAAGCAGCGGTTCTCAACCTGTGGGTCACGACCTCTTTGGGGATCGAACAACCCTTTCACAGGAGTCGCCTGACTCATAACCGTAGCAAAATTACCATTATGAAGTAGCAATGGAAAATAGTTTTATGGTTGGGGGGGGGTCACCACATCATGAGGAACTATATGAAAGGGTCACGGCATTAGGGAGGCTGAGAACCACTGCTCTCGAGGCTCAGACTCACTGTTTTGGGGTTGATGCTGATTCACAGTGACCCATAATCCCCACAGAACTGTCCCCTGTGGGCTTTGAGACTGTAACTCTTTGTGTGAGGAGGAAACCCCGTCTTTCTCCTGAGGATCACATAGTGGTTTTGTATCGCTGACCTTGCAGTCTGCAACCCAATTCACAGGTAACCACTACACCCACAGGACTAGAAATCCAAATTTAGGCCATTAATTTAGCTGATAACCTTGTTCAAGGCCCTATTTCCAAATAGGTTACTTTCATAGGTTCAGGGGTTAGGACTTCAACTTTTTTTCTTTCTTTTTAACTTTTTTACATGAGTTGGAATTGACTCAATGGCAGCGAGTTTGGCTTTGACTATTCAGAATTCAGTGGAGGTGTACATATCAGAAAATCATTTTTGTATTCAACAACTTAAATAACTTATCAAATGTCCCAATGGCATGCCCTAACTTTCCCCGATCACTTTCTTGTAGCATATTATTTCCCCCTTTCCCCACGTTAGTACCTGTCCACCCTCTAGCCTACTGCATCCCTTGCCTTCCTTCCCTCCTACCACTGGTTTCCATGAACTTTTAAAGGCCCCTTTTTAAGTGTGTGCTCTGTGTAGAAATTTGTATATAATACATGTATTCTCTAGGTTTGTCCAACAAGAGGGCCTTTATAGTAGATTTTTAAATAGGCATGACTCTCTTTTTTTCTTTTCTACAGTCTTCTGGAATATTTATTAAGATTATGTTGAATCAATATTTTAATTTGGTAGTGATTTGACATCTTAATCATCTTGACATCTCCAATCCATGGACATAGTATATCTCTCCACTTATTTATGTTACTTTGATTTCTTTTAATACCATTTTGTAGTTTCTAGCACGCATTGTAGATGGTACCTTTTTTGTAAGCTTCAATTTCCAGTAATGCATTGCTTGTATAATACATGGTTTGTTTTGCAAACCTGTATTTTATGAACTTACTGAACTTATGTATTAGCATTAATAGGGGTTGTTTGGGGGCTTTTTTGGTAGACTTTTGGAGGTTTTCTGTACTATAGACAATCCCATTATATGTTAATAATGCTTATTCTTCATTTCCAACCTTTGAACCTTTACATTTTTTCTTACATCATATTCATTGTTAAAAAGAACATTTCAAGATCAATTACAAAGTATAGAGTTGTCAGTGATAAAATGATATCCATATGCCTACAAGGAAAACCAATTAATATTACTATTATTCAAATTTATGTACCAACCACTAATGACAAAGCTGAGGAAATTGAAGATCTTTGCCTACTTCTGTAATCTGAGATTGATCAAACATGCACACACAAAATGCATTAATAATTACTGGTGATTTGAATGTGAAAGTTGGAGACAAAGAAGAAAAATCAGTAATTGGAAAATATGGCCTAGGTGATAGAAACATTGCCAGAGATTGCATGATAGGATTTTGCAAGACCAGCACCCTATTTATTGGAAATTCTTGCTTCAACAACATAAACAGTGGCTCACCATAGATCACACCACAAGGAATACACAGGAAATAAATTGACTACATTTGTGGAAAAATACAATGAATGAGCTTATCATCAATATCATCAATTTGATATGCATCAATACAATATCATCAATTAGAACAAGTTCACAGAATGATTGTGGAACAGACTATCCATTGCTGTGTATAAGTTCAAGGTGAAACTGAAGAAAAGGAAACAAGTCCAAAACAGCCGAAGTCCAACTTGGGTGAAATTCACTTGACTATTGAGGCTGCCTCAAGAGTAGGTTTAATAACATTGGACACTAATGACTGAAGATTCATTGGTTTGTTGGATGACATGCAGGACATCACACATGAAGAAAGCAAAACATTGTTAAGAATACAGGAAACAAACAAAAAAAAGAGACCAAAGTGAGTGTCAGAAGGAATTGTGAAACTTGCTCTTGAATGTAGAATAGCTATAGTCAATGGGAAAATGATTAAAAAGATCAAGTAAATGAACTGAACAAAAAATTTCAAGAGAAAGCTTGAGAAGGCAAAAGTCAAGTCTTATAGTGAAATGTGCAAAGACCTGGAGTTAGAAAACCCAAAGAGAAAAACACGTTCTGCATTTCAAAAGCGGAAAGAACGGAAGGAGCCGCTTGTCTTGAGTGATAGTGTGCAGCTCCGTGTGCAAAATGTTGAATGACGCGAGGAACACCAAAAGAAGATGGAAGGGACAGGCGGGATCCCTGTGCCAACGCCAAGTTGTGGGCGTTCTGCTATTTAGGAGGGAGGAAGCTGCACTGAAGACATTGGTGAAAAGCAAGGCTCCGGAAATTAACAGAGGACTACTTGAGATATTTCAACAAATAGGTGCATCACTGTGGAAGTGCTCACTTAACTTTGCCAAGAAATTCGCAAGACCACTATCTGGCCAAGTGACGGTAAAGAGATCCATATGTGCACCTTTTCCAAAGAATGATGATCTAACAGAATGCAGAATTTACTGAACAATATTATTAATTTTACATACCAGGAAGGTTTAACTGAAGATTAATCAAGATGATTGCAGTAGTACATTGAACAAGGAACTGCCAGAAATTCAAGCTGGATCCAGAAGAGGACATTAAAAAACAAACAAAACACCTCACTACTACTATCAAGTCAGTGCTGACTCATGGTGACCCCCTATGGGTTTCTGACACTGTAACTGCTTATGGTACTAGAAAGTCACGTCTTTCCCCCTCAGAGCTTCTGGTTATTTTGAACTGCTGACTATGTGGATCACAGCCCAATTCATAACCACTATACCACCAGGGCTTCTCCAGGAGAGGACATACAAGGGATCCCATTGCTGACATCAGGTGAATTTTTGCTGAAAACACATGCGTGTCATTGACTATGCAAAGGTATTCAACTGCTCTTGAATCTTGAAACTGTTTGGATCATAACAAGTTATTAATAATGTTGTAAAGAAATGAGAATTCCAAAACATTTAATTGTGCTCATTGCAGAACCTATGAGCAGACAAGTCATTCAAATAGAACGAGGGGATACTTTATGGTTTTAAATCAGAATTTATCTTTCACTTTACTTATTCAGTCTGTATGCTCAGCAAATTCCAAGGAGCTGGACTATGTGACAAACACAGGGGTAGGATTGGAGGAAGACTCAGGAGTAGTCTGTGATACACAGATGACATCACCTTGCTTGCCGAAAGCAAAGACTTGAAGCACTTACTGATGAAGATCAAAGAAGACAGCCTTTAGTATGGATCACCTCTCCACACAAAGGAAACAAGACTCTCACAACGGGACCAACAGATAGCAGCACAATAGTTGGAGAAAAGATTGACGTTGTCAAGGATTTCATTTTACTTAGCTTCACAATTAGCTCCCATGGACCAAGTAGTCAAGAAATGCAGGCTTACTACAATCTGCAAATCTTCTGTAGAAGACCTTTGATGTATTAAAGAGCAAATATGTCACTTTGAGGACTAACGCATATCTGACCTAAGATATGGCATGTTCAAAGGCCCCATATGCAATGCAAAACCTGGATAATGAATAAAGGAGACTAAAGGCGGATTGATGACTTTTGAATTGTGGTGGTATTGAAGAATATTGACTAGACTATGAACCATCAGAAGAATGGAAAAATCTTTCTTGACAGAAGTACAGACCGAATTCTCCTTAGAAGTGGAGATGTGACTTCATCTCCAGGCAGTATTGGCATGTTATCAGGAGGGACCAGTCCCAGGAGAAGGGAATCCTGGTTAACAAAGTAGAAAGTTATTGAAGAAAATGAAGGTCCTCAATCAGAAGGACTGACACAGTAGCTGAAACATGTAGAACGTACTGAACAATACTCTTAATTTCCCATGCAGGGAAAACATAAAGAGAAAAAGACATAGCAACAATAGTGCTGCTGGTGCAGGCGGGCATGGTGCACTGTGCTATCCAGGCGGCCACTAGGAGCTGGAACTGACTCAGCACCTAAAACCGCAGCACAGTGTTGAAGTGAAGTGGTAAGACTGGACATCCTTCCTTTAGGTCTGCAGGAAGGTCTCTTCCCCCTGCTATTTGCAGCTGTAACTGGTTGTTCATTGTGTGCCAGCTTGGTGATAGGGGTGGAGGTGGTCACATTTTTTTGTTCTCTGTTATCTTGTCGCTCCCTCAACAGTAAGGTCATCTCCACCCACTCTTTTTTTTTGCTGCCTTTCCTCTTTGGATGGAGGGTTGGTTTTATTTTTTGGTTTTTCTTTGTTTATATTCCTTTCCTCTGCTGCACTAGGTCTTGCCCCCCCCCCCAAAGCAACAGGGTTTGCTGCTTTAAGGCTTTTGTTTCTTAATGAGGCGAGGATAGAAATCTCCTGGTAAGGCTTCATTCCTGACTTGTAGGATCTGCCACTTACCTCCCCTAAGACTACCTTCTCTACTCTTCTGTCCTGCCCCCAGTCTTTCTCAAGAGCAGCCATTGGGTTTTGTGGAGATGAGTCTCTGAATGGATTAGACTTCTCTGTGTGTACTGTTCCCAGATGTGCTATGCTCTCATTAAAAGTGCATCCCAACCCTTAGCAATGTGTTAACCATTTCAGCCAACCTCTTACTACCTTATTTGTCACTTGGCATCTCCCCCAGGTAAGTAAAGTGCTCATGCTCCGCATCTTCTTGAAAATGCAGATCTTTTTTTAGATTTCAGGGTATGTCATTGTTCCTTAGTGTCAGCTGCTATCTTGAGTACTATTTCTTCCTATATAATTTTATCTCTGCTTTCCTTGAGGGAGTCACTTTTGTGTGGGTACTCGTTTCTATCTTGGAAATTAGGTCTAGCATTGTATAAAGTGGATAAGTGAGATAGGCTGGAGAGGTAATGTGAAGCAGCAGATGCATCTGTTTGGCCTTCTTGGTTACTAGGTGATGGTGATGTAGTGAATTAAAGAGACATGATGGGACTTGTTGTGCCTGGTCCACAGCCATCCCAGAGTGAGCCATTTCTCCTCCCCAACAGCCTCACAAGGTAGAGCCGTGACATAATACGTCTTGCTAATAGGAATCCCACCCTTTCCTTTTTTCCGTGCCCAGCCTTTCCACAGAGGCATTACTCAGTAGGGGTATGGGAAGAAAGTTACCCTATTTCGCCTTCTTTCACTGTTCAACAGGAGCAGAGTGTGATGGCCAGGGAAGAGTTTTTGTTCCCCATTTCCAATGTAAGCCAGACTGTTATGATTGATGAGCTGGAACATTCATTCACTGGTGCTTTTGAAAGATGGATCATTATGAAAAGACCCAGCCTTGTTTGCTGCTTTTCTTCCTTAAAAATAGTCAGTCTTGACAGAAGCTATAAGAGTCATCCTGTCTCCCATTTAACAATGAATTCAAGTGTTTGCTTTAAAAAGTTCACAACCCCAAATTAAAATGTTCACCTATAAGAAAATAGCATCAACCAAGCCTTACAAAACTTTCTCCTGAGCTCTCAGCCTGGGCATCTCTTGATTTAATCACAACAATCCTTCTGTGGTAGGTGGGATCCTCTCATCAATGATACTGATACAGTCTTAAAGGCAAACCGCCAGTGCTCGCCTCTCCAAATGCTTGATGCTTTTAACTGCATATCAGCTGCTGAGTGCAAAGGAAGGAGATAGAAGGGATGTCTCCATGAAAGCAGGGCTGATTGGCTAGAGAATCCTAGCTGGAAGCAGACACTGAAAAGGGAATGGGGTTCCCATAGTGGTGCATAGTAACAGGTGGTCACCCTGTGTCTCAGGACCAGTAATGGTTCTCAATAATAACAAATGACGATATGAACTAAGATAACTTTTTATCTTTTTAACGGTCCATATCAGGAAGTCAGGAAGGGCCTTTACAGGTCTGTGAGCATTCTCACTCATTTTTGAGTGAGATGTTATATACCAGGAACCACTAGCCTACAGAGAAAAGGCAATATCCCCTTGAAGATTACCTACTAGGAAGGCCCACTCAGAAGCCCTCACACATATCGCTATAGAGATTCCAAGGGAATCCATTCCGTCTCTTTCCCCCTATGCAATAGAAATTGTCTCTGCCTGAGTGGCTTGGTGGTGTAGTAGTTACACATTGGGCTGCGATCCACATGGTTATCAGTTCAAAACTACCAGCAGCTCTGAGGAAGAAAGACTGGGCCTTCTACTTCCATAAACAGTTACCGTCTCAGAAACCCACCGGGGGGCCCATATTAATCAGCATTGACTGGATGAGTTTGGGGTTTGGGCACTTACCCAAACCGATTGCTGTCAAAACAGTTCCTCCTAGAATGTATGTAGGAGTACGATTTCAGCTGTTTTCAATACCCGTTACTGTGTTAACAAGCTCTCACAGCATAGTGACTGTAATCAACAACCATTTTGTTGTTGTTCACAGGTCTACCAGAGAGGAATTGGGGGGCTGAGCTGGGCAGCTCTACTTTAGGTGGTTTCTGCTTGAGTTGAGGTCTCTCTTGAGGTTGCAGTCAGGCAGTGGCTGGGCCAAAGCATCCAGAATGGCTTCACTCCCAAGTCTAGCACCTGGTCAGAGTTGCCCAGCAGCTGGGATCTCTCCACCTCTCCTCATGGCTAGCTTGGGCTTCTTTATAGAGAAACCAAATTCTAAGGATGAGTATTGCAAGAGATGAAAGCTCAGTCTCATATACAGCATCATTTTACCACACTCTCTTGGTCAGAACAAGTCCTAAGGCTAACCCAGATCCAAGGGGAAGGCATTCAGATCCCCTGTCTTGAGGGAGGTGTGACAAGGTCACTTAGCAGAAGAGCACCTGGGTGGGAGATAGCATGGCAGTCACGAACCTCTCCCTCCAGTGCCTCTTCCTGGGCCCTGGCACAAACTGTTTTGTAGTTAACCCAAGCATCATGTACAGCAGTCAGCATGCATGTCTTGGTGTTCACTTTATGGCGGAGATGGAGAACTTGGGGTTGACCATCCTCCATACAGCCCTGGAAAGACTGGCTGTAGCCACCAGGCTTGAATTCTGATGAGAAGTTGTGAGTGAGGAAAAACCTGGAAGGAAACAAGATGTAAATTCTTGGTCTATTTTCCCCATTATTATTTAAGTCAAATGCCTTTTTATTATTATTAAGTTGAAGGTGTTTTATTATCCACACCGGATTTTCAGTTTAGTTAATATGCTTGATACTGACATTTAATTTTTTTATTGCTCTTTTCTTTTATCTCTTCGCGGTCCCAGCAACTCCAAGTCTTCTTTTATAGGGCTATTATTTTCTAGGGCTATCCTGTTCCAGTGTGTGTTAGAAACTCGAGTTTATCTCTGTGATATGCTAGTGATTAAAGCAAATCTCTACAGCAGATCATAAAATAGTCCCCCCCCCCAAAGAAACTGGAACTATGGAGAGGATTAAGAGCTGGATCAGATAGATAAAAAGCTGATTTGGTAGCTGATAGCTATTTTTGCTCTCTATATTTGTATATGCTTCCGATTCCTTGAGGGTAAAGATGTAATTTTCCTAAACAAGAGGCACCAACCAACCCAGGCAATAGCAACTACCTTTGAAAGTACACTCATTCTGATTAAGCATTCTTGGACTAGAAGGAGAAATGCCCTCAGCATATTCCAAAGAAATGAGTCTCTCTCTCTCTCTCTCTCTCTCTCTCTCTCTCTCATATGCACATGCACAAACACATTCACCCTCTCTCATTCTCTTTCTGTCTCTCCTCAACATCCCTGAGAGGTTCCGCCCAGTCCTGTCAATGGCAGAGGCTCATCCGGACAGTGAGCCCTGGGGAAGACTCTGTGATTTGGAAGAAGTCCATGCTTGAGAATCACTGAGCTAACACGACAAGCAACATAAGTAGATCAATGAAGCAAGTAAACCAAACTGTAGGAAACCTCCTAAATCCTTCACCCAGCCTCTCAGATTAACAAAACAAGACCTACCTTTAAGCAAAATCACCTTGGTTTCAAAGTAATCTCAGATTACTTTCCCTGGTCTCGTCGAGTAAATTTATGGCCTGAGAGAGCTGTGGGATTAAAAAAAAAATCCGCAATTCTGCTTATCACCTGCTAGTAACCGTGCCATGTATGGCGCCTCGTGGCACCCTCCCAGAACCTGACATATGGTGGGTGTGGTGCGATGTGCAATGTTAAGTTTTTGTTTCTGTTATGACTTTGCGTTGCGTTTGGCACATGGAAGGCATTCTCTGTCCACATTCATTAAACGGTGAGTCAGTGAGTGCCTGTGCGGAAATAACTGGGCCCAACCTTCGTCCTGAGCTTGTACCAGAGTTCGCTCAGCTTTCTTATTCCTGACAGCACAGCTCTGCCAAAAGAAGACCGGTCATGTTCTGATCGTAGTCCCTCACTGGGGAATACAGCACATCTAGACATGGTTTCAGAGGTAGGAGGGATCCCATAGAAATCACTGAGCCGCCAAATTTCATTTTATGAGTGGGGAACTTGAGACCAGAAGGATGATTTCTTCCAGGGTCACTTGTCAGGACATTTGTAACTCTACAAAAGGGTGTGTCACCTGGCCCACTGAGGAATGTGTTTAGAGGTTACAGGACCCTAAGCAGTTGGTGCCGACAGGATACGTTCCAGGTAGGGAGTTAAGCAAGGAGAGTTGCTAATGTTTTCCTGGATGTGCTCTGGCAGGAGGAAGCAGTGGTTGTGTGAAAAGAATGGGAACTGGTCTTTTAACCTTCTCCAGATCTCATTTGACCAATCAGCACCCTCCACGTAAGTTCTCAGTGAATATACTTAGAGAAAATGCTGTTGTAAACAAGGGTTGATCTTTTGTAACTCGGTCATCATATCAAAGATTGCAGAGTTGAATACTAGTTTCGGGATGTCAGACTCAAGAAAGAGACCAGGATTGTACATCTCCTTTACTGAGGAAGCAAGGACCACAGTTCCAAGGCTCTAACTACTGGGTCACTACCTTACTGTTTCCCACCACCCACTGAAATAAAAAAGTCTCATTAAAAGCAGAAGCCATGCTCCCAGGGGCACTGTCCCCAAGGAAGAAGCACACACTGACTAGTTGGATGAGGCACCCCTCCCCACTCCCTCTGGGATGACTGCCAGAAAACTGCACAACCTTGTGGAAATTGTAATGACTCTGTGGTCCTTTGGGGAGGGTAGATGTGTCCTGGAAAACACCTGGTCCCTTAGGCTTGAAATAGATGGCAGGCCAGGAGAGGGGCAATTCATTCTATAAATATTTATCGGTTATCTATACCCAGGTTATAGTCCCTTTATGTATCGGGCACTATAGTAGGAAGTAGATATCTGGTATGAACAAATATTGTCATTATCTACTGTTGTTCCTTTAATTTGTGATGATTCCCAGCATATATCACATGCATAGATGAAAAACAAACAAACAAACAAAAACCACACACCAAAGTTTCTGCCATCAAGATTACTCGTACCCATGGCAACCCTATAGGACAAAGCAAAACTGGGGTTTCTGCAGAAACTGTGGGTTTCTGAGGCTGTAATTTTTTTAAACAGTGTTATTGGCATATAATTCGCTTATCATGCAATTCCGTAGTTCATTCACATCAAGATTTATATAATAATCACCAAAATCAGTTTTAGAACATTTCTTTATTCTGTACTCATGTTATTAGCTCTCCATTTCCCCCCAACCTCCCTGCCATCCTCCCAAGGAATCATTAATCTAGTTACTGTCTCTAGGTTTACCTATCTGGATTTCATATACAGAAAAACATTTTTTGAAAAACTAACAACAATAACAAAGTAAAACAGATTAAAAACACCTCAATCAAAAAGAAAGCAGTAAATATTAAAACCTAGAGCAGATTTTAACCTAATTGCATCTGCAACAATCCACTTTGCATTCTGCATGACAGCCAGGCTGTTGGTACCCTGGGCCATGTTCAGAGCAGACATCCTTGGGCATTTCCCCTTTGCTTTGTTAAAAACTGAAGCAGCTTAAAAATTAGTCAAGTAGAAGATCAAATGAGATATTACATTTTGCCCTAGCTACTGCTGCCATAATAGATTTTGCAATGCTCTCTGTCTGATAACAGCCTGGCTATTCCCATTCCTCAACTATGGTCAGGGAACTCACTAGGGTCTTAATCCATGTGTGGGCCCTGCAAATGGACTTGGGCCTTCCATAGCCTTCTGCAAACCAGGTGTTCACAACTTAATCTCTGATACCATTCCCTCCTTTAGATTGGGATTATATGATTTACAATCCTTGGATTACACGGGCTGGTGTGTGTCTTCCATGTGGACCTACTTGATGCCTCACTTAGATGGCTGCTTGTTTGAAAATAAGCCTTTAAGACCCCTGCGGCTATTCATTCTAGCAGACAGGCACCATCTAGTTTCTTCACCACCTTCAATTTGGGGGATTAGTACTTTGCTTTAGCACCCTTATCTTCAATGATCTTTTAATGAGGGTGAGCATCTAGCAGGGCCATGTCATAAGAGCTAATTGTTTTTAGATGGGGCCTAGAATTAAGTGCAAGCTCAAGATCCATCCATGCAGCTGTGGTTTGGATGTGGCATCGGCATCATTGTCACCGTATGGTAGAGAACATTACCACCCATCCCCGAGGCATCACTCCCTGTCATCAGGTCAGTGCTGGCTGCTGGCAGCCCTGTAGGGCAGGCTAGCACTGCTCCCATGAGTCTCTGGAGGGGCTAAAGCTTTACAGAAGCAAAAAGCCTCATTTTTCTCCTGCGGAGCAGCTAGTGAGGTCAAATTGCTGACCTTGCAGTTAGCCCAAGATGCAACCGAGTACACCAACAGGCTCCTTTTCTTCATACCCATATACTCTTTTATTTAGCATCAATGGAAAGTTTGTGTCATTCGTAAAAATGATGTGTATGTTTAAGCATATCTTGATTGACTTGAATATGTGGTCTGGCTCCCCAACTAGGTTATAGTCTTTTATGGCATTTCACATGATAGCTAATGCAGCCAAAATAAAACTTGATAAAAATTACTGCCTAGAGCAAATAATACGCGGAGTCAAACCAGAGAAGAATAAGAAAGAGGCTAATAGTGAAAAACAGGTTTGTGAAGCAAACGACATCTTGCCCTGCAGGTGACAGCTACAAGTACTCAGCCAAAGGCAACCTTGCTGTTCTAGTACTTTAACAATGTATGCCTGCACTTCCTATGCATAGAAGCATCATTGATGCATCGTATTTGAGTGACAAGAGAATACATGACCATAATGGAAACCCAAACTAGACAGGACATTGAAGGAAAAGAGGGACAGATGTGCTGCCTTGATTGTGGGCATTTGAAGAGTATTCAAATACCTACAAATGTGTTTTCCACAGACTACTCTTGATTTAGGTTTTTAAGGTGCAGTCCACAAGGTCAGCAGTTCAAAACTAGCCTCTCCTAGGGAGAACGATGGGGCTTTCTACTCCCTTAAAGAGTTAAAGTCTCGGGAACCCACAGGGACAGTTCTCCCCTGTCCTAAAGATCGCTATGAGTCGGTATTCACTTGATAGCAGTGACTTTGGTTTGGTTTTGGTTTGCCCTTGATTTTTACACTCAGGGTACAGAGCCCTAATTTTCTAACGTAGACATAAGCCTTCACTTCAATCTGCTCTGGAGATCAGCAATGTATCTAGAAGCCCAGTTTTTTGTTTGTTTGTTTTGTTTTTAAATCATTTTATTGGGGGCTCATACAACTCTTATCACAATCCATCCATCCATCTATGGTGTCAAGCATAATTGTACATTTGTTGAAGTCCAGCTTTTAACCAAGGCAGTTAAATCTTTTCCGTAATGACATGCCTGCATTGGGTCTTTGACTGAGAGAAATATTGCATCTCATGGCATGGGATATTCACATTTCGTATCAGCAGGGCAAAATGCTCAGATGGAGAATTTTAGGGAGGCCTTGAAGACATCAGACAAGCTTGACTTCTTTAAAACCCTAAAAAATGAAGAAGATAAGTTTTACTGTAGTAGTGAACAGAAAGGTAGAAATAACTAGAAAGCTTTTATTTGTTAAATGCTAGTATATGCTTGTAAGAGACAATTAAGTCACAGGCCTTGGAGTGGATCCCTGATCTTCAGGGAGCTGTGAGAGACTGGTGGGAGCAGCCAGGCCAGGATGCCCTCCCTGGGGAGCACTGCCAAGGTCTGACCTTGTCCCAATGGCGGCTGCGCTGGGTCCAAGCTCAGGAGGCCCTGCATGGGCTGGGCAGGTGAAGAAGAGTCACAGACAGGCGCCAAGAGCATCACATTCATTCACCTCAACACCCACTTCCCCCAATAAAATGTTTGGAAGAAAAAAGAGACAATTAAGTCAAACAATTCAAGCTACTTCAGATAACAAAATTGTATCTAACTGCTTGCCTATGTATTCATTTGAATTTTAAGAAAGCAGAGATAAATGGCTTTGGTTGCAATGTTAAAAATCTAAAGAGAAGGAACTTCTAACTGCTTGGACAGTAACCATTGGAGATTACTAGTATGCGTTTCTGATCTTGGGATGATGGGTTGGAGGAGACAGGCACCTGGGTCTGTCTTGTTCTGAGATACATGGCTGGATCTTAGGGTCTTAAGAAGGATTAGAGAGCAGGCATCCCCTTTGTTGTATTACAACTTTATCATCCCCCACTTGTCCCAGCTTAGAAATTCTGAAATAGCATAGCCAATAAATTAGGTGGCATTTGTGCCAAAAGATGATACTGGGAAACATTTTGCAAACTATAATGCACTAGCTGAATGCAAGTTAGAGCTCTCCTTCCAAAATAATCCAGGTATTTTTGACCATTTCTCGATGTTCGTTACATCAGTATGATTTAGGAGTAGGGGGAGGAAGCATGGGATTTTATAGTTAGAAAATTAAGATCATAACCCAAAATCTTTTTTTGTGTGTAGTGAGAAATCTTGTATACCCAGTCGGTGATCATCTCAGCCTTGTTCCGATATTTATTTCCATTCAAGAATATCATGATACCTTTATAATGTGAATATAAGCCAGTACACCATTCTGAGAGTGGGAGGCAGCTTATTAATGGATATCCAAAGCTCTGACCTAAAATTCTACTTCTCAGAATTGGTCACCGCATCATTATTGCCACCATCATCATGGCAAATCATCTGTGAAGGGCACAGTTCCAAGTGCTTTCCACAAATTAACTCATCTAATCCCACAGCAGCCATGTGATAGTGGTCCTATTATGACCCCCATTAGAGAGAGAATGAAATGGACTCCAGAGAAGTTGGATAACTTGCCTAAGGCCGCAGAGCTACTGAAGAGCTGGACTCTTACTTAGACTGCTTAGATGGCATGCTTAACCACTGTGCTTTACGATCGCTTATGATATCTCTTAAGGAAACTGTTGAAATGTATAAAGATGTATATTCGAGTATCTTCGAGGTGTTAATTAATTTTAAAAATTGGTTAGAACAAAGCAAAATGTCCATAATGGAGAATGATATGTAACCATCTAAAAATATCAGATACTTTGGAGCCTTTAAGTCCTTGGGTGGTGCATCCAGTTTATGCAGTTCTACTCTGTACACGTAGGACTGCTGTGAATCGGAATCCTCTCGACAGCACTGGGCTTAGTTTTCGTTCATAAGCTCTTTAAAAAATGATTAAATTCACCAATATATATTTGTATGTAAAAGGTGTGCTGTATTAAGGGGACACGGGGTCAGCTTTTGAAACATTATGTATAATTTGCTCCAATTGGATGAGAAAAAAATCTTCCAGGTTAGATATCACATTGTTAACGTTTATTATCTCTACTTTAAAAAAAAACCCTTAGTGCCATCGACTCAATGCCAACTCATAGAGACCTTATGGGACAGGGTAGAACCACCAATGTGAGTGTCTAACACTGTCCCTCTACAGAATAGAAAGCCCTGTCTCTGTCCTGCTGACTGGCTGGTGATTTGAGCTGCTTACCTTGCAGCTAGCAGTCCCATGTATAAATAACCCTCTGCAACCAAAGAGGTGAAATTGTGGGTGGTATTTTTTCCATTATGCCTTTCTGAGTTAAAGAAAATTCTCTTGAACTATTTTGTAAGGCGCATGTGCCATTTTTACTAAAGACACTGATAAAGCTCTGTCACGTGAGGAGCACTCTCCACAGAAGAGAAAGAGCATATTCCAACCTCATTGCATACTCATGAACAACCACCTGTATTATAAAAATGTTCCCTTTGTTGGGTTGTCAAGAATTGTGTGTTAGTTTTCCCGGTGCTTCGATGAAGATGTATTGGGTTCCCCTGTGTGTCCCTCACTGTGTTAGGTGTTGTAGGTCTCAGGCTTCCTAGAGTTGATTTTCTATCCTGAAAGTTACAAATGGAAAGCACTTAGCATAAGTTTCTTTCCTGATGAACATCTAGTCTACTGACACAATCATCTTTCAATTGTGAGGGACAGACCATTGAAAGAATAATAAGCTTTGTGATAGAGTGCTTCCTGTGCACTGTGAACAGTAAGAGCAACTGGAGTTCAGAGAAGGGCGCAAATAAACCTAAGAAGCTGGAAAGAGTGAACTGCACCGTGGCTTCTTCCCGGAGATAAGGGCTTAAGCAGAGTCTTGGAAGGTGGCTTGAAAAAGAGGAGTACATTGCATTTCGCGTTTTTGTGGCTTTCCGTAATTCTGTGGACGTCAACACTGCGCTCTCGTGTTTAGAAATGCATTGACTCGGATAGACCCGGGCGCTCATCCTACTTCTTAGCTCGTTTTTGTTGCTGTTAGGACTGGACTGACAGCAGCCCTCTCTGCGAGCAACAGAATGAAGCACCACCAGTCCAGCCCTCTTCTCATGCCGTGGCTGGGTCGAGCCCATTGTTGCAGCCACCGTGTTGAGGCACTTCCTCTTGTTTGCTAACTCTGTGCTTTGCCAAGCACAGTTTCCCTCTTCAGGCTCTGCTCTCGCTTGATAACATGCTCAGAAGAGGAGAGACAAGGTCTCACCATCCTCACTTCTAAGGAGCATTCTGGCAGCCCTTCGTCCGAGACAGATTTGTACATCCTCTGGCAGTTTTAGGTATTTTTAATATTCTTCGCCAACACCATAATTTTTTAAAAATCATTTTATTGGTGACTCGTACAACTCTTATCACAATCCAAACATCCATCCATCGTGTCAAGCACATTTGTACATTTGTTGCCATCATCATTCTCAAAACATTTGCTTTCTACTTGAGCCCTTGGTATCAGCTCCTCATTTTCCCCCTCACTCCCCACTCCCCGCTCCCTCAGAAGCCCTTGGTAATTTATAAATGATTATTATTTTGTCATATCTTACACGCTCCGCCAACAGCATAATTAAGGACATCAGTTCTCCTTCAGTCTGCCCTGCTCACTGCCCACTTTCTATGCATCTGAAGCGATGGAGAATACCGTGGCTCGGGTCGGGCACACCGTAGCCTTCAGAGTGACATCTTTGCTCTGAACCCTTAAAAGGGAGCTTTGCAACAAATCTACTCCCGTGCAAGACGCCCCTTCCTGACTGCTGCTTCCAAGGGGGATGATTGCGGAGTCAAGGAAAATGAAATCCAAATAGTTTGCTTGCTTTCTAGTGGTGCGATTTTAGGCAATGGTTTCGTTTTCTGTGCCTCGACTTCCTTATCTGTAAAGCGAGTCTGATCATAGGAGCTTCCTTTGAGAAATAAGTGAGTCCGTGCCAAGGAACCCAAAGTGCGGCCCCCTTTTGGTCCAGAACATCTTAACTTTTATGCTGCTCCCCAAGCCTTCATGGGTGTATCCCAGAATCTCACCAGATGCTTTCTAGCTCTTGGCCCTAACCTGCCTTTCTTCTTTTGTGTATACCTCTCTGAGACCTAAGGAGCCCGATGGGAGAGTGGGTTGTGTGCTGGGTTGCTAACCAGAAGGTCAGCAGTTCAAAACCATCACCATGGGAGAAGGGTGAGGCTCTCTAGTCCTTTAACAAGTCCGAGTCTTGGGAACCCACAGGGGCAGCGCTGCTCTGCCCTACAGGGTTGCTATGAGTCAGATTCGAATTGAGGGTACTGAGTTTGATTTTTCTTTTTCTGATGCCAAGCTGCTCTATTCTACCTCATGGCCCTTGGTAGGTGCCTAAGTGCTGTGTGATTATTCTTCTGATTTTATACTGGCAGTGTCACTGCCACCTCCTGCTTCTCCTCTCAGCCTTTCCATGTACTAGGCTTCACACATTCCCACCCCAGCATTTAAAACCAAACACGGAATTCACAGCAAGGGACAGGAACCCGTCTTTGGAACTCAGATTGCCCCTGGGGCCAAAGGTTGACTTCAGAACTCCCATCCCAAACCTAAATATCCCCAGCACTCTCCTGGCCGCACAGCCGGCTCACGTCGCAGCTCAGCTGTGTGCATGAGAGGCAGTGTCAGAGCCTTTCCAAGGCCTGGATTCTCACGCCAGCAGCCAGAAGTCGGGCCCAGAATAGGAGCTGAGGTCAGTCCTCGGCTGTTTTCCTCGTGGATGGACCTGGGCTTTACTGTTTTTATGGACAAGGTCGTGCCAACTGTAGAAAAAATGAGCCTCTTTAGCACCTCTGCCACTGCCATGGGGTAACCAGAGACAGACTGACTCCTTTCCAAAGGTTACTTTGCTGGCCAGAGCCTATCACCTCGGTCTGGGCTTCCTGTCTACTTTTTACAATTCTTTTTGGATCAAATAGAGCACTCCCTGGCCTTTTCTGGTTATAGAGGTCTCATTGTTTAATGGTCAAGACAGGCCTTTCGTAGGCGGTTTCTGGCTTTGGAATACTAGGACTTAGCAAGCTTACTTCAGTAGAATATCCAACCCCCCACCCCTAGTTTAAGGATAAAACCGTGAATCATAGGAATAAACGTCCTCAGGTCATCCGGTCAGTCTCTGGGGTGCAGCTAGAGGGTGTTTCCTTTAGCACACGTCTCGCCTGTGTCGGTCTCTGTTTAAATGGCCCAGATGTTGGTCTTCCTCCTTTCTCAGCGAAGCTTAAAGAAGAAAACCAACTGTTTCATGCATGCTTCTTTCCCTCGTCGGGTTGTCCCAACCCGTGTAGCAAGCCCGACCTGGGAGTTTCTCGTCCTGCCTCGGGCAGAGGTATCTCTTCGAGACAAAGCAGGACGACGGGAGCGGGTTTCACCTGAGAGCTTCCACACTGCCTGCAAAAGGGACCAGGAGCATCCTCAGCCCTTCTCTTGGGTTTTAGGCCCTTGAAGTTTTCTTGGAGCTTCAGTTTCTCTCACGTGGTCAAGTTTATTTCCCCTCTTTCTGGGCCACCTATGTGATGTTTTCTCATTTGTCCAGAGCTGTGAAAAGGAATTGTTTGTTTGAGGACGGGTTTCCCTTTTTGCCCCCCTCCCCCTCCCCCTCCCCTCCCCACCACAAACCCATTGCTCTCTTCCTCTCCCCAAGAAGAAAGAGGAAAGCAAGCCACAATAATCCTTCTGTAAATTTATGGCCACTCTGTAATGTTTAATCACAGCTACGTGACTGGGGGCTTCAGAGCAGGCGTACAAGTTCAGCGCAAGGTGAATCTTGTCTGAGATAATCTGAAAGTTCACTCAGAGGTGAGGGCAGCAGCCTCTTGCAGACGGGGAGGTTAACAGGAGGTCACCTGCTTTTTTTCCCCCCCTGGTCTTCTCCCCTTTAATGTGTAAACAAAGGGAAAATGTAACTTCCAGTGAACTTGGCATATGTTGTGCTCACGCTAATCTTGGCCTGGCCAACTGTAAACAGTCCAACATCCTGCGGCTGAGCCTTTCCACCCATTCTGGCCCTTTGGCTTTGGGGGAATGCAAAGAAAGGCCAGCAGGAAGCACGACTAGCCCCTTGTGAAGCCAGGCCCTAGAGTCAGGGTGGGGGGGACCTCAAGAGACCCAGTGGGGAGCTCTCAGAAAAGCTCAGGTGGAGGGGAGGCCTTGAGGAATGCAGGGCCTGAGAGGACACTGCCCTCCTGCAGTGCGCTCTCACCTAGTCAAGACGTATTCAGCAGGGACCTGCTCGGCGTCACCATACTCTGCTGAACTCTTAGGAAGATGGAGAGAGACGAGCACCTGGGGCTAAAAGGCCGGAGCATCTAGGAGCGGGCCTTACAGGTAGGAAGGACAGTGTTGGGAACAGACTTCGCTGGTACTCAGACAAGACTGAAGACTGCTTCTGGATGGGTAGAACCTGCCAGGCCTCCACTGGACTGCTGTGCTCGGGTGTCCAGCTCATGTGCAGAGAGACCGCTAGCCCAGAGAATCCCAGGAGCCTATGGAGGCAGTGTGCATTCCACTGGTGTCCCATCAGCAGGTTACATCAGAGCAGTGGCCACTTTGAAATCTCACCAACTGTCATTTGCCTGCAACCTAGTTCAGAGCTTCCAGGCCAGTACAGACATGCTTGGGGAACAAACTCTGTGGCATCTCAGCAGCCCTCGTGGGAATGTGGGAGGATAACGAGCACTCCGTTATCAGGAGGAGGAATAAACACCCGGTGGCGAGTATTAGCCTCCACATAACCTTCTGGAACCCCGTGCTCATTGGGGGAGTATTCAGGGACTGTGGACTCTTTTCCCTTCCGCTAGCACAGGCCAAGGTTAGGACTTGGTGAGAGAGACCATCGGCTAAGAAGGCACAGCCTTCAGCTGTGAAATTCTTCTTGTACTGTGCTTCATAATACTCTGTGACCAGAAAATAGAAATTCCTTTGGCTGTTTTTGATACTAAGTATCAAGTATTTCATAACTAACATTCACCCAGTCCTATGCCAGGTAGAATCTGAGAAAAATATAGGTCCCGCTCTTAAGGAATTTGTGATCTCCCTATGGAGGCAAGAGAAAAGAAATACATTAGTTTAAGATACGGTATGCTATCCACCTTGAGTCATGAGCATTTCCATCATGGCCACACAAAATAACTAATTGTACTCCTTGACAGCAAAGATGCCAGACTTCATCTCATACAGTTTGGGCATGTTATCAGGAGAGACCAGTCCGTGGAGAAGGACATCATCTTTGGTAATGCAGAGAGTTAGCAAGAAAAGAAAAATGACTCACGGTGGCTTTAAAAAGTGGCTGCAACAACAGGCTCCAACATAAGGATGTTTGTGAAGCTGCTGCAGGGCCAGGCAGCGTTTTCTGGGGTTGTTCATAACGACACTTGGAGTTAGCACTGACTACTAACGGCTCCACGCAGCAACAGCAACCAAGACCGAATGTGCTTCCCGCAAACCACTCTTTATTATCTGGCCCTTGTTACGCTCCTTGAAGGAGCTTTGCTTCCAAAGAAGAAGCAACATGGATAGAGACTAATCTGGAGAAGACCCATCTGCTTCTGGCTCTCATGACAGAAGAACCCGAAGCCCCTAAATTCAGGATAAGAGTCTTGTGGGCTTATAGGAGAGTCAAGGGTTCCAGTCTACATTCTATTGGATCAAAAGGTAGACAACTGCTGTTGCTTCAAAGTTCACGAAAGCTGACATCTGGTTTCATTTGCGAGATCTCACTGAATGATAAAGATCACCCTGTGGTAGTAGTGTTGTTAACTATAATAACTGTGAGATTTCAGGTGCTTTTGTTTACTATGTTTCTCTTCATACCTTTATATGATCAACTTGAGCAGGTTTTATAAAATTCATCTAGCTGGTTAAAAACTAAACGAGAAACCCATAGCAGTTTGCTTGAGACCGTACTATATAATGCAACCATATTGTAACACAGAGCTTTCCCAGGCATTACCAAAGTAAAGACTATATTAATTTGGCCACATGAGCATAGAAAGACTGAGCTTGTGTATGTAGAATAATAGAAGAAATCTTTCCATGCTAGAGTCAATGAAGATTACACCGTGCTCTTTCATAATAGAGAGGTTTCTTTTTCCTCCTAATCGCTCTTTACCACCCAACTCTAACACTACTGAGCATTCAGATGCTGCTTTGGAAGTTCAGAGTAGATAGTCTATTCAAGGAAATGTAAATTTGGAATTCAGAATAAAAGCTGTGGACAGAGATCTTTCCGATATCGATCATCCAGACCAACCTCGGAAGGCCTGCAGACACTCTTGATCAATCCTCAAAGGCTCCGAATTGGGATACAACTTTAGGAATTACTATTTAGAAGAGAAACCTTGTGTACTGATCTTAGGTCAGAGCAGACCTGGCCACCTCAGTGTGACTGTGTTTTGTCCGCTGCTGCTCCTCTATATGTTCTTCTCCGAGGACAGCCGGTTTCCTTCTAGCCGTCTAGATGGGTCTAGACTCGCCAGCCGACTTTGTCCAGGGCCACCTGCTACACTTTAAAATTCAAGGGGTATTTAAGCTGTCCCACTAAGTGGCCTGGCATTTTTACATAATTTTTATGTGTATGATCTTATCAAGATTGATCCTCTCCATCATACTCAACTGGAATGCTGATTATTCCTGGGCGTAGCACTCCATTCCCATATCAGCCAGAAGCACAAATTGTACAAATCCTCATCAACAAAGGAATTGATAAATACATTGTAATATACTTTAGGATATGGATACAATACAAAGGATCTTTTATGGTCCAACATGAAGTACTCAGCTGCTAACCAAACCATCAGTGGCTCAAACCCCCCAGTGGTTCTGTGAGAGAAAAGAATCCGTCTTGGAAACCTATGGGGCCGTTCTCCTGTCTCTTAGGACTGAGTCATCAAGCTCTGTGCACTCAAGTTGATTCCAACTCATTAGAGACCCCACAGACAACAGAAGGAAGCTCTGCTCAGTCCTGCTTCATCCACACAGCTGTGGTTATGTTTAAGTCCATGTGGCGCCCACTATGTCGATTTTCTCCCCTGACCCTTTACTTTGCCCAGCATGATGGCCTTCTCTAGGGTTCTTCCTGCTAACATGCCCAAAGCACTTGCCTCTAAGAAACACTCTGGCTGTACTTCCTTCTCCTGGCAGTCTGTGATCTGTTCAGTATCTATGCCAGCACCACAGCTAAATGCACCAATTCTCCAGTCTTCTTTATTCTTTGTTCAGCTTTCACATGCATGTGAGGCAATGGCTTGGAGTCATTCACAGATCATTGTGATTACCCATCTGACTGCTAACTTCAAGGTCAGCAGTTAGAAACCACCAGCCACGGAAGAAAGACTTGCAGTCTCAGAAACCCTTGGGGGCAGTTCTCCATCTGTCCTCTAGGGTCTCTATGAGTCAGAATTGACTCGATGGCAGTGAGTTTGGTTTGGAGTTGGGTCAATCGCCCTCTGTTACTCCACAGAGTCACATCTTTGCTTTTTAATACTTTAAGAAGATCTTTTGCAGCGAAGTTACTCAGTGGATCCAAGTAATCTGAAATCCTTCAGCTCTTCAATTTTCTCTGTTTACCATGATGTTGTGATCGGTCTAATTGAGAGGACCTTTGTTTTCTTTGTGCCGAGTATTAACCATGCTGCAGTCTTTCGGATTCTCAGTAAGTGCCCGGATGCTCTCCACTTCCAGCTAGGAGAGTTGCATTGTCTACACAGCTTGAGTTGTTACGGAGCCCTTCCCCATCCGAGAAAGGCCACACTCTTCTTCATGTCGTTCGGCTCCTGGGATTATGTGTTCTGCCTACAGATTAAGTAAGTTTGATGAAAGGATACAGTGCGGGCACATGCCTTTTCTGATTTTTATCCTTGTAATATCTACCCCCTCATTCTGATCAAATGACTGCTTCTAGAATCTATGTACGGGTTTTATATGAGTACAATCGCGGGTCCTGGAAGACCCATTCTTCACAACGTTATTCATAATGTGTTATCCTTTGCATAGTCCATAAAGCATAAGCAAACATCTTTATAATATCTGTTCATCTGATATCATGATATCCTTAATTCCACAACCCCTTTTAAATATACCTTTAATTTCTTGTAGTTCCCTATTGATAAACTGCTGCAACCATTTTAAAATTAACTTCATCAACTACATGTGTGTTATTAATAATGGCGCTGACTACTTTCCACATTCTGTTGAATTACCTTTCTTTGGGATGGGCAGGCATACGGCTCTCTTACAATTGGCTGGCCAGGTGGTTATCTTCCAAAGGTCCTGCCATGGACAGTGAGAACTTCCAGCATTGCATCTGTTTGGTGAAACACCTTAACTGCTTTTTTATCAATTCCTGGTGCCTTGTATTCTGCCAGTATGTACAGTGGACTCTTTCTTTAATACCGTTGGTTCTTAACCACATGCTGCCCTCCGAACCGAATGACCACCAATCAGCTATTTGGGGGACAATGACTTTGTGTATGTCTTCTGCCTTCTTTTGATGTTTGCTATGTTGTTTAGTATTTTGACTCCATAATCTCTCAATATTACTACTCGAGGCTTAAATTTGCCCTTCCAGCCTCAAAGATGCCAAGTGTTTTCTTCTTTGTGGCTTTTCTAACTCCAAGACTTTGTATGTTTCGTTTCATTTATTTCATTATAATACTTTATGATTTTTGAGTTTTGGTCCATAGAATGGCCAACTGCAGAGATGAGTTTTATGTTATTTTATTAATTATTATAATTACACATCTTATGACAATCCATCATTCAATTGTATTAAGCCCACTTGCACATATGTTGCCAACAAGATTTCCAAAACATGTTCTTTCTACTTTTTCCCTTGGTGTCAGTTCCTCTTTTATCCCTTCCTTCCCCCACCCTCCCGCAGAGGTGACTTTTAAAGGAGTTTAGAATCCCAAGAGCTGGTCTTCGACTTGCCTTTGGGAATATTCTCTCCCTTCAAAAACCAAAGGAATACATCTAAAGCCAGCAAAGAAAAACTAAAGGAATAGTTTCTAACCAAGAAGCAGATCGTGTGGAATAAATTGAAGAGTTGGGTTCAAGGTGTGTCTTTTAAATGTGTAGAATTCAAGGAAAAACATTCCGTGAGCGAATACTGAGAAGCAATATTGTGGCAGTTTGGGGTATGAAAGGATATTGTGATAGAATCGGAAGGCTATCCATGCTCACGGGGAGCGGGGAAAGCTAAGAGGAGACTTTTTGCCCTAGAGTTAAGGTAATAGCAAGGGCTCAGGAGGGAGGGGGAGCGGGGAGGGAGGGGAAAAAAGAGGACTTGATGCAAAGGGCTTAAGTGGAGACCAAATGCTTTGAAAATGATGAGGGCAAAGAATGTACAGATGTGCTTTATACAATGGATGGATATATGAATTATGATAAGAGTTGTATGAGTCCCTAATAAAATGTAAAAAAATAATTTAGTGTTTCTTCATTCATTCAAGCCTGCCATAGGTCTCTGTCTAGCCTTACGCTCTGCCTATGAAAAGTCACAGTAAGCAAAATCAAAGAGAAAATCAAGGCGTCGTTCTCCACGACCCCAGCCTGCCCGCCATATACACATGCATTTTTAATCCACTCAAACTCCCTGCCAGTGAGTCGACCCCAACTCAGCAACCCTATGGAACAGGGGTCACAAGCACCCCTGCGGCATGTCTGAGACAGACCGGCTTCATCGGAGCGGGAAGCTTAATTTTTCTGCCAAGGAGCAAGAGCTTGGTGGTTTCAAACTGCCAGCCTTACCATTGGAAGCGCAGTGCATAACCCAGTACACCAACAGGGCTTCTCACTCTTCGGAATGTTGTTGCTACTGTTAGGTGCTGGCAAGCTGGCCCCACCCCTAGCGATCCTGTGTACAGCACAAGGAGATGTCGGTCTGCCCTGCGCCATTCCCACAGCTTCTTACGTGGAGCCCATTGCTGCAGCCACTGTATCAACCCATCCGGTCAGGGGCCTTCCTTTTCATTCCTGGCCCTCCCTTTACCAACCACGTGACGCCCTTTTCCAGGGGCTTGTCTCTCTGGACAACATAATCGTCCAAAGTACATGAAAGAAACAACATCCTCTCTCTAAGGAGCAATCTGCTTGCACTCCTCAGAGCGAGTTGCTTTTTCTCGTTGCCATCCGTGGTCCTTTCAGTATTCTTCGTCAGCGCCATAATTCAAGTGGGTCAATTAAAAAAGCATCAATTCTTCTTCAGCCTTCCTTGTTCAGTGTTCAACTGTCACATGCCTATGAGGTGACTGAAAAGACCTTGGGTCCGGTCTGCAAAGTAATATCCGTGCTTTGGCACTCTGGGAAGAAGTCTTGCAGCAGATTCCCTTCATGCCGTGCACCATTTGCTCTCTTCACAGCTGCTTCCGTGAGCAGTGATTGTGGATCCAAGCAAGATCAAATCCTTGACAACCTCCCTTTTCTTTGTGTCTCATGCTGGTACCTACGGGTCCAGTGGTGAGGATTTTGAGTTTCTTCATATTGGGGTGTAATCCCTACTGAAGTGTGCAATTTCTGAATCGTTCTCAGCAATGGTGCCATATAGGCTTGGCCAAATTTTCTACCAAGAGCTTCCTTCGTGGGCCTGCTTGTGCACACTCTTGGTGAGCACCGTAGAACTGAGTGTGCCGGCAAGCAAAGGTTGTGAGGTGACCTGACCAATATAGTCAATTGCCTACAAAAAATTACCTTGAAAGTTCCAGTTCAAGTTTTCAGCTTCCCTGGTCAGTGTGAGGCCTCGAAACCTCTGATGAGACACTTCATCCTTCACTCGGATGCTCACCCTCGTGGCTCCATTTCCTTCTGCAGCTCCTTTAGTGATTTCTATTGCTTCCTGGAATCTCATTGGATTTCTGCTGCACCCTGACTGGAGGTTCTTTCTAGCTTTAAAATTCTAGCTCATGAGTAAAGACAAGAAAAGTCAGGTAACTTTTCGCCCATCCCTTGTTACGTCTGGCAGTTGCCTCAGACGCTGGTTTAAAGATTGTCCCCAGTCATCAGTCAACATCCCTGACTCAGACAGCCCAGGTTATAACGATCTGATCTGAGTGTGGCTCTGGTTTGCTTTGAGCTGTGGAAGAACTGGACATAGCTTAAGCAAAACGCAGGTATCAGAACTCAGAGACATATTACTTGGTTCATCTCTTTTGTCTGGCATGAGAGCAATTATGGGGAGCAACAGAGACCTGCGTTCTTCGCATCTCTTCTGTTTGAGAAGTAACACGGAGTAGTAGAGGGCATCTGCAGTTTGGGAATGAAAGTGACTTAAATTCAGACCCAAGCCCTGCTATTAACTAACTTTGTTAACTTGGGCAGGTCCCTCTGACATCTTAGTCACATTCTTAGAATGGAGCTCCTAATACCCTCTCTTACAGAATTGTTGTAGAGAATAAACTGTCTATTTAAAAGGAGCCCCTGGGTGGCACAAACAGTTAATTGCTCAATTATTAATCAAGAGGATGACAGTTCAAGCCCACCCACATGTGCCTTAGAAGACAACACAAGCTACTGTCAACAGATCCCAGCCTGAAAACCCTGTGGAACACAATTCCACCCTGCGCACTTGGGGTCCCCGTGAGTGAGTGATGAGTGAGTGAGTGAGTGAGTGAGTGAGAGAGTGAGTGATGAGTGAGTGAGTGAGTGAGTGAGTGAGTGAGTGAGTGAGTGAGTGAGTGAGAAGTACTGGCTAGCAGCGAGCAGCCACACCACAGAGAGCTATTTGTTTGCCCCACCAAGCCACTGCTGCCCCGCTTCCTCTGCGACATCGACAGCCTCCTGTCTCCTCTGCCTCATGATGTGGCTTGACCTGATCTGAACAGTGGTTTTCGAAATGAATTCAACTAGCAGAGAAGGAGCGGCGGGTAGGCAGGGAAGCAGCCCTGCTCTGTCAGAGGGCCTACTGTGGGTCTGGTGCAGGTGCTCCTCGGAGGCAGCAGCGCCTTGGGGAGCTGTCTCTTCCTGAAGGCCATTGGTTTACCTTATTCTCAGGCGTTAGTGTTTGAAGCAGCCTTGAAAACATTGGCTGAGACATGAAATGATTTTATTTTAATATCAACCTTATTCACGCTTTCTGAAACAGGAAGGTCAGCCCAGCTGGTAGACAGAAGGGAGGACTGTTGATGATGTCAATTAACTTGGTAGATCCTCATAAAGCAAGAAGGAAATAGGCTGTGAGAACATGAGATGCATGATGTGTTGTTTGATCTTCCCTCTGTCCTATCTGCTTCAAAACACTAAGCAAGAGTTGCAAACGCGCGGATAAAGGAGTGGCTGGTATAGCAGTGTTTGGGGGTGGGGGTGTTTTAGATCATTTTATTGGGGGTTATTGCAGCTCTTATGATAATTCTTACATCAATGGTATGAAGTTGGCATAGTGTTTTTAAACAACTGAACTTGAACATCTTTAGGAGGGCTATGCCCTCTCTTGTCCTCATAGCCTACACAATTCTGTATCGATTTCACCTGACTGATTTATACGTTTGAATTACTTGTCTGATCACTGGAGGCCGTTGGTTTGGAAAGCCCCACCTCATGATGACTTTTTAGGTGTCCTCTGCCCTCCTCCAACACGTGAACTTTCAAATTCTTTGATTGGACATGACACAGTGCTGTCCCTTCCTCCCTCATACTGTTGCCACCATACTAGTCCAGATCCTCTTTACCTCAGGTCTTGTCTGAAAAAAATGTCTCCTCAAATCTATTTTTATTTGTTTTATCTCAAATTTATTTTGCTAAGTAAACTGCTACTGAAATATTACTACTTCCCGTGGCATATAAAACAAAGGGGGGAGGGGGAGAAAGGAGTCCTTAGTCTGCCAGCCAGTGATCGCCACAGTCCAACCCTACCTACTACTACAACGTCAGCGTTTCCACTAGAGCTCCTTTAGGCTCCTTGGCTTTCATCCAAATAGCAGACCACTGAGCCCTTGCAAAAAGCCCGAAAGGGGAGGGAGAAGCCAAGCCTTGATATTCAGACACTCGTGTGCCCCACTCCTGGCTCTGTCCCTCCCTTGGTATGTTCCTTTGTGCCCACTCTTCTAATGCCGTGTGGCCTCTCTTTATTCATCTACAAAATGGAAATACCCACCTCTTAGTCCGTTGCTTTCCGTACAGATTAAATGAAACAAGGAAAGATTCCTTGCCCAATATCTATTACATAGTAAGTGTTCAGGAAAGTCAATTTCCTTCTGCTCTCAGACATATCTCAGCTATTCCTAACGTGTGGCTTCCACCATTCTCCTTGGAATTCCTTCCATGTTCTTCTCCGTTTATTTAGGTTATGCCCTCCTTTTTGGCAAGCTCAAAACCAACCCCCAACTCATTGCCATCAAGTGGGTACCCACTCATATAAACCCTATAGGGCAGTGAGGAGCTGTACCTGGGGGAACCCAGACTAGAACACCGTTTTTTGAGGGGGTGGGAAGTGGCTTTCTTGATATAGTATTCACAAACTATGCACCTCCATGGTTAAATCGCCTTTTTGTACTTAAATACTTTTATTGGGGGCTCCTACATAGCTTATCACAATCTGCACATTCATCTATTGCATCAAGCACATTTGTACATATGTTGCCATCATCATTTTCAAAGCATTTTCTTTCTACCTGAACCCTTCATATCAGCCCCTCATTTTTCCTCCTCCCCCCCCATGAACCCTAGAAAAATTATAGATTATTATTTTCATATTTTACATTGTCCTCTGTCTCCCTTCACCCACATTTCTGTTGTTCGTCCCCCTGGAGGGAATTATATGTTGCTCCTTGTGATGGATTCCCCCTTTCTCCCCCAGTCTTCCCCTTATCCTCCTGGTATCTTTATTCTCATTGTTGCTCCGGAGGGGTTTCTCTCTCCTGGATTCCCTGTCTTGTGGGCTCCTGTCTGTAGCAGTGTGTATGCTCTGGTCTAGTCTGCAAATCGCTTTTAAGATGAGCTGTATATACATAATCACAATCAGTTCCAGTAGGCTCCCGACCCGAGACTGTAAGTCCGGGGAGTAGAAAGCCTGCTGGTTGGCAGAGTGTGACTGTAGTTCTTTGGTCTTTTCTTGCTCTTCACGGCAGTGCTCACTGCTTGGGCCCCTCATCTGACTCTCAAGAGCATGCACCGTACTTGATAGTACTTCTTATGAACTTTGTATACCCCCTATTTTGAAAATTAACTAGAGATGATTCATTAACATAAGACATAATTGGTAAACTACAATTGAAAGGAAGGCAGGGACTTAGGCTTAAATTTATTTTGTGCAGTCTTTATCTTGCAAAACTCTTGAAAATTGGAGAATTTAGAAGGCAAAAAAAAATCTCTTGGTGATTGTGAACCATTCCTTATCTAATACCTTTTTTAAAAAATGTTTAATTGTGTTTTCAGTAGATGTGGCTTACACTAAACAATTTTTATATAGTGTCTTCATTGACATTGGTATATATATATGTATATGTATATATATTGACATTGGTATATATATATATATATATATATATATATATATATATATATATATTTCAATCCAAAAGAGAGTGGAAAATAGAACAAACTAGGAATAGGTTCAAAAGGAAAACAAATGATAAGATGTTAACTTTTAGCCTACGTGTATCTGCAGTTATTTACTTTCAGATGTACGCTGTCTGCGGGCAGGGCTTGGCACATCCCTGGCCAGTGGTCTTCAGAAGTGGGGGCGTATTCCCGGGGGTGGGCTGTCTCTGCAAATGGATTTTGAGCTTTCACTGCTATCCATAGTCTCTTCACACAGGATGCTCAGAATTTAAGCTCTAGTACATTTTCTTCCTCTGATCTTGAGTTTTGTTACTTAATACCTTTTTGATTGATCCATTGATTAATTCAATATGTAGACAACCTGCGGAATGAAATTTTGAATTGGAAACTCAATAAATCTCCAGCCTCTCAAATTTAAGTGACCAAAATAGATCTTAGGTGCAATTAGGATTGGGCTCAGAGCCTTAAGACATTCCTTGTCTGTCTGGTGCTGAGCTTTTCATCCAGACCCAAGCCATTCAGATTCTAGCTTATTCTAAACCTGTTCCCGGCTTATTGTCCTTTGATGTTAATTTTTTTTCTTACATCCATCACAAGGTTCCTGTTCTTTAATTTGCAATAATGACTCACATAAGACAAGAAGTATTTCTGCAACTATTTATCTTAATGTGTTCATTTTTAGAAGTGAGTTTAAACCACTGTTTCTTCTTGCCTTTAGAGTAGAATTTTAATGGGTTTGGTGTGTTATATACTGGCCATTTTACCTTTTTAAAAAATCATTTTATTAGGCGCTCATACAATCCATATATACATCAATTATAAATCCCTACACCCATCAATTGTGTAAAGCACATTTGTACATTCATTTCCCTCATCATTCTCAAAACATTTGCTCTACACGTAAGCCCCTGGCATCAGGTCCTCAATTTCCCCCTCCCTCCCCGCTCCCTACTCCCTCATGAATCACTGTTCGATGCCTCCCTTCACCCACTTTTCTGTTGTCCATTCCCCAGGGAGGAGGTTATATGTAGATCCTTTAATCAGTTCCCCCTTTCCACCCCAACCTCCCTCCACCCTCCCAGTATCGCCCCTCTCACACTGGTCCTGAAGGGATCATCCACCCTGGGTTCCCTGTGTTTTCAGTTCCTATCTGTACCGGTGTACCTCCTCTAGTGTGGCCGGATTTGTAAGGTAGAATTGGGATCGTGATAGTGGGGGTCGGGGGTGGGAAGCATTTAGGAACTAGAGGAAAGAAGTATGTTTCATCGTTGCTACACTGCACCCTGACTGGCTTGTCTCCTCCCCGCGAAAAGTGTTCTTGCATTGAGGGAGTACTTGAGTGGAGGCCCAATGTCCTTCTGCTACCTTAATACTAAACCTACACATATATAGATCTATTTCCTAAACCTATACATATATAGATCTATTGCACGTAGATCTATTTCCACACCCTAATATATAAATATATTTACATATGCACATGCCTTTATTTAGACCTCTATAAATGCCCTTGCCTCCTAGCTCTTTCCTCTATTTCCTTTTACTTTCCTCTTGTCCCACAATCATGTTCACCCTTCATTTGAGTTTCAGTAATTCCTCTCGGCTACATTACCCATGATCAAGCCCTACCAGGCCTCCCAAACTCTCCTCACTACCGATTTGGATCCCTTGTTGTTCCCTTGTCCCTAGGTTTATTAACACCACTTCCTTTCCCCCCAGCTTCCCCTCTCCCATGCCCCCCCCCCCGGAACTGTCAGTCCCATTGTTTTCTCCTCCAGATTGTTCATCCAGCCTATCTTATTTAGACAGACCTGCAGAGATAACATGCACAAAAACAAGACAGTAAAACCAAGCAACAAAATAAAACAAAACAACCACTTTTATTATGAACTCTTAATAGTTTTCCCTGCAGATAGCTTAAGTGTCTCCACACGTTTTGATTAACCACTACTGTTGTTTAAAAATACTTTAAGTACACTGAATATATTGGCGTGTATAATAATTTTAATAAATTATAATTAGATCTTTAAAAACTGCAAAACGTATTACCACATACCCTGTCTTATCCATTGCAGACATTGGTATTGTATGTGTATATACATGTACTAATATTATTACTTTTTTTGTAATTTAAGACTCGGGAAGCTGACTTAGCCAATTCAATTCACTTGTTATTGTTTTTACTTCATAATGTGAATGATAAAGAGCTTGTGCTGTGATTAGAAGATTTGTGGGTTTTGCAATTCTCATGATGTTTGCTTATACTTATATTGTTAATATTATATTTAATCCATGGTTTCATTGCAGGGGTACTTTAAATAAAACACACACAAACCAGCTTTTTTGTATGAATGGTTGCAAGTTTACAGAACAGAACCGTTTTCCTTTGACCAATTCATAATATTTTCTTTTTATCTCCTTGATTGCAGTCCCACAATGTGACATCACTTATCCCACTGCCCACCTGTGTTGCCTATTTCCATTACTGTTCCTATCCTAACCCTTCTGAACTCTGTCCTTCGTTGAAAAGTTGACTATTCCAGGGTGTGTGTGCCCCAATGATAGACGTTATTGTTCCCCTAAATATGCTGTCTGGCTGAAAATTGGGCCAGGTCATTTCCAGACCTGAAGGGTGACCAAGTGCCATCGTCTCTGGTGTTCCACAACCTCGGTCTGAGCAGTAAGTCTGGCCTATTTGTATGACTTTGAGTTCTGGTCCGTGTTTCTCTCATTCTGTCTACGACTTTCTGATGTGATCCCTTTCAGAATAGTTAGCAGTGACAGTCAACTAGATCTTCTGCCCTTAGGGTTATGGAGATGGATGTTCGTCTGGTCTAGTAATCCACTGGACTCATTGTTTCCACGTGCCTTTTATTTTCCTCAATCTTCTTTCCTGTGAATAAGGAAAGACCAATTGTTGTTACACCTGACACAATCACTCAAGAACATTTAGGACCAGAGTCACTAGTCACCAAAGTAAGATACAGAAAATTGTCCTTGCGGAATATGTCATGAAAATTGACCTCGGTGATTCCAGAGATCTTGGTCTTGAGCTGTCTAACTCAGGACTTGTACCCTCATGGGGTTTGATTATGTTTAAGAAGCTTTCAAACTTTGCCTGGTAGAGGTGCTTGCTTATTTGGCCGTAGAGGGAAGATAGTGTAGTTAACTCAGGAATGCAGCCCCTTCATCACTTACCTAAGTACTGTAACAAATCACAGTATGCTGAAAGAAAATGAACAGTGTGGCCCCAGTCCTCCCGGTGATCGTTATCTCCTTCTCCCACCACATCTGTGACAGTACCTGCATCCCCAGCCCACATTAGGCTGCCTTTCCCAGCCTAATAAGGGGCCACTCAATCAGCCCATGGCCGGGGCCTCCCATCCTCCCCTTGAACCTGTATGTATAATACGGTCATTATCACCTATGGCGATGATCGCTTTGCCTTCTGCTCTCCCGCAGCAGCACAGATACTGTCTATGAGGAACAAATGGCCCGACAGGACAGGCTCTGACTTAAAGGAATGCTTGATGCTGACATATTTTATTGGAGAGTCTTCCCTCGGGCACCAGCTGATGACCATGGGAGAGCCTTAAGTAACCCTATCTTTTCTTTTTACCAAGGTAATCTCAGGGGTGAAAAGTTTAGACTGTAAGCATATAAACCGACATTTATGAGGCAAATAAATATTTCTCAGGATGATGTTCCCTTTCAGAGGAAGCTGCTGATGTGCAGTTGGCCTCTGAGAAAGCGCTTACTGAAATCTCCATCCTCCTGGCAACCAGGCTGGAGGAACAACAGGGAGCTACACAGCCACTGCTTGCCACTGCACCTGCCTTTCAACGAGAGGGAAGAAGAGAGACCAGGCTTTGCTGGGAGACTCTGGAGCTGGCCTACAGGCAGCTCTTGTTGCAAAGCTGAGGCTAAGGCAGGGTCACCTCGATCCCGAGAGATCCAGAGACACACAGCAGCACTTCGTACTGCAGGTCCAAGTCAGTGGAACACGTGAAGCCTTCCTCTAGATTTTCTGGGCTTATTTCCACAGGATGGTGTCCAGGCGTGAAATTTAACTCTTTTGACGTAAACATACGCACATACTCGGTTGGGAATAGTGTGTTGTAATGGTGTTGATTAGCATCGAGTTGGTTTCATGGATGGTGCTCTGGAACTAGATCTCCAGGCTTGTCTTCCTAGGCACCTCTGGGTGTACGTTCAAACTACCAACCTTTCCGCTAGCTAGTAGTTGAGCACTTAGTCATTTGCACCACCCAGGGACACTTGGGAACAGAATAAAAATAACTCACTCTTACTGCCATCAAGCCAATGTTGACGCATAATGACCCCTGTAGGGCTGGGTAGAACTGCCCCAGTGGGTTTCTGAGACTAAATCTTCACAGGAGTAGAAAGCCTCATCTTTTTCTCATGGAGCTGCTGGGGGTTTCAAACTGCTGACCTTGTGATTAGTGGCCCAGGGGGTAACCACTGCACCACCAGAGCACCTTTTTTGGGAACAGAATAGACTTGGCTAAAGATTAAGATTGCTTTGGGGTTGGGGAGGGGGGTGAGAAGGGAGGCTTTATTTCACATACTGTACTTTTCAATTCCAAGCCGTTCGCATTCAAACTAGAAATTGAGCACTTCCCTTCTCGCACCAGCCAAGGGCTCTTGGTAACAGAATATTGGCTTAAAGATTGAGATTGAAGGGAGTGATTTTGTAGGGGAATTGCGTCACACACAGACTGCACCGCTAATGTCTTTGTTTTGAAAAGTCCCTTACTGCACATTCCAGGTGCCTTTCATTGTCTGTGGCCACAATACCATCAGGAATTTCCTTCTTCGACTTCTCTGCAGATCAGCGCCCTGTCACTCAGCCAGAGTGACAGCAACAAAATAGAGTAGCAAGTCCTTCCCCACCTCTCCCAGATGCCTTAGTACATCGAGGCTTCAACCAGGCAAAACACGTCCTCAAGCAGGCTTCTCTCCCCAGAAAGGATTTTGGTGCTGGCTGTTAAGATCATGTTTTTGCCACCGTAGAAGGTGGCTGACAAGGGTCTCCCAAAGGCCAGTTTCTTTCTTTTCTCTTAGTAGGTAGTAGACATCTTACACTTTAGAGCCCTCTGCCCTGTATTAGAGGTAAGTTCAGTGAAGAATGAGGTCGTAACATTTTAGACTTTTCAGGGCATGAAACCTCCTTTGGAATGATTTAATTCTACTGTAGTTCATAAGCAGCCATAGGCGTTATCCTTTTAACATGAAAAGTTCTTCTGAAATGACTAGAAAGCACAAACTTTCCTACATCAAATTTCTTCAACGACACACCTGTTTGAGGAGCATAATTCTCTATAAGACTCAGTGTGCCTATCCAAGAGACATTGTATAGCTATAGGTCGGAGTATGGAGGTCCCCAACCTTGACCGGGTCCTCAGGAGTGACTGCGATTGTGGAAAATGTTAAAGACAGACAGACATCAGGGCACAGGGGATCCTCGCCCTATGTCAGGACTGAGAGACTGAATGCATTTTCCAATGGGTATATATAATGGGACTCACAGATCTTTCAAAAGGCATACATGTCATGCAGAGAATATATTACATAGTCAGTGGGTAATATCATAAGCAGGTAACATAATAAACAAGCAATGAGGTGAGTCACATCTTGACCTAGTGCCAGTTGACCTTGAATGCCCCTGAGCCCTCCCCAGGGGAGCAATCTGTGATCCGTATCAGAAGAGGACATCAGAACAGTGTGGGTCAAGGTATAAAACCTGATTGCTCTTATCTAAGATAACCTTCAGGCATAGTGAGTAGCCAGAAGCAAGTATGAGCCATCTTTTATAGCAGCTCTTTTATGACTGCTCCTTAATGGAGCGCTGTTGCCCCGCTATTGGGGTGTGTGTGGGAGGGGGGCACATTATATGGCCTGGAGAACGTGTATTTGAAAATGTCTCTATCTCGGAACAATGGAGATCTTTCTCAAAATGAGGCTAGTTTTCCATGCCTGTGGTTACAAGTGTAAAAACAGGTTAAATACTTTCTACCAAGTCCTCAGTTTACCACAGATTATGCATATATACTTGTGTGTGCATGTTTATTCAAGAGCAATGATTTTTATCCCCGCAAGGGAGAATGGTTTGTGGCTTTTGTCAGTATGTCTGTATCTGTGCCCGCTTGTCTAGTTAACTCCTTTGTTCCCCATGGAATCTTTACAAACATGCTTAGGAAAGCGAGGCTTTTTTGAGCATGGATTTCTCCAATCACCCACTTAGGAGACAGTACTCTTGTTTGGTGTCACCTTCTTCTTCACACGCACTCCTTTTACTGCTGGTCAGAGGATTTCACCCATTTGGAAGTTTTTCACAACATATCCAGACAATGTCATTCTTGTGACAATGTTAGTTCACTTATTGTAATTCTGTTGAACATGTCCCTCTGACTGACTGCTAAGAATCTAACCATGCTGTGGACAAGTCCAAAGGAGAAAGATCCCATCCTCGGGGAACTCCCAGGCTATATGAGAGCTGAGTCCTATGTCCCAGGAATTAACAATAAAGGCAGAGTCTCTCTCTTCCCGTATGAGTAGGTGTGCTATGAATTGGTAACACACACAGGTTCAGTCGGAATAAGTCGGGCATTCTTTACAAGGCTCATTTGCACTTTCACAGTTCTTTAAACAGTTCTTTCTACCTTTCAGAATATCCTCAGAATCCTTGAATCTTTGGCTTAACTTCTAATCCTTTTTGTTTTTAATTAAAAGATCATTTTATTGAGAGGTCTTATAGCTCTTATAACAATCCATACATCCATTGTATCAAGCATATTTGTGCATATGTTGCCGTCATTCTTCTCTAGACATTGACTTTCTTTTGAGCCCTTGGTGTCAACTCCTCTTTTTCCCTCCTTCCTCCTTCACTTGTAATTCGTAGGTGAAGACTTCCTGCTACCTCTTTACTCATGACCAATGCATCTATCCAAAGTGCTTACTTCATTTTCTTCTGGACATGTGGGTGTACCAACAAAGATCAGTCAAGTCCTTCCTTGTCTCAGTAGTATCTCATTCTGAGGTCTGTCCTGGAGCCTTGCATTAGTTCTGCCCATGTAACACTAACTTCTTCTCCACAAGTAGTTAGCTTGCTGTGTGACTAAATGAACAGCTATGGAAGCCATTTCTACTGTGTAACTTGTGAGTTTCAGCGAGCTGCTTCGCTTTTCTGGGCCTGGATCCTCCCACCCCCATGAAATCAGAAGTCTACTTTAAGCCTTATGATGTCACAGAGATTCTGAAGTAACCAAGAAGTATAGCAGAGGCAGCTTGAGCATCACCAAAGCCCTAGTTAAAAGTCATAGAGACAAAAGCTACACAGGAGGCTCCCCTGCTTCCCCCAAAGTGTTCTTTCACAGTATCCTGCTTAATGTAAACTGGTCTAAAATGCCTTTTCTCATGATATCCTTTCCTGTTTGTACACATTTGTATATAATAACCAGTAATTGCATAATTTACATTTTCAACTGGTCTATGTAGCTTAGAAGGTATCACATAAACTACTACTCTTGTTTAGTTCCCTGGTGCTGCTAAAAACTGTTAAAAATAAATCCCCTGCTAAAAACTGTTAAAAATAAATCCCCTACACACTCAAGTGTAAGTCTACCCGGATATCAGCTGAGGAACCTAATTTTACCACAAAAACTGCATTTAAAATGTGCTGAAAAACTCAGCTTATACTCGAGTTTATATGGTATATAAATAAAACTGAATTTGAGATCAGAGCATTGTTTGTATTTGGTTAAATTCTACCTTTGATCAAATCAGCCCCAACATATGGTCTGTCCTATTCTGTAAATGTCAAATTCCACAAGTTTTAATATGAAAGGCTTCAAAAATGAAGAATATGATCATTAATGAGGGACAGAGTTATAGAGTGAATTCCAGGAGATATTGTAAATGAGGTGGGGAAGCCACGTGTAGATGAGTATACACAGTGTACTACTTTCCAGATGAGAGCAAAGAGGATATAAGAAAATATGTATTGTGATCGGTTACCCCTTTCTCCCTCCACCTTCCCCTGCCCCTCCTGGTGTCAGTACTCTCATTATTGGTCCGGAGGGATTTATCTTTCCTGGATTCCCTGTGTTTTGAGTTTGTATCTGTACCAGTGTACATGCTGTGATCTAGTCGGATTTATAAGGTAGAATTGAGGTCATGATAGGTGGGGCAGGGAGAAAGCAATAAAGAACTAGAGGAAAGTTGTATGTTTCTTCATTGCTATACTGCACCCTGACTGGCTCATCTCCTCTTTGTGACTCTTCTGTGAGGGGGGGAGGTCCAATTGTCTACAGATGGACTTTGGGTCTCCAGGGGGGACGGACAACAGAAAAATGGGTGAAGGGAGACAACAGTCAGTGTAAGACATGAAAAAAAAACTTATCAAGGGTTCATGAGGGAGGGAGAGTGGGGGAGGGGAAAATGAGGAGGTGATACCAAGGGCTCAAGTAGAAAGAAAATGGTTTGAAAATGATGATGACAACAAATGTGCAAATCTGCTTGACATAATAGATGTATGAATTGATTGTGATGAGTGCTGTCCGAGCCCCCAGTAAAATGATTTAAAACAGAAAATATACATCCCTGAGCTCATTTCTGTAAGTGACAGGTAAACTGGAAACTAGATAGGTTACCTACCAGGGGAGGTGGGCAAGATGTCTATAAAAGGGTACAGGCAGTGAGGGCCGGGAAGAGGTTAGCAAAGATGCAGAGGACTGATACATTTCTCAATATTCCTTTCTGTGTAGTTCTGACTCAGAGTAATAGTACTGGTTACTCCAGAATAAATAACTACTTAAAACCAGGGAGAATCGAGGGGAATCCAAAATGGAGCACAAACCGAAAATGAACCTACCTAATTGTGTTATATTATCTATGTAGATTTCTCACCCCAATTAAAAGGAAAATAAAAATGAACTTAACCAAATTACAAAGGGATAAAACAATCATATTGAAAGGGGAAAGGAAGAAAAGCACTAAAAGGTATTTTGAGTAGAAAGTGTGAGGCTAAGGAGGAGCTAATCTGCATACAAGTACTGCGTTCTAGTTGGTAAATGTGTTTCCCCCGGGAAGCGGGCTAGCGGTTCTGCTGGTGTTGATGATGAAGGCCTGGGCCTCACTGTCAATTAAAGGAGGATAAATAAAGTTAGAATGAAACTTGTAGTGCTGGACTGGACCTTGGAGATGTCATTGCGAACCATAATTTATATATCCTAATAGACACAAATGAACACAATGTGTACACATGCGTTAAATATAATACGCATACATGGGTTCTCCAGTTATGTCAGCTGAGAGGGTCGAGAGGCAGTGGCACCCCAGTAGGAATAAGCACACCAAGCAATCCGACTTGGTTTCTAGATGCCATTTTCCAATAGAAAGAGTCAGGGCAGACGTGGCTGACCCTAGGGCTGGGGCAGGAAATGTATAAGATGTGTCTGGAGCATATTGTAGGGCCAGAAATCCAGAGAGTCTCAAAAAAGCATGTGACCTGTGGCCAGTACACTGGAGAGCCAATCTGACCGACGTCCCAGTGACCAACACTAAACAATTTGAACAGCAAAGTAATAATGGTATTGGATTGCACTCCATAGGTAAAATAAATTCCTATGAGATCATGCTGACATATGTAATGGAATAAATAAATAGAGGAGAAGGAACCCCCCAAAAAACAGTTGCCCTGATCTTTGCTCTTAACCACTTCGCTTTCCTTCTGACTGGACCACCTCTACTTCTTGGTGACCATTGCTTTGATTGTGTTTCATCTTTAGGATCATACTAGTGAAGCCATGTTTCATCGTCTATCATAATTCTTCCAAGAAATACTGAAGCATCTTGATCCCATTTGTGTAAAATCGGTATAGAAAAGTCTGTCCCTCTCTACAGCTAATTTGGGCACTTTGGGCATCTATTGAGCAGATAGTCTGCTTAACTGCTTTACATAATTTTTCAGAATTATGTAAATTGAACCAATTGAGATGGCTAAGGTGTTGGGTATTGTTTCTGTTGTTAATCATCAGCCCTTTTCCAAGATGAAATCCTTGACAACTTCAATCTTTTCTCCATTTATTATGATGTTACCTATTGGATTTTTGTATTCTTTGCATTGTGTTGTTGGAAAGTAATGACATGCTTAAAACAAAAGGTTGGGGGACTGTCACAAGAACACAGGTTCTACCTTGTAGGACTACCTTCCAGCCAAATCTGGGTCACTGGAACCACAAAAGTAATTAGGTCTAACAGTAGACAGAAGTCACTGGAAAAAGAAATAGATAAATCAGTGGAGGAGACGGGAGAGTACTTGTTCATCTTAGAATGCTAAATGGCAACTGGCAACTGTGGAATGAGTTGGAATCATTGATTTGAAACCATCCTAGTAAATATCGGATCAGGCAAGAATCAATGGTTGCCCAATCTAATGGGAAATGTTAATGAAGAGCAGGATATCTACATGTTCTTCAAGTTATCTCTCTACAAATTGCTTGTTTGTAGGAAAGCATAATCACTAGACAGTAGCAAAATCAGACAACCTCTTTATTAGGTGATCAAAATTAACATCACCACTGTGGGTCAAATGAACATTACATGTCTCTAGATGTGATGCTCTGAGGATTGAACTTTGATCATGTAGATTCTGTCTAGGAATGCATATTATAATTCCATCATTAGAGAAACCCAGGTGGGGGGAAAAGGAAGAAGTATCAATAACATGAAGGGGAAAAAAAAGATAATGGAAACTCTGGATTCCTAGATCAAAAGAGATTCAAGGGGCCAATACCCAATTCTAGACTAGATCATGTACTGGGGGAGGGAGGAGTGCTCATGACAAAAAAGAAGAAGAAGAAGAGGAGGAGGAGGAGCGCAGGCTGTGGAAGATATTATTGGGTCAGTCTCCACAATTAGAACACAGATAGCATGAATCTTAATTCACTGAAGCTGATTATTGTACTGTGGTTACATAGTAAAATGTTCTTCATTCTTCACAACACTGAAGTGTTAGGGAATAAAAAGCCATGATACATGCAGTTTACTCTCAAATATTGTGTGTGTGGAGAGAGACAGAGAGAGAATACATATGATAGAACAGGTATATTGAAGTGTAGCTCATGGATGAGTTTGAGTAGAGGTATCGGGTCTATAAACTATTCATATTATTACAATTTTCTGATACATTTAAAATTCATGGCAAATGAAAGCTTTAAAAAACACTGTGATTAGTGATTACTATAACTGGTTCTGCATTCTTGGGAGAGCATTGATTCTGATCTAACAAGGTTTTTGCATCTAGAGAAGCTAGATGGTGGCTGGGAGAATCCAGTTCACCTTTGAAAGTCATAGTCTGGGTTGACAAAACAGATCTACTGGTTTTTTTGACCACTTATGCTAATGTATGAATCCAGTAAAACCATCCCCCTAGTTAGCTAACTTAGTTAAGTAGCCCCAGACTCCATTCTGTATTCATCTTGGTCAGAGGAAGAGATTGTTGCAGTGTGCCATTGAGTCGATGCTGACTCATAGCAACCCCATAGAACTGCCCTATGGGGTTTCTTACACGCATAAAGCCTAGATATAACCATCCTAGAAGACTGTGGAAATCTACAGGCTTATCTTGATTGAGCTTAATAAAGTTGAGTTGCTTCCAGGCTTAGAATGGGATTAATTAGGTAGCTTGTCATCCCAGAATGTATAGGCTCAGCACTGGTATTGAGAGATTTCGGCAGGAAGATAAAAATAGAAATTCTAAGACAGGACTTTGCCAAGAACTGCCTGCCCTTCATCTTCTATTGATGATTTACCCAGGTCTCATCAACCAGAAAGATATGATGCTCCGTTGACAAACTAGAAAATACTGAGAGCATTAACTGCATCACAGAAATCAGGACTCATTAATAGGGAAAGTAGCTCATAAGCATATATTTATCTTTTATAAATGTACATGTATGTTATCTATCTCATATACACATGCATTTATTAAATTTATTGTATTTATCATACATACACCTGTATATTTGATAAACATACATATATTTAAAATAAATCTACCTTCTCTGTGTTTAAGTATATATGTGTGTGTGTAGTGTTCACATCTAAGAAGTTATATCTATAATAGTTTTAAGAAATTCGATTTTTTAGTTTTTCCAGTTAAACTCGTTTGTAATTTATTCATTTTTATTAACTTTGGTGGGCAAACAGCAAAAGGGTTGTTAAATTTTGTTTTGATTTTAACTTGTGAAAAGAGAAAAATTATATAGAGGAAATGCTATCCTTTTTCAGAATGGTTTCCCCCCTCAGATTTGGGGAAAGGCATAACCAAGCCTGCAAATCCTAGTACTAGAAGCATTGTAGAACAGGGGACACAAGGGGAGGGGAATCTGTGGCACTTCCACAAAAGCAAACAAAGAGAAGCACCTGGCGTGGCCTTTAAAGTCATAACTACCAACATCCGAGTAGGCAGCAAGGACAACTCCCTTGTGAAGGAGAGCGCCGTGAGCCTTTGAGGCAGCTAGAAGCAGTGGTAGAGGCCACCTGAAGAAGAGATGTGATCTAAACGAGGCCTGAGAGGGCCCTTTGGGCCCTGCTAGCCCAGACCCATCAATATGTCTGTCTGCCTGTCTCTCTCCCGCTTGTTCTCCTCGTCTACATTCCTTTCTTGGCTGTGAGTGTAAGGGATTTTCTCAGTTGAAGGTTTGGGATTTTTACTAATTCCCAAGGAAGGTCCTAAGGCCACCCACCATGCTTGTTTGTCCAACTGCGCAGTGAGGACAGGTGAGGGATGAAGGCTTCCCCAGAGCCCAGGCAACAGCGTTGGATTTCACTGGCATTTTCGGCCTTTTAACCTTTCTTCTGTGCAGAGAAACAGCCATCTGCTTGTACTCCCATCTCTTGGAAGGAAGAAATAGGGACATGTTTGAGTCCGAGAGCACCTCTGTGTATGCGATGGTTGGAAAGGCTGCTTTGAGGGCTCACAGGGAGACGAGCACAAGAGCTTTCCTGTCATCGCACGCACTTTTGAAATCCACTGATGGCTTTCATCTTACTTACAATGTCCGAATATTTGCTATGCCTAAGGCTACAATTGTGATCAATAGGGAAAGCCTTTGACAGAATTCATGTAGATTCTTCAGGTCAAAATCTCACTCTACTCTCAGAGCTCGTTGCGAGCTGATGAAGTGCTGAAAGCACTCAGTCACCTGTGCCAGGAAATGTCAAAGACAGCTACTTGGCCAACTGACTGGAAGAGAGCTGTGTTTGTCCCCGTTCCGAAGAAAGGGGGCCCAAGAGAACGCTCAAACTATAGAACCATATCACGGAGGCTGTGTGCCAGGGAAATTTTGCTTGAGATCATCCAACAATGGTTGCAGCAGTATATTGACAGGAAGCTACCAGAGGTTCAGGTCAGATTCAGAAGAGGACGTGGAACAAAGGACATCATTGCAGATGTCAGATGGGCCATGGCTCAAAACAGAGAATACCAGAAAGAGGTTACTTGTGTTTTATCAACTATGCCAGGCCATCCGACTCTGTGGATCTTAACAAACTATAGATAACCTTGAGGAGAAGACTAGGAATACCAGAACACTCGATTGTGCTGGTCTTAGTCTGGGTGGACTAGAGAAACAAAAACATGGACACACATATGTGTATAAGAAAGAGATTTATACACATGAGCAATTGAACATGGAGAAAACATTCCAGCCCAGTCCAGATCAAGTCCATAAGTCTGATATTAGCATATATGTCCCATGAGAATCTATAAAGTCCTCTTCAGACTCACGAAACACATGCAGTGATGCCGAATGTAGAAGAGCACAGGCCAGTGGGGAGACAGTCTTTGGATCCAGTGGCATTGGAAACATCTCAGCACTGGCAGGGGTCTCTGCATCAGGGTGGGTCCATGTGTCTTGTCAGCTGCTATGTCTCCCAGGGTGTGAGCTGAGTCTCCCACCTCCACGAAGGAAATACCAGATTTCCCAAAATTCTCAGGAGAAGGCCAGGCCCACACAGAAGCCTCATTCACTATGATCCGATTGACAGACTAGACTCCACCCCTTCACTCATTATCCTCTCAAATTGACAATTATATAACTCCCACAGTGTTCATGCAGAACTTGTACATGGATCAAAAAATACCGTATGGTTTAAACTCAGGGAAGGTGTGTGACAGGGTGTGTCCTCTCACCAAACATTTTCCATCTGTACGCTGAGCAAATAATCAGAGCACCTGGCTTAGATGAAGAAAAATACTGCGTCAGGATTGGAGGAAGGCTTTGGAACAACTTGTGAGATGCAGATGACATGACCTTGCTGGCTGAGAAAGCAAGGAGGACACGAAGGCCTTGCTGATGAAAATCAAATCCATACCTTCCATATGGATTACAACTCGATATAAAGAAACCACAATCCCCATGAATGGACTAATTGGTAACATGATGATCAACGCAGGAAAGGTTGAAGTTGTCAAGGATTTTATTTTTCTTGCATCTAAAATGCACACGGAAGCAGCAGTCCAACAGATCAAAAGTCGACGGGTTGCAGTAGGTCAGTCTGTTGCAGGAGACCTCTTTACAGTGTTGAAGAGCAAGGCTGTTACTTTGAGGACTAAGGTGTGCCCGACCCAAGCCATGATGTTTTCAGTTGCCTCATATGCATATGAAAGTTGGACATTGAATAAAGACCAAAGAAGAATTGATGCATTTGAATGGTGATGCTAGAGAAGAAGATTGAAAATACCATGGACTGCTAAAAGGACAAACCAATCTGCTTTGGAGGAAATAAGGCCAGAGTCCTCCTTAGAGGCAAGGATGGCAAGGCTTTGACTTACATACTTTGGACTTATTGTCAGGAGAGACCAGTCCCTGGAGAAGGGCATCATGTTAGTTTACAGTAAAGAGCCAGCGAAGGAAAGGAGGGCCCTGAACGAGATGGATGGACGCTGTGGGCTCAGGCCCAGGAACCCTTGTGAAGAGGGCCACTGTGGGTCAGAAAGGACCGGATGGTCCCTAACAATGACAGCTCCCAGAACTGCGCAGACCCTCAGAAAGCTCTCGGTGCATTTTTACGCATGCACGCCAGCTCTTTAACAATTACAGCCCTAATTCCAGACTTTGCATCCTCAGTCGTGGAAGAAGTCTATTTCCCCAGCTGTGACCTCTTACGGCCTTGGTGCCCTTAGTTAGCTTGTGGCCAGTCATAACCACCTTTTACCTCATGTCTAAAGGGCCTTCACAAAGTTCACCGAAAACTGAAATGAAAGAATACTGGAAGTTTCTAGGAACTTTTTGAAGACCCTGGCCCCCGCCCCGGCCCAAATGCTATGGACCATTTATACCTTCAGATTAGTTCAAAATTCTGTGTTGTCTGTATGTTCTATTTGCATATAGACGTGAGTATGTCTCTGCATTAACTGAGTAACTGGGACAGAGTGAATGCAGTAAGTTTCAAACTGGCACTTAGACTTGTTGTTGAAAGTAATTTTTGATTGCCCAGGTTATTTGTTGTTGTTCTATTTCTTAATATGAACTCAGGTTTAGGGAAGCTTGCCTTTCTCTTGGAAAACAGCAACAAAGCTTTATTCCATTTGCTAAACTGATCTCATTTGAAGAGCGAGACGGTTGTTATCAATGATGCAGGTCTCAGTTTGGTTGCGACTAAGAGGAGGCAATGGTATTTTTGACAAAATTCCAACCTGCTGGTAGCGCTTGCAAAAAGGAAGGCCTTGCACATTGCTGAACGGTAAACTCTTAAGAAAGTGTGAAGTGTCCTACGGACCCCTAAGGGAATGAGAATTTTTAACTTCCAAGTTCTCCTACAGTTGTGTATGGAGCACTGGACTAGATTCATCTTTATTTACTTACTGTTGACTCGGTTTCCAGAATAGTGCTTGGCACATGGAAGGCAGTCAGTGAGTACTGGTTAAATGAATGAGTGAATGATTATTGTGGTAGCTTGGTGTTTTGATTTAGTCCGTTGTTTGTTTGTTCAGGCTCACTTCTGAGAGCTACTTGCTAGCTTGTAGTCCTAGCAATACTATCATGCTTCTAATAGACATGCTTCTTCATTCAAATATCCATCCCTGTATTAGCTACATTAGCATCTCTAGTTCTGTTTTTCTTGGAAATCCACTGTTGAATTTTGAAATACCATTGCTGCTGCTGTTGCATGCCACCTGGTGAGCACAGCAGAGGAGCTAATGCCCTACTGGCCTCGCAGGCTGCCCGTCCATGTGAGCGCAGACTGCCCAGTCTTTCTCACCTGGAGCTCCCGCCGCACTGCAAGGGTTCGCTGATGGAAAAGAACGGTCGTGAGGTGGGGATTGTGGTTTGTTTTGTCTGTCTTCACTAATCCCCGGGGCCGGGACTTGCGTGTTTTACAGCTTTTGGATCTCTTCATCCAGTGGGATTGGTCAACCTACCTTGCTGACTATGGTCAACCCAACTGCAAGTACCTCCGAGTCAACCCAGTGACGGCTCTGACCCTGCTTGAGAAGTGAGTATTCAACCCAGTGGTCTTGCCCGAGAGGAGGAGGAGTGGGTGTAGAGAATTGGGACTATCCTTTTGCCAATACCTTGGGAAGGCAAGAGAATCACCTTTCTTGAAGTTGTCCTTCAATGCTGTCAACAATCGGTTTGGATGAGACCAGCCCGTCTTCCTCTAACAGCCACTTAATTCCCGAGGCCCCACGAGGCAGGCCAAGAGTAGGTCAGAATTAAACTCCTTGCAGCCTAGTGGGGCCATCATGTCTCTAGGGATGACAGAATAAGAAGGAAAGGTGCCCTAGTCTGAAACTCAGGCCACCTGGTGAACAGAAGGAGTCCCTTGGACTATGAGGAGGAACAGCCACCCACAGACCAGGTGACTACACTGATCCCTAGCAGGCAGGACTGAAGCCTTCTCCCGCATGCCCTCTCCCTCCAGGTTTAGTTTTGTGATGTTGACTAGCCCACAGAAGGTCTGCTGGGAGACAATGTCTCATTCTTACCTGTCGAGACAGTCACTAGACAGAAAATTGTCTCTCTGAGGGAGAAGTGCTGCCACAGAGATTGGGTTAGCCAGTTCTAGAGCATTTTACAGCTAACCAGCATGTCAACCACATGCAGGTATCCACCCTACATTGCAACCTGGCTCTGGCATAGTTGAAAACCTGCAAGCCAGACACCAAGATCTGTCGGTGAAAGGGTCTTATTTTCTTGCAGAAGGTAATTTGCAGTTGCATAGGAGATATATCTTGGAAGGGCTTCAAAAATGTTTTCAGGACCTCGCCAGGGTTGTCTTGAGTGCATCCGGGAAGTGCAGCCAGTCGGCATCCATGGCCAAGCAGGTCTCACATACTGGCAGGGCAAGACACCTGTGCAGAAGGCCAGCGTGGCCCTTTTTAAGTAGGAGAAGATGCTCAAGTGTATGCTTCTTGCTGCGTAACGTGAGTGGAGGGAAGGAAGGAGACAAGGAGCAGGCAAGAGCCGGATGCAGTGTATTCAAGAGGCGAAGAGCCCAGACTGCAACGGTTTCCAGAGCAAGAAAGAAACTGATGTTTCCTTGTTAACTTTGTTTCTCATGGTTCTCTCTCCCCATGACCTTCCCCCTTGGGCATCTAGAGAGTAAGCATATTATTTACTTGGGCCTTTTCCATCACTTTGAGGCACGTCCTTCTTGTTTCCTCATCGACACAATGACTACATTAAAATCCCTACCCTGAGAGTTGCCCTTTCCCTGACATATTAACCTACTGAACCAACCGGCTGCCCACTGGCTGGCTGGTTCCACGATCCTTGCTCCTTAGAGGGACCCTTGGCTTATCAGTTCCTTTGGGGCAGAGAGTGGTGGCAGATATTTTCCCATCCCATCAGTAGCAGGTAAAGGACTGTTTCCACTTAGCTTCCTGACACAGCCCACTCTCTTGCTAGAGAAGAGCCTGCAACTCAGCTCTGGCAGAAGGAAACTCTTTGGCAGACTCCCCTAGCCCCTGGGGTGAGGCCCTGGCCTTTAGGGTCCAGAACCTACCTCGGCTGTGGGAGCTGCCTCTCTTTAGGAGCAGACCCTGAGCAAGGGCTAATTCAGAGTCCTCAGCGGCCATCTGTAACGGGGACATTCTGACCTTTGAGTTGGTGCTCAGCTGGCCTTATTCATTCTGTGTCTTTTCCGTCAGTGGCCTCACTCAGTAACCCTTTGCTCCTCCATTCCTGAGATCCTCTGCATCCAGGAAGTCGTGACTTGTCTACTTCCTAGACCTCAGCCACAGGCTTACATAACCTCTCCGGCATCCCACAGGTCTAGCCAGGAACTAAGCCATGAGCAATCAATAGGGTTTGCAAACTTCCTGTCAAATATCGTGGAGCCACAGCCACCCAGACCACTGTGATCCAGATCCCCCTCCTCAGAGGAATCAGCCCCTTCACTTGACTCATCCCAGCTTCTCCCGCAGCCAGCTGTGCTCCCAAGGCAGTCTCTCCCTTCTCAAGTGGCCCTTTTTAGTAGGCCCCAAGACCTACTTCCAACATTCAGGAAAGAGAAGAGGCCCTTGTATGACTACGAGGAGGCCATAGCCAAAGCCAGTCGGGATCCAGAGCTGAGGAATGGTAGGGGAGAGGGACAGACGGCTCTCCTGGTGTTGGGACATTGCCAGGATATAAACCAGCCTGCTATTCTCCACTTGAGTTTATCTTTATAGTGCCTAACCCCTAGCTAGGGGTTAATCAGAGATGAATGGCTACGAGGTCCTGAGCCTCAGGGACAACCCGCATCTTCTCTCCCTTGATTACAGGAGCCCTCCCATGGCAGCTGTGAGCCAGCCTTGCTGCCTGGTCCTGGCCTTCTTTGAAGAGTCGTAAAACTAATGATCAGTTGCTGTCAGCTAGTTGCTGTCAACCTGACCCCACAGGACAGGTTTTCCAGGCTGCGGCTGGGTCAAGCCACCAGGCTTTTGGTTAGCAGCCAAGAGTTTAAGTGCTGCCCTTACCCCCAACCCTTCATTTCCTTCTGTATTGTTGTTTATGTGTATACCATGCCCCACAGATGCCAGGAAGTTCTTCTCTGAGATAAATCATCTAAAATATGGTCAGTTCCACACACACTGTTGTGCAATTAATGTGTAAGGGACCAAGTACAGTGATCGATTCATGCATAAGGGACCAAGTACAGTGATCAATTTATGCACAAGGGACCAAGTACAGTGATCAATTAATGCGCAAGGGACCAAGTACAGTGATCATCACAGCCTGGAGAACCTGGTGCTGTCTTTCCAACGAACTCCTGTCACCTTGTCCTCCTTCGTCTGAGCACAGCACCCATCATAGGGGCGTTGATACCTCCTTATACTCAGTATTTTAAGTTTACTTGATGACTAATGCCAGGCTGAAGACCTTTGACCTTAGAGCAGAGGGAGAAATCCCAGTTTGTGGTGTGGTGTTACTGGTCACCAGCCCTCTTTGGCAAATGGGTGGCATGCTCTGTGGGAGCTCTGGCTGTTTGACCCACTGGCCTTTATCTGCCCCTCTTCAAAGGGCCAGTCCACAGGAAGCAATGAGTCAGGGGACAGAACGCCCTCAGAAGTCCATTGAGGACAGCTTGTGCCAGGCTTCTTTGGTCGCTTCTGCTATTCTGACTTTGGGCAGCCCCAAAGAGCAGTGAGGCCTCTTGAACTGGTAGAGAAGTCCTGACAGGCCCACCATGGGGAGAGAGAGGTCTAGGCACTATTCTGTCCGTGTGTGTGTGTGTGTGTTTATTTAAAGCAGTTTTATTGACATACAATTCACATTCCCTATAATTCAATGGTTTAAATATATTAAAAGTTCAGCAATCATCAGTTTTAGAACATCATCTTCGGGCTTGCACCCATTATAATTAGCTTCCCATTGCTCACCCCCCACCACCACACACACACACACACACACACACACACACACACACACACACACTTCTCGGTCTAAGAAACTGTTAATCCAGTTACTGTCTCTATAGATTTACTTATCCTGTATTTCATACAAGGAAAAATCATATGAAGAAACAATAATAACAACAAAATATAATACAGAAAAACCTCAATCCAATTGAAAGTAGATAATAACAGGAACTACAGCAAATTAAAAATGAGTCAAAATTGGACATCCCCCTACAGAAGGATTGTATGGAAAGGACAGTTCAACCAGGATGCAGTCTAGCACCAACAGAACACCCAGCATGCTCTAGTTCCTGAAACTTCCTTTCTCCAGGCCCCCCCACCACCCGCTACCATTACCCAGTTCCACCTTACACATCTGGCTAGACTGGAGTACACATTGGCACAGACAAAAGCTCTCAGCACAAGGAATTCAGGACAGCTAAAGCCCTCAGGAGCAGTAGTGGGAGTAGCGATATGAGAGGAGGGGGAAGGGGAGAAGGGGGAGAAAAGGGGAACCAATCACAAGGTTGGATATATCATCCCTCCAGGGGAATGAATAACAGAAATGTGGGTGAAGGGAGACACTGGACAGTGTAAGATACGAAATAACAAAAATATATAATTGATAAGGATTCATGTGAGGTGGTAAGAGGAGCTGATACCAAGGGCTCAAATAGAAAGAAAATGTTTTGAAAATGTTGATGGCAACATGTGTACAAATGTGCTTAATACAATTGATTGATGGATCGTTAGAAGAGTTGTAAGATCCCCCAATAAAATGAAAAAAATAGTTTGAAAATTCAAATAAATAAATAAAAGTGAGTCCAAATGGAAAACAAATGATAATATGCTAACTTTTAACCTAACTACATCTATCGTGATCTACTTTCCAATGCACTTTGTCTGAGGATCAGACTTATTCCCCTCTCTGGTCAAGTGGTCAGAGGGGATTCACCAGAGATTTAATCTACACGGGGGACTCAGCAATTGGATTTTTGGCTTTCACCATCATTCGTAGCCTTCTGCAAACCAGGTGCTCAGAAGTTAAGTTTTAATACAATTCCCTCCTCTGATCTTGGATTTTATTTACAACTCTTTTTTTTTCCTCATTGAATGCCAGAATTTATTTATGTTTTTTAAATCATTTTATTGGGAGCTCATACAACTCTTATCATAATCCATCCATCCATCCATGGTGTCAAGCACATTTATTTACAGTTCTTACATCATACGGGCTGGAGTGGACTCCTCTGTGTGGACTTAGCTTACACCTTATTTAGATGGCTGGGTTTTGTTTTTTTAAATAAGCCTTTATGATCCAAACACTATTCTTTTTGATAGCTAGGGACTATCTGAGTTCTTCACCACACTTTGCTATAGCACACATATCTTCATGAGATCGCTTCATGAGAGCAAATATTGACCAGGACCAGATCATAAGGACTAATTGTTCTTCATGCTCATATATGTCTATACTGCTCCACTTCTGCTTTAGTGGTGGTATTATCAGTTTATTGAGAAACAATGTAAGTAACCTCCATGAGACATTTGGTAGTTTAACCTCTCCAATGGTATAGAATTTAAAGTACTATTGAGAAAAGGAAAATATTCATATATAGGAATGCTTATTAAACTACAATACATGAGATGTTCACTTATACAGGTTAAAAACTTAAGTAACTGAACACAGTTTAAGAAAGGAATGGGGGTTAGACACAGGCAAGCATTTTAATACAACATAATCACAAAGGCAAAACTATGTCTGCAGGACAGAGTCGCAAAAAGCAAACGAAGTGTAAAAATAGCAGATACACACTAGGCTTAAGTTGCCAATTAATCGGCAACCTCAAAAGGAAGAAAGCTGAACCCCAAATCCACTGACTTCCAAATCCATGCTCTTGGGATTCCAGACCTTGGCTTCTGCTTGCACTAGGATGTTTCAACGTTCAGTTCCTTTGATCTGCAACAGGCGTGTGTAAGGCAAAGTCTGGTTCTCATAGTGGGGTTTCCAAATCAAATAATTCTGATGTGGTCTGTGAAGAATGTAGACCTTGAAAAGACAAGTTCTAAAATCCAGGTAGTCTAGGCATTGTTCTAAATTTTCTGACAGTAGAACTAGCAGTTGGCTGGGAAGTGTGGTGTGCAGAGGTGAGGATTGGTGAACTGCCACCAATAGATGGCAGGGATTGTGAGCTCTCTGCATGAAACAGCAAGTTCCTGGAAACTAGAGGTTCCAACACAATGACTTAGGGTCTGATGTTTCTATGACAATCTCAAGGAGGCCTAGTTGTGTGATAAATTCCATGTTGTACTGCTAACTGCAAGGTGTTAGTGGTTCAAACCCACCAGCCATGTTGCAGGGGAAAGATGAGGCTGTCTGCTCATGTAGTCTCTGACACTGTCTAATGGGGTCTTTATGAGTTGGAAGTGACTCCATGTCAGTGAATTTGGTTTGATAGTCATCTCAGTCACTCCTTGACTTTGGTTAGAGCAGTTAGGGCCTTTCATCTGGTAATACTATTGGCCAGACTCCCGTGGCTTATGCAGTAGAAAGATGACATTTATGGAGCTTGACTCATCAGGAGCCCTGGTGGTCTAGTGGGTTACCAGTTGGGTTGGTAACCACAAGGACAGCAGTTCAAACCCACCAACCATTCCATGGGAGAAAATGAGACTTTGGGCTCCCATAAACAGCCTGGGAAACCCACAGGGCACTTCTTCCCTGTCCCGTAGAGTCATGAGGAGTCAGAATCACCTCAATGGTAGTGAGTAAGCCTGACTCCGTAATAAAACGTTCTCCAAAGCCCACAGGTCTGGAGGTCGAGATGACCATGGAGGACTCTGGGGCTCTTTGCTTCACACCCTGGTTTATCCTGGAGGAGACTGGTCCAGCCCTTTTGACTTCCGCTTTCCTGGGCACTGTGCCTCTTAGCCCCTCGCTCCTTATTTGTAGGCCCTGCCCTGAGGCACAAGCCCTGGTAGTCTAACAGATGACCGACCTCAAGGCCAGCAGCTCCTAGACACGGGTGCTCCACAGGAGCAAGGTGACTCCTCCTTCCTTAAAGATTCACAGCCTGGGAACCCCAAAGGGGCAGTTCTACCCTGTCCTGATAGAGTCACGATGAGTCAGACTTGACTCAGGGTAGTGAGTTTGAGTTTTTCACCCCGAGACAAAGAGGAGAACTCACCGAAGCCCTTAGCTTTGTCAGGGCCGGGGTAGAAAAACAAGCTCAGGGCACGTTTAGAAATACCCAGTAAGTTTGGGTTATTCATCTACTCTTAGAATTGCTAATTGAGAGTTTTTGTTTTGTGTGTAACTTATCCTTTCAAATGCCAGGCCCTGGGATACGGTGGCAGGATTTCCTAGATGAGTAAGCTCTTGAGGTCATCAATGGGACCCTGGTGGCACCGTGGGTTAGCACGTAAACTGAGAACGGCAAGTCGGCAGCTCAAAGCTACCTGTCCCAGTGTGTTTCCTTAAAGATGATGGCCTTGGACGCCATCTGGGGCCATTCTACTCGACACTAGAGGATCACTGTGGGCTGGAATTGACTCAGTGGCAATAGGGGTAGATATTTCCTAAGAGTGTGTAGATTAGCAAGTTTATAGCATGTCATTGATTCTCGTAACAGATGTATAGCTGGAAAGAGAAAAGAATAAATTGGATGGGGAGCATAAGCAAATAAGGGGACTGATCCCTACTATTCCCCAAAGGTGACTGAGAGGAAGGCTGGGTGCGCTAGCAGAATAGCTTCCTGTTACTCTCCCGCTCTGAGCAGCGTGTAAGATGCAGTATCGTACCCCTACCTCCTTCAAGGTCTCCTTCCACCATTATCCCCTTACATTCTTTGCCCTCTTTCCTTCCTTCTCTGTCTAGGATGAAGGACACTAGCCGCAAGAACAACATGTTTGCACAGTTTCGGAAAAATGAACGAGACAAGCAGAAACTGATTGACACTGTGGCCAAGCAGCTCCGGGGACTCATCAGCAGTCACCACTCATAAAGGCTGGTCTCAGGGCCACAGGGGCTGCTTGCTGCAGCCTCAGAGTCTGGGACCCAGCTGGCTAGCTCTATCTTCTTCAAAGAGAGCATATGTATTTTTTTAGTAACCCTTGTACAGTGTTCATATATTCTCTCCCTATAGTAAAGAGGCACAAGAATAAGCCAGTGCATGCGATGTTGCTAGGCTGGGACCACAGTGGAGGGGATGGAATCAGCAATGGCAGTGGCATTAGCCACCCTTCTTCATGGCTCCAGAGTTTTGGGCTGGAGTTCAGGAACTACGTGGCATGACGCCTTCACAGTGGGAGATCAGATGCGTAGGCCGAAGGCTAATAGAGGATATTCTGTTTGCTCTGGAGGGCCTCCCTCGCCGTGGAGGTGATGCTGATCCTGTCTGAAGCAAGTTGACGAAGTCCTGCAAACAATACCATCTGATGCATTCACGAGCAGCTTCCCCGGACGTCCTGGAGGCGCTTCTCCTCAGACTGCTGACTCCCCTTGGTTGGGGGGCAAACATGGCATGTGGCACGATGACGCCTTCACTCCAGTCCCCAGAGGACAGGGATTTCTCCAGGGCAGGAGCGAGGAGGAGGCAGTGGCGATGGCTCGTGCTCCGTGCTGCTCTTATCTAGGGTGGTGACCCGCCACCCGGAAAGCTTTTTGCTGCATCTTGACATCTAGTGGTTTTCAAGTCGGCACCCCAGTCCCTTCCCTGGTCATCTCATTTCCTTCTTGTAGGCCCAGGCTACTTGGTTCAGGACGTAGGTCAGCAGACACTTCCTGTGGGACGTCACGAAGAGTCCCGTAGTTGACCTCCTCTAGGAGCGTCATGGAGAGAGTTCCGAGCCCAGCAACTTGCAAATGCTCTCGCTCCGCCCTTAGGGCTAAAGGCTGTTGGGATTTTTCCTTCATATTTTGAAATCCGCTTCCTGGCCACTTTAAGGAAATGTTACCAGCTCGCCATGGTGAGAGCAGCCACTGCTGGACTGAACACCGCGAGGACTGGAGCCAGTGGAGCTGTGAGGGAGGCGTTTGCTGCCTCCGACCCAGCTGCCCCTCACTCAGTCAAACCCCGGATGTGGCGCTCTTCTTGCTCAATCCCAAGTTGCCTGTCTTCTTTTGAGATCCCCAGAGCCATCTTTTGGCCTCACCTGAGAAAGATCGTCTGTCACTGTTACCCCCCTGACTCTAGAGTTTGCTTGGGAAGGCTGGTGGAGCCCAGCATCGAGGCTTTTGAGACAGAAGGCAGGAGCTTTGTTAGGACGTCTCTGGAAGACACTTCAGGAAGAGGGCTGCTGGCAAGAATACAATTGTGCATCTCACCATCTCACCGAGCCATGACAAAGACACCTCGCTGGCGGCATTTCCAGTTTGGATCAGCGGGAAGAGAGACTCAGCGAACGGAATTCCTCATAACTGATAATTCCTCATCAGCTACTAAGTTGCTTCTGGGGAAGTCAGTGCTTCCTCCCTCACCGTCCCCATTTCTCTGCCCCCATCAGATCCGATCACAACTTGAAAACCGCGAGGCAGGGAATCAGCATGTGGACTTGAGAGCCCCGGAGAGGGTATGGAGCTCTGTGGAAGTCTGACAAAGCTCAAGATGCAGACCAGCGTGTTGCTCTTAGAACGAAAGGCCTTTGGCTGAGTGCTGCTCCCCAGACTCTACCCACCAAGGACAGGCAGGGCTTGTGGGAGTGAGACCAGGATGCCTTCTTCTCCCTCGCTCTGGAGTTTGTTGAAAACAGCAAGAAATGACTGGACCAACCTGCAGTCCTGCTGCATAGGAAGGACCCAGAACACCCTCTTTCACTAGCCCGTGTGTGGAGGCATGATCCGTTCAGCTCTGAGTGCTGCGACATTGAAGTGAGCAAGGATCTTAAGCAGGCTCCAGTTTTAATCTTCGTCAGAGAGCCATCGTTGCTGATGCTGTCTCAGAACTCGACCGTGGAAGGCCTGTGGTGCGGAGGCGGCAGTGAATAGGACCGAGAAAGGAGGACCCCCGCGCCTTACACGTAAAGTCCCTCGGCAGGCAAGCTGATTCAAGTTCTAGGCTTATATGGATGGGCTCTTTGGTGGTTCTCCCCTTGCCTCTCAGTCTGCCATCACCCTTCCCTCACACAAAACAACCCACTGCCCAGCTTTATGTATCGCTACTGTTGATGGTCGGGAAAAAGTAACATTGGGGACCAGCGACATCAAAGTTATTTAAGTGGGTAAATTGGTTTTTCGTTTGTTTTGCTTGTTCAGTCTTTTGTGTATAGGCCTATATAGCTGGGCCAGCCTTGAGAAGACTAGTGCTAAACATGTGTGCCCACGCCCCACAGATTGCTAAGATTTACCCTCACATGCTTAGAGATAGAGAAACAACGACTTGGCAGTGTTGATAAGAAGGCACGAACGTGGGTGCCCATGGCCCACCTGCTGTCCAGTCAGCCTGCATCCTGGGCCCAGTTCTTGGGGAAACCAGGTCCTGAAGGCACAGTCGGTTTGGGAACCCCCCTGGCTTTCCGTGGCCAGAGAGGCATCCTCACAGTTTTACTATTCATGGGAAAACCTCAGCAGACGATAGAGAAGTGAACCTGCTGGAGTAGGGAAGAACAGGACCTTGACATTGGACCCAGCAGATGGAATGCCCGGCTCCCGGAAAGCACTCAGCAGTACCTCTCTGTGTCCCAGGCCTGCCAGTCTTCCAGGACTCAAGATCAGCCTCGCTCCCCTGTACACTCAACAAGGGCTTTCTCAGCAAGCCCCACACCCGGGGCCCTCAGCCCCCGAGACTGGCGTTGGCCCTGATCTTCCTCATTAGGCCTCTGAACACACTGTCCGGGGCCTGCTGCAGAAATTCCCCTACCTTCGCCCAGGACCCTTCCTGGTGGCTTCAGTTGCCTTTTTTTTTTCCCCCTAGCCTGAGTTTACAATGATATTTCACTAATGTGCTGGGAAATTACCTTTTTATTTTGCATACATAGTTGTATGTTTATGGGGGAAATTTAGAAAAGCCCGTTTGTAACTCTAAGGTAGACTCTTTTCTTTAAAATTCAGTAGAAAAGCTGCCGAGGCAGATGGTCGGTGGGAAGCCAGGGCGGAAAGAGCATGTTTATCCCTCCTGTACATTCCCCTTGTGACTGCTATTAAACAAGATCACCAAGGACCTGTTTAAAAAGCCACGGCGTGGTCTCATCCTTTGTTTGGTCTCCCATCCCTTTGTGCACCGCGCGGCTGGGTGGCAGACACTGCACTCCAATCAAGTGGACTGAGAAGCTAGATCAGGCAAAAGCTTGGTGGGAAGGAGCAAGCCTGCCTGCCTGCCTGCCTGCCTGCCTGTCAGAAAAGGCAGGTTCGTTCCGTGGCTCTGGAAATATCCCTCCACTTGCCCCCACCCTGAAGCTGGCCATGTGTACGGTCACAGTGGTCTCATTACTGTCACCTGCCTATACTGTGCGGGCTTCTGGACTGAGCAACACGGGGCCCAGTGCATTGGGACACTGGTCCTGCCAGTCAAGGTGGAGTCCCAGATTACTGGGCATGAGGTAATTAATTACCAGGGGAGGGGAGAGGGTGAGGTGAACTGATTTTAGTCTGGGGAGGGGCGGGCATGGTTTTGTGGTGCAAGAAAGAGCGCCGTCAGGGCAGAGAGTGCAGACAGCAGGGTGTTCGACGTGAGGGAACGCAGTCCAAACTCTGTGAAGCTGTGAGTGAACGTTGGCATGAGCCTGCTGTGGGCAGGGAGGGTCGTGAAGCACCTGCTAGGCACAATGGGAACGATCGTGAGTAAGGTCAGAGATGCCCTGGAGCCACGGCCGGCCGGCCTGTCAGCCCTTCAGCTGGCACACAGGCTGCGGGGAATAGACTGGAAACTGGTTCTTTTTTCCAGTAACAAGTCTTGACTACTGAAACTGGGCTTTGATCCCTGCTCTGCAATTCACCAGCTGCATGACCCTGAACTGCACCTTAACCTCAGACCTCAAGCCTCATCAGGCGGAGGGGAATGAGAGGCCCAAGTTTCCAGGGTCGTTGGGAAGCCTAAGTGAAGGAACGATGGACGTGTCAACGTGGGGTAGCCGGATCGGACTTGTTTGAGCCATGGGCAGATTTCATTCGCCGTGACATGTGTGCTATTTAAGACCGCTCCCTCCCGCCCCTCGAATTCCACCACAGACTCCTAACTGAGCACACCGGGTGGCTTCCAGCTCAGAGTGGCCCTGCAGGGCACAGTAGAGCTGCCCTTTAGGGTTCCAAGACTTCCCCCTCCCTCAGGGTGACGGGCCGCCTGACTGCCAAGCTTGTAGTTAGCAGCCCAGCGCTGCACCACCAGGGCTGCCTGGCTCGGAGTAGAATCTGTCCCCCAATGCCACTCAAACCTTATAGTCTTTGACTTTGGTGCCAAAACGTGTCCCTCTGTCTAGAACTCAGGAATTCCAGGCCTGCAGATTATAAACCCTTGAAGTAGTGCATGTGTGTGTACACACGTGTAGATAGTCTTGCACCCACCTGTTCTGGGAGAGAAAAAAATGCTCATAGCTTTCATCAATGTCTAAAAAAGATGCATGACCAAAATACTGAATAAGGACCAAAATCCCTGTGGAAACGTCAATGTTTCTGTGAAGGAAGGCCACAACTTTAAGCCAGTGGTGGTTCTCAACCTGTGGGTCGTGACCCCTTTGGGGGGTCAAATGACCCTTTCACAGGGGTCACCTGATTCCTAACAGTAGCAAAGTGACAGTGATGAAGTAGCAGTGAAACTAATGTTATGGTTAGAGGTCACCACAACATGAGGACCTGTTTGAAAGGGCCGCCGCATTAGGAAGGTTGAGAACCGCTGCTCTAAGCAGTCACCTCTCGTGTGCAGTTTTTCCAGGAGTGTTTGCAAGACCTGCAGTTCTGCCGCCTCAGGACAGAAGCTGAATACCCACGGCCACCAATTCTAGCTTTTACTCCCAAACTCGGTTGGGACTCAATAAAGAATTGAGGACCCCGCACTTTGGAGAATGCAGAGAGCTGGCCGGGGAATTACCAATAAAGAGGCCCAGAACAGAGAGACTTGGGCTATCAAAATCAAGCTGCAGCAGACTGGCCCGTAGCATTTCTTGTCACTGAATGTTATGTCAGGGCCAAAGCTCGATCCAGAGAGAGACCAGCAGCCCTTGGGCAGGCTCTGAGGAAAACCAAACAAAACGCAGGAACAGGATGTGAAGCAGCCCCACTCCTCCTCTCTCGGGCAGGTGAGGGTGGGGAGCAGCTAGTGGGAGATGCAGAAGGGAGGGAGGGGGCGAAAGGGCCCGAGCCTTTCCCCAGAGGCCTTGTTTTGAATTTTCATGGGCAGTGTTTACCTGGGAATGAGAAAGAGAGCCTCCAGACCCATGGGACTAGAAGACAAAGGCTCTTGAGGAAGCCCACGGAGGAGGAGGAGAAATGTGGGGAGGCGGGCTTTGTGTGGGACAGCTACTGCTCTATCTGTTTCAATCACTGGTAGGGTTAGGGTTACCCTGCATTTGGGGCCCCAGCTGCTTTGTGGGGTCTGTGACATTAGCCGTTGTAATGGTAATGGTTGGGCCTTTTTCACAGGGGACGCCCCTTCCTGGGCCTGCCCACCTTGGCTCCCAGAGAGATTGGAGCCCTGCTTCCACCCCACCCTGGGTGGGGGCAGCCTGCAGCCCCAGCATGAGACTGAAGACAGCAGCCCCCTCCCAATCGGAACCCACTTTCAAGTGTACCTTCCAAGCCCAAGCCATGACCTTCCTCTCTCCAGAGCTCCCGAAAAGGAACGGATCGGAACATTGAGAGGCTTTTCTGGCCCCAAACAATCCTGCCATTCTCTAGGCTCAATGACGGGTCTATTTCCTCCTGTAAATCGGTCTCGTCATCTTCAACTTTTACCTTTGCTTCTAAGGGTAATTAATTGGATCTCCCTCTTGTTTGCCCCACACACTCCCCTCTCTGTTACAAGGCTCAGGTTAAGCCGGGTAGATGGTAGATGGCTGTTCTTTTTTTCTGTGCCACAGGGCGCTTCTTTTTAAAGCTGATGGAGTCAGGCCCTGCCCTCGCCAGCGAGTCCCTTCTCCGCAGAAGTCTGTTGGGGAAACACCATTCCTGGGGACAAAGGGAAAGAGAGGGCCTATGACTGTGCCAGCCAAAGACTTGTCCAGCTCCTTCGGGTGGACCATTTCTCTCTCTCTCTCTCTCTCTCTCTCTCTCTCTCTCTCACACACACACACACACACACACACACACACCCCCCAATATATTGCCAACATTTTAGGGAAGATGTTTTTAGACTGTCCTCCCGGGGACCGACTGGAAGGTTAAGGGGTTATCTAGACACTAGCGGCAAGGATAGACACAGGCAAAAGATCAAGAACTCTGAATCCCCTTTTATTTTCTCATTTTTTTCTATCTGGAAGGAAGAGAAACAGGCCTCTGGTGCCGGGCAGCAGGAGGGCCACATGGCCCGGAGGGAGGAGCCCTCCAGGGACGGGAGAGGAGAAGCTGATACAGGAGCAAGGTCCTGCAAAGAGATGGGTGCTTCTGAGTGCCTGGGCCCTCCCCGTGTGCCTCTTGGGTAAAGAGTTCTTTGAAGGCCAGAGCCACCCACAGCACACCCGGTCAGGAACACCCTGCAGCGCCTAGCCCAATGGATGGGACGTGGGCACTGAGGAAATGGCACAGGGCTGTGCCTAGCCTGGCTGCACCAGAGGATAATCCGACTCCACACTGGCCCAAGGATGACTGCCGCAAGGCAGAAGCCAGACAGGCCTCGACCCTCCATCCTTCTGCACCCTATTCTCACACCAACCACCCCGCCCCCAAGCCTACTCCTCTGACCGACTGCAGAACTCATGGCCACTCACAACTCACAGAACCGCGGGCTTGACAGGGAAGCTGACGGCGTGCAGCATGCTGATAAGGGGACAGTGCGTTTGTCCACACAGCACCTCCGCTTAGCCAGGCTGGCAGCCATGTCCGTCTCTCTCTGGTCTCCAGCCCATCAGAAATGAGATTAGTATCTTGGTTTCTCACGCCTCTTCATTTTCACCTGCTGGCGATCTGGTCCTCACGCTAGCAACCCAAGATTGGAGTGGTACACGTCTGTAGAGAACTGAATCCCCTAATAAATGTGATTAAAGTTAGCCTGCCTTTTATCGTCACCAGCGGGAACATATTCTTGAAAGCAGAAAGCACTGCTCTCTCGGCTCACTGTTGTCACTGTCACACCGTGGCCCAGTTCGTTTGGCCGTATGTGCCGGTGGTAAACTGCCGAACACGGCTCTTCTACTTCGGCCTTTAGTTTAAAAGTCATTGTTTGTCCCGTGCTTAGCAAATCTTTTTGTCATTTTGCCCTTTGGATTTGTGCACGGATTTACTGTGAACTTGTTCAACGAATTCTGAAGTTGTCGCAGTTAGAACTTGTTATGTTACATGTAACAACACCAACCAAAAACAGCTTAATTCAAAAGGAGCTTAATTGGCTGAGGGCCCAAGAAATGAAGTGTGGGACTTCAGGAGTGCTTTGATTCAGTGATTGAGAGAGTCACAGGCCTGGTTTCTTTCCTTCCTTCTACTCTGCTCTCTATGGGATCCAGAGCTTCAGTCTCACGGGCCTCATCGTAGCCCAGGGGCCACAGGGCTCAGCCTTGTCATCCATCACACCACGCTGCTCAGAAACACCTCCTTCTGTCCCAGAATTCTCCAAGCAACAGGTCCAGCTCTAAAAAGGGGTTGGCCGCAGCTGTGCCACAGGTGCACTGCTTCGACCAGAGTTACCCGAGCGAATCACTGTAGCAAGGGCAAGGGCAAGTCCTGATAGTCACTGCCATCAGCCTCGCCCTTGGAATTTGGGTGGGAAGATGGTAGTGCTTACCCTCAAGCCCACTGAATGGCAGCCACACAACGAGGAAATGGCGGCCAGGATAGGGAGGAGGCCAGCCATCATATCCACTACATGCTGTCTTGGGGGTTTGGTTTTCTGCCATATAGGTTTTTCTTTTTAGAAATGTTAGTTTATCAAATGTTCTATTTATGATGTTTCAATTTCATGCCATACTTAGAGCTATAAAATGTTTAAAATGATAAAGGGACTGACCCATGTTTTCTTGTAGTATTTCATTTCTACTTATTGTTTGCATTATTGGTATATATATATATATATGAAAGAGGTTTATATACAAGAGCAATTGAAAGTTGAGAAACATTCCAGCCCAGTCCAGATCAAGTCCATAGGTCCATTATTAGCCCATATGTCCGATACCAATCTATAGAGTCCTCTTCAGACTCATGAAACACATGGAATGATGCCAAACGCAGGAAGATCACAAGCCAGTGGGTTGGAAGTCTGGATCCATTGGCATTGTCAGCATCTCAGCGCTGGCAGGGGTCTCTACGTGGCTTCTCCGGCTCCAGAGGTCTGGTTGCACCAGGGTAGGTCCATGTAGCTTCTCCAGCTCCCAGGGTGTAGCGCCATGTGTCTTGTCAGTAGAGCATCTCTCAGGGAGAGAGCAGAGAAAGAGAAGTGTCTCCCACATCCAAGGAGGAAACACAGGAGTTCCCAGAATTCTCAGGGGAAGGTCATGCCCACACAGAGGCCTCATTGGCTATGACTCAATTGACAGACAAGCTCAAAATATGCTTTGAAGAGAACAGTGTGGCAGGAATCCAGCTTTATCTCCCCCCCCCCAAATGACTAATCAGTTGCCCTACAATATTAACAATTCATCTAAAAATGTCATCTTCATCCTACTGTAGATTCCCATTTATCCTTAGGTTTGCTATGGGCTTCTTTGTCTTTTTCTTTTGGGAGCTTTCTTCTTTCTTTCATTGCCCTTCTGTTTCTGCTCGTCGCCATGCTGTCCTCGCCCCACACCTTTAGAATCGGTGTGGCTCTCTGCTGGGTTCACTCGTCCACCGTACCGTTCTCTTTTAGATGTTCCTGACGTTTTGGACATTTCCTCTTTCAGAATAACTTTTGAATTTTTTATTTCAAATATTCGATTACGATTTTGATTGCAATTACATTGAATTTATTTAAAATAATTTATAGATACACAGTGTATATCTTTCTACAAAAACCTGCTTCTTTAATGATGAAAAATCTCTGTTCCCATATTCATCATATTGATATTCCAAAGGCAGTTTAGGGTTTCCTGCATTCGTATTGTTCACATTTCTTATTTCAAACTACTGTGGATGTTTTTTGTTTTCATTGCTGTTGTGAGATCTCTTCTCCCATGTTGGGTTGTTTTTGTTAATTATAGAAGCAATATCAGATACCTTGAAGATTATTAAAATTCTTTGATTTAACCAAATATTGGTGAGGATATAGGGGAAACAAAACTATCTAGTGGTAGAAAGGTAAATTCTTATAACTTTGCTTTAAAATCATTTTATTGGAGGCTCTTACGGCTCTTATCACAATGCATACCTACATCCATTGTGACAAGCACATCTGTGCAAAGGTCGCCAGAATCATTTTCAAAACATTTTCTTTCTACTTGAGCCCTTAGTATCAGCTCATTTCCCCCCTCCCTCCCTCCCTCCCTCCCTCCTTATGATCCCTAAATTCTTTTAACTTTAGAAGACAGATCCAGGTGGTGGTGCAGCTCCAGATGTTCCTGATCCGTAATTCACAAGTCCTAAACTTGCCCTCTGCCATCAAGGGGATGCCAAGTCAGCAACTCTGGGCTAAGCATTGGGCTGCTAACCAAAGAGCCAACCGTCTGGACTCCCGTGTGCCACTGCTCTGCGGGGAAAGCCGGGGAAAGTCGAGGCTGGGCAGTTGGAATGGACTCAAAAGCAGGGAGGAAGCATGGTTGGCTGTGCTCTTTGAGGAGCTGGGGTATGCCTGATGTGGCTGACTGTGCGCGTGAACTGACTGTACACGTGAACGGAGGGATAGGAGGACCTGGCGTTGGGGAGGTCAAAGGGCCTGCACCACTGTTTGAACCAATTCATGTTTCATCAGCACGGAGTCAGGAGGAAGTGAGTGTTGAGGCAATAGATGGAATCTGTTGCCATATCCTTAACCCTTTATCGACCGATTCTTATGACCTATTTTTTGTTATATATGAGCAAAGATGTGGCTATCTTTCACTTTTTAAAAAACGAACTTTTCCATTTTGATTAACCTACGTTTACAGAGAAGTTGCAAGATAAGCGAGTCCCCCCATTGCCCACTATCATTAATATCTTAGGAAACTTGCAAACCAAGGCTGGTGCATGCCGGTCATGAAACGTGCCCCCCTTTGGCCTGCCCAGGTGCTCCACTGTGTCGGCGTTCGCTCCAGGATGCAGTGAGGAGGCCACTTCGCCTTTGCAGCTGTCACGTCCACTGGAGCGAAAAATGGCTTCTCAGTTTTCCCTGATCACAAACCCGCGACCTTCGCAGCTTTTAACCCACTTCCCGCCACCCTCCCCCCCCACCCCCCCCGGCTAGTTCAGTTTTTACAATTGTGGCATAGTCTACACAGGATGAAGTGCCTCATTGCAGAGTACGCAATCCCGCGATGTGTGATAGGTCGGGCATTTATCACCACTACTTAATTTTAGAACATTTCTTTCACCTGCTTTCTCTCTACTTTCAAATCAACTTTCTATCTTTATAGGTTTACCTATTTTGGACAGTTCATACAAATGGAATTATACAACATGTGACTCGCTCCTTTAACTTATCGTGATGTTTTCAGGGCCCATCTGTGTTGCAGCAGCTACCCATCCACACTGGGCTCCGTGTTGGGACTGAGTGATAATCCATCACTGATGTGGCAGGAAGCGGGAGCCTCGGTGCGCAGCGGGTTATGCGCTGGCTCGGCACTTCACGCATCTCGCTGATCCGTTCAGCAGCTGATGGTGGCTTACACTTCGGGGCTTTTCTGAGCCGTGCTGCTGCGCGCATGCACATAAAAGTTTGGGTACAAATGTATCTTTTCTGCTCTCAGGAATATACCTAGGAATAGAATTAGTCATTTGATAACTGTGTTTAACTTTCTGAGGATATTTCAAAGCACAGCTACGTCATTTTACAGTCCCACCAGCAGTGCGTGAAAACTCCAGTTTCTACACAGTTTTGCTAACCTATCTCGTGTAGGCTTCATTTGCAGTGCCCTGAGGAGCAGTGCTTGCGATGCATGGCGCTGGGTTTGCCTTTAAGGGACGGAGACTGTCGAAAGCATTGCATGGGCTCATTCGGCAGCTGCATATCATACTTTGGGGAAAGAGCAATTAAAACCCTTTGCTCGCTTTGAAACGGAATTATTTGTCTGTGCCTTGTTGATTTGTAAAAGTTCTTTATTTATTCCGGGTACCAAAACCCTCTCGGCTAAAGGGTAAATGAACAGTTTAGCTACTGCGGTTCCAGTGACTACATGTACGGGTTTATTCCAGACAGAACATGTGTGCGCAGGACTCTGCGCTCAGGGGACACTGCAGACAAATTCTCCCCACAGCACTCCTCTGCCTTTCCTAGGGAGCCTCCCACAGAAAGATCAACTCAAAACAGTGGGGTTTTGAGGGCTTCTCTTGAGCTGGTTGCCATCTTCTGAGTCAGGTAATTTTTGTAACCTTAAAATACGTTTTGATATCTAGTAGGGAAAGTCTTCACTATTAATCCTCCCCCAAATATCACATTCCTCTGGGGATTTTGATTGGATTACACTGACTTTATCTGGAGGGAGATTGGCCTCCCAACATGGTAAGTTTCTACTTAGATTTTTTCAGTCCTTTCATAAAGTGGGATGGCTTATAAGTCTTACACATTATTCATAAATATCTATTTTAGATCGCAATTTCAAGTTTGTTATTGACGTCTGCGAATGCTACTGATTATATGTTTGTTGTGTATCTGAGCAACTTATTGCTTGTGATGACTTACATTAGGTCTATCTAATAGGCTTGCTGGATCCAACACACTTTTACTGATTAGACCTAATCAGTTTCCAGTTGAACCCTTGGGATTCTCCATGGTAGGTCATGATGCTGTCTGCAGAGAGCGACAGTAACCTGTTTCCATATAATTTAAAGAGCCAGTTATTGTGGGAGGAGAGGCTTGACACAGATAAGTCAGCAAGCAAATCTAATTGATGAGAAAAAATACAAGACATTGTACAAATACTTCTCTGATCCCTAAAGTTACGCATCAGAAAATAGAAATGGCCACAAACCAGAGGAAATTTAAGTAATAGTGTAACAATAATGTCACATAATTTAAATATGTATAATGTTGAAACACTTTATGTAGTTTTGTAGAAATAAATCTGAAAACGTAAGTAAGGGTGGATGATGCATCTAGAAAATGTATGCTACAAAAATAGTCCTCACCGAGAAAAGCCAGCTCGAAACCAGACCAACGACCAGTACGAGCTCGTTGCTGTGGGTCGATCCTGACGCTGCGCCGCCCTGCAGGAAGAGGAGAACCAGCCCACTCGGCCTCCAGAAGCACACCTCTCCCCTGTGGGGCGGCGGGTTCAAACCACTGACCTTTCCATCCCCAGTCAAGTGCTTCCCCTCTGCTCCGCCAGGGCTCCTGCAAGAAGTTGAAAAAGTTGTCCACACACCGACCAGTCTAGTGGGCACTGTTGAATAACAGCGGTCAGGATAAGAATTTGTCTCTTTCTTCAGTTGAAGTGCTTCTAATATTTAGTCATTGATTATAATGTCTGCTGTAAGTTGTGAAGTTACGGGAGGTTTCCTCTCTTCCTAGCTTCTTTTTTCCCCCCCACAGTTTTGATATGCTTAATGCAAGAAAACATAGCCAGGATTATAAATAACAACTACAATCTAATGTTCAAAATCAAATTATTGTATTGCTTTTAATCAACTTGCCTAATGTTATTACACGGTGAAATAATTATAAGGAGCCCAAGTGGCACAATGGATAGCCTTCCAGTGCTAACCACACGGGCTGCAGTTTAAATTCACCAGTTGCTCTGCAGAAGAAAGCTGTGCTGTCCACTCCTTTGAAATCCCATGGGATCACTATGGATCCTACAGGGTCACTTTGAAATTCTACAGGATCACTCAGAGTAAGAATGAACTTGACGACATACAACAATAGCAAAAACGGTCATAATTCTTTATTGTTATTCTCAGCATGTAATGAGGCAAGATCAGGAATTTCCTTTCTGGTTTCAATGTTGATAGCTAGACCTGCATGTCAAACAAGCTCTCGGTTTGTCCAGAATGAAGTGGAAAGAGCTCTGTTCACCACGATTCCTAATCTCCAGACCTCTGCTGCTCCTGCCATTCCCAAGGTTTTTCTCAGAGGTAAAATGTAGAAGGTTTGCAAAGGACATTGTTGGACTCATAGCACAACATGGTTCATAGCATTTATTTCGCTGAATTGCAGATGTGAAAAATGTCCAACAAACAAATGTCTATTTATATATTTATAATAAAAAGTTTGTTTTTAAATCATTTTATTGGGGACTCATACAAATGTACAAATGTGCTTGACACAATGGATGGATGGATGGATCTTCCTAACTTCTTACAAAGTTTTTTAAATTAGAAGATCATTTTATTACAGCTCTTATAACAATCCATACATCAATTACATCAAGCATATTTGTACATATGTTGCCATCATTGTTTGCTAAACATTTACTTTCTATTTGAGCCCTCGGAATCAACTCCTCTTTTTTTCCCTTCTTGTGAGTTTTATAAGAAATTAGTGCTGATCACTTCCCCCTTACCCCCGCCCCCCTTTCCCTTACCCTCCTAGTATAGCTGCTCCCGTGCTCCCCTTATTGGTCCTGAGGGGGTCATCTCTCCAGGATTCCCTGTGTTTCTAGCTCTTATCTGTACCAGTGTACAGGTTCTGGTCTATCCAGATTTGTAAGATAGAATTGGGGTCATGATATTGGGGGTTGGGGGGAGAGAAGCATTATTGAACTAGAGGAAGGTTGTATGTTTTGTCGATGCTATACCGCACCCTGATTGGCTCATCTCTTCCTTGTGGCCCTTCTGATAGGGGGTGCCCAATTGACTACTGATGGGCTTTGGGTCCCCACTCTGCTCTCCCCCTCATTCCCATTGATATGGTATTTTTTGGTTTTGGTTTGTTTTGGATCTTTGATGCCTGATACCTGATCCCATTGACACCTCATGATCACACAGGCTGGTGTGCTTCTTCCATGTGGGCTCTGTTGCTTCTCAGCTAGATGGCTGCTTGTGTATCTTCCAGCCTTTAAGACCCCAGATGCTCTATCTTTTGATAGCCAGGCACCATCAATTTTCTTCACCACATTTGCTTATGCACCCATTTTGTGTTCAGTGATCATGTCAGAGAAGGTGAGCATCACAGAGTGCTGAACCAATCACAATAATCGATGTATGGCCCCCCTCCCAGGGGTACGGGCAGCAGAAAAGTGGGTGAAGAGAAACGACAGCAGTCAGTATAAGACTTGAAAACAAAAACGGAATAATGTATAAATTATCAAGGAGACATGGGAGAGAGGGAAAACATGAGGAGCTGATACCAAGGACTTAAGAGGAAAGAAAATGTTTTGAAAAAGATGATGACAATATATGTACAGATGTGTTTGACATAATTGATATATGTATGGAATGAGGTAAGAGCTGTAAGAGCCCCCAATAAAATAAAATAAAGAAATTAGTGCTGAATTTAATAAACTGCTTTCTTCAGCATTGATAAGAATAATCTTTTTCTTCCCCCCCTTTATCTACTAATGCAGTAAACCCTTAAATGTTGAAGTAGCTCTTGGTTCATTTAGGAATTCAACTCCACTTGGTCATGTTATCTTATTATTTTTATTGAATTTGTAGATTTTATTTGGGAGTATTTGGTATAGGATATTTGCATAAATATTCATAAGTAAGATTTGTTTCCACTTAGGTGTGCCATGCTGTTTTCAAACGATTTCATTTGGGTCTGCAGGAATACCTTTCTTTTTGCTTCGACATACGAAAGGTTGTCTGTTCCGCAGCATAACCCGTGAGACCACCCTCCCATGGGGCGGGGGGCGGGGAGGTAGCTGGAGCGTTGGTTATGAATGGTCTCTGATCTCTATGAACTAGCAGATGGATGTCGACGGGGGAGAGCAAGTCAGCATGAGAAGGCGCTGAGAACGTAGGTCCCTTCATTTCAATGTGCTGTCTCTAAGGAAACTGCCCTCTAACCTAAGCGAAAGGTATCTTCAAGCATCGGCCTGGGAAGTGGATCACAGACAGGTGGCAAACCAGCCAGATGAAGAATCGCAGGGAGGTGGGCGTGGGGGCTTACTTGGAGAAGAACAGACTTACTGGAAACAAAGAAGAGAGCAGGTCTGAGAGAAGATGCGGAATCCACTCTTGAACCAGAATGACCCAGACCACACTCACTGCCACGGAGCCGATGCCGCTCTTGGTGAGCCGGCCCACAGCCCAGGGCAGAGCTGCCCCGCGAGGTGCAGAGACGAACTTTTCGCAGGAGTAGAAAGCCCCGTCTTTCTCCCTCGGAGGGGCGGGTGTTTTTTACCTGCTGGCACGGCAGTTCGCAGCCCGCTGGGTAACCACCACGCCATCAGGGCTGCCCGGACCATGCAGAGAAGAAAATATCTTTCAGAAGCCCGATCCAGGAAAGGAGGGAGGAAGATTGAACATAGAAAGGGGGAACCGATCACAAGGATCTACATATAACCCCCTCCCTGGGGGACAGACAACAGAAAAGTGGGTGAAGGGAGACATTGAACAGTGTAAGACATGACAAAATAATAATAATTTATAAATTATCAAGGGTTCACGAGGGAAGGGCTGGGAAGAGAGGGGTAAAATGAGGAGCTGATACCAAGGACTCAAGTAGAAGGCAAATGTTTTGAGAATGATGATGGCAACAAATATACAAATGTGCTTGACACAACGGATGCATGTATGGATTGTGATAAGAGTTGTAGGAGCCCCCCAAAAAATAAAAAAGAGGAAATAAAGGCAAAAAATGTTGCGTGGTTCATGTAATCCTCACCACTGACCCATCTTTCTCCACTATGCAGCGTCAACCGAGGGCAGTGGTTAGCTGTGAATCCCCCAAGGTCTTGGATTCTGATGGTCACGGCTCTTCCCATCGCACCTCCTCCTTTGTGAGGAGTCCGTCCCGAGCCTCGTGAAAACTGAGGGCAAAGTCGTTTCCGGCTGAGTGCGACATGGACTCCACTATTGGTGGAAAGGACCAAGCCCTTAAGACGGGGCAAGAACAAAGCAACTTGGGTTCAGAGTGAGGTCTTATGCCAAGAAATGCTTAAGGAAGCAGTCACCGTTTCTAGACTTGACCTCCTCCTAACCCTTCAGGCACATGTGCTGCACTGCCTGGCTTCTCAGAACCCCCCACCCCCTTGCCGTGAAACACCCACCCCCCACTTCTCCCCTCCTCCTCTCCCCAGGTTCCAGTCGGCAAGGAGGGCGTCTGCTTTCATTGTGGAGCTAAGTGAGCAAGGAAGAATGGCGGCGGTATTAGTGCAACACCAAGGAAGGGCAGGCACACTGGATAACCCTCAGAGGAATATTGCTATTTGAACTGGAGCTTGAAAGATACAGAAGAGCTTGCCAGGCAGCGAAGACAGGCTGTTTAAAGCCGGAGAGTACGGAAGGGAAGAAGTAAAGGAAAGCTATTAAAATCAGTCATATCTGATCAAGGCTTAGGTCACTTTACACCCACCAGACTGACAAAATTAGACAGAAAAGCCAGGGCTGCGGAGGCTGGGGCACCCGGCCTCTCGGTGTGTTGCTGGTGGGCATGGCCGAGCACAGCCTCTCTGCAGAGTCAGCCACCAGGCCTGAGTTTAAGGACCCTGTCGCCTCCCTCCTGGCTAGGCCCCCAGACACCCTCATCCACAGGGACCCTCACCACCATGCTCATGGTACAAGGTTCAGTGCACAGGATGGAGGCAGGCGGGGTGTCCCTCGCTGGAGTACGTGTGGCAGGTGGCCATGCTCAATGATTTTCCAGTCTCCAGAAGGAACGAGCTGGAAGTACGACCACCAGGATCGATCTAGGAGGTATTTATTTATGACAGATGGCAGATCTGCAGAAGCTCTCTCGTGACACAGAGGACCGTCTCCAGGCGGGCAGGCCTACTGGGGCAGCGTGGTTGGTGGGCGGAGGTGGGGGATGGAAAGCAGAGATGGGGGCAAGGAAATAGGAGTGTGGCGGGCCCTGACGACAGTGCCCACAAACAGCGGGAGGATCAAGTTCCTGCTCCCACTTGAGGTCCAAACAAAGGGCCTAGCAGGACAAACGGTCCTAGTCTGCTTGGACCACCTGAGAAACCAGGCGAATGGGAGGCAGCCGCTGAGCTGAAGCTGGGAGAGAGGCTGGCGTCAAGTAGGGCGGGCTAGGGCCAAGGGGGTCGATGCTGAGGACAGCAGGGAGAGCTGCTGACAGCTTTCCGGCTGGAGGGGATACTTTGTTTTAAAAGATCCCTCTGGTGACCTAGGGGACAAGCCAAGACTGGACACAGAGTCCTGTGTAAGAGCCCATTATAGATGAAAGGTGACAGGAGCGGAAGGGAGGAGAGTCGGGATGGTGGTTACCTGGCGCTGTATAGTATAGTGACCGCCCCCCCCACTCTGTGCTACATACAAGTGCCAGACAGGAACCCCGCTGGAGGGACCAGGCGCAGGCATCGGCCTCACCGCTCTCAGGAGACCTTTGGAGGCCCGTCACGGCTTTCAGCAGCCGAAGGTCCTGTGGAGCTGACTGTCTCTGCCCAAGCCCTCTGATCCCTCCTGGCCCAGAAGGTGGGAGACAAGAACAAGATGCAAGTTCAGATGTCCAGCCCTTCTCTCTGGTGCCAGGTGGGCAGAACCACGCCTTTGCCCTGGTCCATCCTCGCCTCCCTTCCCAGCTTGTGCCTTGTGCATGGCTTGGCTCCATACGAGCTCCCTAGGAAAAGCCCCCAACAAGGAAATCTCGCCCTCTTCCGAAATCCACCCCCCCACAAGGTGCCTCCCAAGTTCTGACATCCTCCTTAATCTTCCAGCTCCACTGCCCCCACCCTGGTCAGGAGGAGGAGGGACAAATTGGGGTCGTAATGGCCCTGCTGATTGCGTTATGGGTGCCTAATGCAATATGCCCTCATGAGGACCATCCATCAGCGCGGAGCCCCTCCCCAAGCCCCTGCCACCCCCGTCACATTAGTGAGGTAGCCCATTCATCACTGCCGCACACCTCCATGGAGACGGGCCTGGACAGATGAGGGGCCAGATCAGATTTATGGGGAGGAATCGTGGAAAAAAATCAGCCCCATCCATCTCCCAGACACTGAGGAGGGGGCTGTGTGTCCCCACTCCCTTCAAGGCTCCTCAGGGAAACGGGTGTGAATGGAGAAGCCAGCCACGTTGCCTTTGTTCTCCGGGAAGCCCATCCCTGAGCCCCCCTGTGGCCCGGCACAGCCTAGAACTGGTTTCTCCAGGAGTTCGCACTTTGGGGAGCAAAGCCCCCACCAGTGCCCAGAGTCTGCCCACAACTTCCCCAGTGGGTAGCATCAAACAGCCAGGCTAACCATTGCGGGGAGAGCAGAAATTCCCAAGCCCCATCCGGGAAGGAGACCGATCCCAGGCCCACCTGCACGTGAGAGGGGACGTCCTTCTGACCCTGCATCAGAACTGAGGCCTGCCAGGCTGGGGGCTCATTTCACTTTGGCCCCGAGGATCGGGTTGGCATGGGAGAGGCTTTGAAAGGCTTGAGAAGCCTGGGGCAGAGGTCGGCAAGAATGACCTCCAGGTCCCAGGATTCACGGAGCCTGAAGCTTGTAGATTTGAGGGGGGACCCTTCTTTTAGGAAATTAAAAGCGATGAGGTGCTTGGGCCTCTCCCAGGACTTAAGAAGGAGAGCCTATGCAACTTCAGGGCCGTGGCAGCTGCACCCCAATTGGGGGGGGGTGTCATTAACATGCCTCCTCTTTCAGAAAGCGCACCCTCACCACTTCCAGTTGCCCTGCAGTTACACTCCTCATTTTTACGAGAGAATGGAGCCTCAGAGAGATGGCTTGGCCAGAACAGCAGGGCGGTGGCTTGAGCTCTTTCCACTGCCTGGGGCCTCGCTCGCTCGATGTGGGCTGGGACTGATGGGGTGGGGTCTTGGGCCCCCCTAAAGTGCTGTCCAGGGTACTTTTCGCCCCGGCAGAAGCAGAAACAGGCAGAGTGAAGAAATGCTTACAGGGTCCCGAAGGATTGGTGACGGGTGCCCTGGGCCCGGGGCTGCCCCTGCCCTGCACTAGCTAGCCTTCACTTGCAACTGCATCTGGGTGGAAGGAGCCCAAGGGGTGAGCAGCGGTGGAAGCCCGCAGCTGGGGCCCGGGCAGAGGGCTCTGCAGGGTTCTTTATGTTAGTGCCCAGTGGGTCTCAGCCTTCCTCACACCACCAACCTTCATACAGGTCCTTATGTGGTGGTGACCCCCAACCATCAAACTATTTTCGCTGCTACTTCATCACTGTCATTTTGCTACTGTTATGACTCGGGCGACCCCTGTGAAAGGGTTATTCCACCCCCAAAGGGGTCTCAACCCACAGGTTGAGAACTGCTGTGCAGATCAGGGTGCTGAGAATGGAAGGTGACCTTCCACTCCCAGACTATGACACTCCGGGCCACAAAGCTCCTGATCCAGCTCAAATCCAGCATGGTGGCCAGAGGCCCCTCTGTGAGGATGGGGCTGTGAGGCCAGCGGCCCGTGCACCCCGGGTCCTGTCCACTGGGTCTCCAGGCGATGGTTTCCCAGGTTGGCATCTTCATAATAGTCACTCGCCCTGAGTTAGTCTGGGTAGACTAGAAAAACAAGATTCATAGGCACTCATATTTTATAAGAGAGAGCTTTATATAAAGGGTAAAAATACATTAAGCATCCCAACCCAGTCTAGTCCAAGCCCATAAGTCTGACATTAGTCTATATGTCTGACACCGATCTACAAAGTCCTCCTTAAACTCACAAAACACACGCAATGGTGCTGACTGCAGGAGGAAAGTCGAATCAGTCATCATGTAAGCATCTCAGCGTTGGCAGGGGTCTCCACTCAGCCTCTCTAGCACCCAGGGCTGCATCAGGGTAGGTCCATAAGTCTTCTCCTCAAGGATGTCTTGCAGGAAATGAGCCTTGCCAGCTGAAGCAGGGAACTGCTAAGGCAGCTGCACCCTGGTCCAATCACCAAAGAGCAAGGGACTAGAAAGGCGAGGCTTGCCAAGCCATTTATCTCTCTGCCCTTCAATTCATTGCACATGTCTTCATTGGCCAGGTTGGCACAATAAAACTTAATTATCACATACCCTGAGGGCAATGCCCTGTCTCCCCTCAGGCTCTCCAAGAGTCCTCTGCCACGTGGAGGAAAAGCGGTGTCATAACTATTGCCAACATAGAACGTCCTTGATTAAGCTTTATCTCCATCTTCCTCCCCTGACCCCCTCCTGCCCTTCTCCATGCATCTCCGTCCGCTGCCTCCCCCTGGCCCAGGCCCACTCTCCTTAACAGTAACTGACTTGTCTGCACCCCTCCACCTCCTCCTCCAGGCTGGGTCTCAGACAGTTGGGCAGGGGCACAGAAGAGCAGAGTCCCTGTCTCTCTCCTCATTGCCGCCCCCTAACGTTTCTGCACGCCCTATTCCCACATAGTGCTGCTGGATCACTGCTCCACTCATGAAGCTCTGGGCCGCTTCCGTGGCCTCACTGCACCCTCAACATTCCCGTTCTGTGGCGCTCACCTTTCCAACTCAACTCTGAGCAGGCAGGAGAAGGCTAAGGCACCAGGTTGGGGGCTCCAGAGACAGACAGATAGAGGACATGGTTGAATGGAAGAACTCCCTGTTAAAGGGGTGCAGTCTGCGGTAGTAACATAATCTGGTGCCAATTTGAGGGTTCAGAGCAAAGGGGGGGGTGGAGTCTGGCCTGTTAATCTGGTCATAGCCAAAGAGGCCTCTGTGTGGGCATGGCCTTTTCCTGAGGATTCTGGGAACTCTGTTATTTCCTCCTTGACCAGACTCTCTCTACCGACAAGACACATGGTGGCAGCTGAAGGAGCCCCGTGGAGACCCCTGCCAGTGCTGAGATGCCTCTACCACCACTGGATCCACAAGACTGCACCCACTGGTCTGTGATTTTCTTGCATTTGGCGTCATTGCATGTGCTTCGTGAGTCTGAAGAGGACTCTATAGATTGGTATCAGACATATGGGCTAATATTGGACTTAGGGACTTGATCTGGACTGGGCTGAGATGTTTTCTCAATTGCTCTTGTATATAAAGCTCTTTCTTATATGCATATAAGTGTCTATAAGTTTCTTTCTCTAGTCTACCCAGACTAACACAGGCTCTGGGTAGACAAGAGGTTTACCCACGTAGGAGGTGCCTCTAAATGTGTATGAGGGTCCTTTAAAAATTCTATAGAAAAATCCCATTATCTTTTCATTCCATTTCCATGAACTTTCTGAAGCCCTTTCCTGTATGCCTATGTAGCATGGTGGAAAGTCTTGGTAAGACAAATAGCTTTATGTTTAAGTAAAACGACTAAAATGGCAGCTGGATAAAGACCTCTTTTAGTGCAGGTCCATAGGTGGCACAGGGGTTATATGTTGGAGTGCTAATCTTGAAGTCCACAAGTTCGAAACCACCAGCTTCTCCTTGGGAGAAAGATGAGGCTTTCTACTCTCATAAAAAGTTGGTGTCTCAGAAACCCACAAGGGCAATTCTACTCTGCCCTATAGAGTCACGGCAAGCGAGAATTGATTTGGTGCCAGTGAGTGGTTGTGTGTGTGTGTCCCTGTCTCTACACTGGGCAGGGACTAACATGGCTGACCTCTGAGTTCCTCTACTACTGAGTGGAAACCACAAAAGAATGTTCAGCCTCATGTGAGGTTCCCGAGGGGAGATGTTTGGAGCAAGAGAAGACCAAACCACATCAAAATGGGCACAGGGCAACTCCATGACTTACCGTGGAGCACTGAGTTGGTTCTCCTGAAGCAGAATCCGAGGCCTTCCATCCACGGTGCCGCCAGCAGTGTGCCTTCTCCCTGTCCCATCCCAACAGAGACTGCCATGGAGCCAAGGCTGACTCAGAACAAGTCTCCCCTGCACAGGGTTTCAGAGAGTGTAATAGACAGCCTCCTCTTTCTGCCATGGAGTGGCTGGTGGGTTTGAACTTCTAGTCTTGCAGTTCGCAACCCAACGCCTAGCCCACCGTGTCATCACCCAGCTCCCTCACAGAGCCATTAGGTGGGGTTCAGACCACCAACCTTTCAGGTAGCATCGAAGCACAAACTGTGTGCATCACCCACGGCTCGACGTGTACCGCAAACATGGTGTCTCTTGGCGCTGTGTTCCACCCCCCATTTGCTTTCTTCACAGGCTCCTCTGTTGGCCCGGCGTCCCTCATCATCCTCTGAACGATACACAGACACAGGTGCAGGTCTCTCTCCAGCCCGCTCTTTCCTGCGCTCCAGATCACTGTATCCCATAGTCGGGCTGTTTTCATTTTTAATGTAACAGTTTCATTGGCATATTATTCCCCAACCATATAATCCAGTAGTTCAATAATCTTAAGAAGAGGTGTACAGTCATCGCCACAATCCATTTTAGAACATGTTCTTCCCTCTTGTACTGGTTAGGTAAGTGTTAAAAACCAGAACAAATGTAAAATGGGTCAAAAGGGAGATCAGATGATAAGGTGCCAAATTTTAACCGAACTTGGTCTGCAATAATCCTCTCTGCCATGCGCTCTGCATGACGACAAATGTAGTCACATCCCTGGACCATGGTCAAGGGGAATTCAGCAGAGGCTTAGCCCATGGGTATTTCCCTTCACGTTTATTTATCTATTTATTTTTAACCGAAATAACTTTAGAATGGGTCAAAAGGGAGATTAAATGATAAGATATTACACTGTAGCCAAACTGCGTCTGCCATCATTGACTTTCCATTGCTCTCTGTCTGACAAGAGGGCCATTCACACCCCTCAATGATGGTCCGAGGGGATTCACCTGAGGGCCGGAGCTTTGACTTGGAGCCTTCCGTTTCCACCCAAGGCTGAGAATTCACCTGTCTGTCCCAGACAAGAA